>NC_053150.1:5431695-5735406 GCF_016808335.1 Panicum virgatum | reverse complement strand
GAAAAGATCAAAGGTTCAATATTTTCTTCCTTCTAACGTGGATTATTTGTATTTGCATTTTGAATGTAAGTGAAGCATATAAGTTAAAAGTACTCCCTCCGTTCCAAATTAAAAGTCATTCCAATAATCTTGGAGAATCAAAAGTTTTTAAGCTTGACCAAATTTATATAACAAGATAATAACATTTATGATACCAATTAAGTATCATTAGATTTTTTGTTAGCTATATTTTCATAGTATATCTATTTGATGTCATAAATCTTTGTGTTTATCTCTATAATTTTGGTCAAACTTTGAGATGGTTTGACTCTCCAATATTCTTGGAATGACTTATAATTTGGAACAAATGGAGTATCATACATTCATTGCACTGTTACAAAACTATAAATTTGGTAATTGAATCGGATGAATATTATGAGAATGAAACTTCTCTCACATCCCATAAAACGAACTACCCCTCCTCTTCTCGTGATACCACAAATTTGCTAATATGGTATAATATTTCACACCTACTATGAAATTTCTCATGAAACTCACACCTTTTGCTACCGCCACAACTCATTGCTGTGTACTGGAGATCTTGTCTTTCCACCTTCCCAGCTGTCAGTGGATTTTTAGCTGGAGAGTTTATGTGTTGACTTGTGTGGTGGATTCCATCTATAAGTCGCAGGAAGGGAGGATGAGGTTTTTTTTATTGTAGATAAATTGCCGCGCTGTCCTTGGCTTTCCGAAGATCTACTTTGAGGCAGGTCTTGGCAGCACCAGAAAAAAGATGAAAGTTCCGAACCAGCAATCCTACACTTGTCCTATCATACCTTCTTCGTGTATACGAAGGAGTAGACTTGACTAACTCAATTCATATGACCAATGATTCAATTGCTACATTGCTAGTACCTAAAATATCCTTCCGAGCTCCTTGGAGCCATGGACTCGAACTCTAATATCGAAACACCAAACAATGTGTCATCAGTCTCCGTTTGCGGTCAAGTTTTAGTCTCATACTATGCAATGTATGAGACTAAATTATGAATCATTGGTCATATATTTGCAATGTATGAGACTAAATTATGCAATGTATGAGACTAAATTATGCAATGATTCAATTATAATTAGAAGTCGTGGATATATAGTTCAATTCCAACATTAGTAAGTAGTTCCCAAGTTTTTTCTTATATTTGTATAAGATCCAAGCATAAATTATGAACAAAAGTTGTCCGTACGAGTTTATAACATTCCAAAAATCTAAAGCTGTGGAAACGATCTTTTTCTAAAAGAGGAAAGTCATGGCCTAGTCGAAAATCACTTGAAGGTTTCCTTTCCACCACTCGTAGGTTTCCTGCCACTGCTAGCGAATCATTTAGCTGGCCTCCTCGTGCCCCAATGTTACCGTTAAAAATACCGTGCCTATTAAGATTGTTAAATATATTCTCTTCATTTTAAATTATAATTCGTTTGATTCTTTTAATTCTAAATTTGACTACTGGTCTTATTGAAAACATTGTGTAAAATATCACTTCTTTTATTATAGGTTGCTTTATTAATATAAGTTCTTCGAAAATAATTTAACTTTGATTATGTTTGTATAATTTTTTTAATAAGATTAATGGTCAAACTTGAAGTTAAAGAGTCAAATGCATTATAATTTGGAATGGATGGAGGAAAGGGGGAGTCAAGAATTTTATTTGGAAAGTAGTGGCACACAATGGTACATCTAGTTTTTCCATTTTTAAATTTAAATAAATAAACGAAATAAAAGGAGAGAGAGAAAAAACAGTATCACACCAATCATGCTTGTCCGGGTCGTCGTCGTCACGTCATCGGCGCCTTCCCGTTTGTTTGTTTATTCCTCGCAGCTACGGCTACGCAAAGCTTTCCTTCCTGGTTCCCTCCCCCGGGCCGCACGATACCTTCCCGAAGAGGCCACAAATCCAAGCTGCTAACTCCCAGCGCAATCCGGAATCCAGGCCTCATCAGATCCTCACCTCTCTCTGCGAGGCTCCCATTGGGTTCCGCTCCGGAGCGAGTCAACCCGTCGCAGCGCTGCGGGTGGAGGATCTCGTCCGGCCGTACCACTTCGGCGGCGGGTAGTCGTCTGGATCCCCAAGGTGAGCTTTTGCTCCTCCTGCGGTTCTCCTTTTGTTTGTTCTTGTCAAGCTGCTGCTGGTCGGGGTGCGTGTTCATCTGACTTTCTGAGTAGGACGCGCAAGAACCATTCGATTCGAGAGCTTGGTGGTCACATAGCTCACGCCTCTTGGTTTAGCGCTGCCCATGGGGCATGGGCGAGTTCTTGCCGGTATGGAGTAGCTGGGCAGGGCTTGGATTCTTTAGCACAACACAAAACCCTGCTCAAAGGGGGTACAGGATTTTTGCCCCTTTGTTGGTCAGTTGATGAGCTGATCCAATTGCGGCCACCGGCACACCACCTTTGCTTCAGCTGAAGAGCCTTAGCCCACAGGATTACGCTCCCAATTCGGTCAGTCAAATAATTGTACCGAGCTTGTGGTAATGGAAGAGCCAAAACCAGTCAAATAATGGAAGAGTCAAATAGTTGGAATGGACATCAGATTGAAATACGTGCTTAGGCACATTCGCTAAAAAAAGGAAACATCAGATTGGCAAAGTTATGGCCTCTTGCTGAACCTAACTAGTCATGGACTTAGGCAGGGATGCGTCACTAGTTGCACCATATTTTTTTAGAAAATGGATAAATCTCCGGAGACTGATCACAAAGCCAAGTTTTACAGTATATCCCAGATCATGAACTGTTCACAAATAATGAAATAAGTTGCACCATATAGATCTTTGATCCTAGCCCCAAGCGTTCTGTTCCTTTTCCATGTTACCTTGTTCTTATGGTATAATACTTCGTCAGACTTCATGGATGCATCACGTCTTATTTGAAATGCTGCTCCGTGCCCTAAGCTTTTAGTGCTATGCTGGCATGTGTGGTCTTTTTTACCACAGCACAAAAATCTTGGCTTGTGAACGGTTTTTTCCTATTGTTGAGAATATTTTATTTAGAAAAAACAGTAGGGGAAGCCCATACTGTGTTAAAAATAGGGATTACAAAAAATATGAAACAAAAGAGGTGAAAATTTTAAATTGCCTCATAAGGCCCAAGAAAAAGCCCAAGGGAACAAGCAGTAACTACGGCACTACGCTCCAAGCTATAAACATAGTTGAGGATATGTTAACCACTAACTGCTCTATACATTTTATCATGATTTTTTAGTTGCCACTGAGATATATAAGTCATTTCAAAGTAGAATTTTTCGTCAAATATTAACATTGTGTTAAGGTTGTAAACGTCTACATTCATTGTTACGGGCCAATTGGAGAGAATCAATAGTACACAAGTGCTTTGTTGGTGCAATGTAAATTTTAAAGTAGTAAAAATTACTTGTGGCCTGCAGTCTCTTGTCTTGTGTACCTATATATCATAGTTTGTTCTATTTGAGTGACAGACTATCAATTACTCACTTGACCTGGCATTTTTTAGATGGCTTCTTCAAATGATGAGGCTGAACACCAGTGGATAGAGAATCTTAAGTCCGGAGGAGCTGTTCCTTGTCTAGCACCTGAAAGCTGTCCTAATGGCTGGGCTACACCTCCTGGTGATTCATTTATGGTCAGAGGCCCAGAATATCTTACAAACAAGGTAAAAATACCTGGTGGAGAATATCTTATGAAGCCTCTTGGATTTGATTGGATAAAAGGACCAGCAAAAATCTGTGAGATCCTGAAAGACAAGAACCATCGTGTTAGGAAAGCCATTGATGAGGAGGTTTCACTTGGTAAACAGCCTTTTGTCTGGGCTTTCAACTTGCAACTGCCCAAGGATAACTACAGCGCAATATTCTACTTTGTATTGCTGGAACCTATACCTGAAGGCTCTCTTATGGATCAATTCTTGAAAGGTGATGATGCTTTCCGGAACTCCAGGCTTAAATTAATAGCGAATATCATTAAGGGACCCTGGATTGTTCGTACAGCTGTGGGTGAACAAGCCATTTGTATATTGGGAAGAGCTCTCTCATGCAAATATGTTCAAGGATCAAACTTTATTGAAGTTGATGTGGATATCGGATCTTCTATAGTTGCAAATGCAATTGTGCATTTGGCATTTGGTTATATTACAACACTAACTGTAGATTTGTCCTTTCTTATTGAGAGTCAAACCGAATCAGAGCTCCCTGAGAGACTTCTTGGAGCCGTAAGGTTCTCTGAGTTGAGTCCAGGTTCAGCTGGTCAGTACGAAAGGCAGTCTGAAGAGCATCAGGAAAGTACTCAGTCTCGGCCTGTCGGATTCTGGCAGGGTTTCTGGTCAAACAACCAAGGCAACCCATGGGAGCCATCCCCTAGCTTACAGAATACTAATGGAAACTTGCACAAAGAAGCAGGAAATGAAAATGCTAAATGGTAAGTACTTAGTGTCTTTTAAATTGCTTTTCTTTAGAAGTATACCTTAACAGATAGGGGAAATATCTCTCGGGCACTTATTTTTTTTTATAAGACAAAGAACGAACGACTGTTGTATGAGTATGAACAGGGAGATCTATTGATAAGTTATGACGTGCCTCATGAGTCATGAACAGTCAGCCACTTTCCTTTTCTTTGCAATTTTCTATGTTATCTTGAGGAAGCTACTCAATCAAATGTCTTCACCACTGTGTTAACATCATTATGTCACTCTTGAAATCTGTCAAAAAAATCGTTTTCCATGTTTGATGATGATTTATCATGTGACATGATGATATATCGTATGTGCTTCTCTCTTGCAGATATTCTTCAGACCCCTACTAGAAGAGATCAAAACCATGTCTTCATCATTTGGGGGTCAATTTATCCATTCATCATTGCATTACAATTCTTCAGTAGGATGATCAGTATCAGATAGTCCCAGGGCTTGTTTCTTTGCCTCCACATCTGCTGTAAAAATTATTACACTGGCCACATACAAGCTGCATAACTCTGTACATAAACTGAATGCCTCCTAAATGTTTAAATATCTCATGGAAGAATTGTATGAAATTCAGGGCGAAAATGTTTCATTCTGCAGAATATGACAGTTGCAAGTATGAAGTATCTGCATTTCAAAAACAAAATTGTTCAGATGTCAGAACATCTGATTCTGGTAAAGATGGAGAGGAATACACATCTGGTGATGAAGTGTGATGAAAGCTACCAAACTGATGGGCACAAGGAAATAATCATGTACTGGTGGTGGTGGTGCTGTCTTTGCTTGCGCGACACATCGCCTATTATGTCGACACCATAAGTTTCATTGAACATGTGTCTACATCTGAGATGTGTGAACTTCCATTGAAATTCGATGAGAAAATTTTAGAATTTCCACGATGATTTATATCAAAATCAAGCCCCCGCCTATTACAAAGAAGAGAATCCACCTATTACAAATTTATATCAAAATTTCAAATACGAACACCACAAAAATTGAATCCCTGCAGCTCAAAATTTTCATAGAAATTCATTACAAAGAAGAAGAGATTACTCAGGAGTTTAGTTTGAAAAAAAAATATTAGTTTGTTTTCATGTAAAAGTGGACCGGTAGGTTTTTTACAGGAGTTAACAATTGGCCGGTCGGTAGTTGCAGCTGAGCACAATAATTTGTCTTTTCTTCAGCCTCCTCTCCCCCCATAAGAGAGAGAGAGAGAGAGAGAGAGAGAGAGAGAGAGAGAGAGACCCAAATCCCACTTTCCCAAACCACGAATCGGTCTTCTTCTCTGCGAGCGGCGGCAAATCCGAGCCCCTCGCCTAGCGGAGGCGGCGAGTCCGTGATGGTCGCCCACCGGCGGGCGCGGACATGCACCATCGCCCCTCTTCCTCCGCCGCCGCCGCCGCCGAGTCGTCGTTGCCACTCTCGCCCGCCGACGGCTTCCTCCGCGGTAAACACGGCCACCAATTTTACGCCTCCCCTTTCGTTCTCGCTCCTCCGATGTGGATTTCCGTCGAGCACCTTGCTGACGTGCGTGTTTTTTCTTTTTCCTTGGGCGATGTGGTGGCTGCGCAGTGAAGGACGGCGTAGACGGGATGATCAAGTACGTCGCCAACGAGCCCTCCGTCGGGCTCTACTTCGTCCAGCAGCACGCCCGGGCGTCCATGCCCATCCTCTTCGACGTCAAGGTTCCACCGCCGGGCCTCCCTCTGCCTCTCTAATATGTTCCCTGTTTAATAATTAGCAGCGCTAAGGATGATGCCTTTGTCCATGTTGAGTTGTGCTTTGGTTAACAATCATGTTGTTTTATTGCTTGAGATTCAGCTTTTGGAGTCGCATATCACCCTAAGCAATGGACGAAATTAGACATTTGACTTAATTGGAGACAGGTTGAAAAGATCGGATTTTTTTTTGTGTGTTTGCTGCATTACTGACGAAGTAGCTTGGAGTAACTGATGGTGTGCATATTTAGAACCTTGTTAGTTAGTTGCATTGTGGAGTTGGGTCAATTTATATCCTTGCCAGATTACCATGATACTGCTCAAGTGTTTGGTATAATCTGATTTCTTGCTGTTTGGTATCAACTTGGTTCCGATACTTGGATGCAGTCAAGCTTTGATGCTGTTCTTGATTAGCAACTAGGGTTCCGGCAATACAGATTGCTTAATATAGTTTCATGAAAATTTTTCACTGCTCTTAATGGTTTGATGGCAATGAAGGAACATCTCAATTATTTTTGTGTAAGACGCAGAATCATTTGAATTAACCACCTTCTATTTCATACAAGTTTCTGGAACAAGCAAACTAGCAAAGTAATATTTCTCTAGCTGCTTTTAAACTGCTGAGCCGTCTAATGATGTGATCAGCTCTTGGTAGTTGGTACTAAAAACCAAGATGATGGGTTGAGCGATATTTTTTCTGTACAAATCTAACATGAGTTTTATCTCCGTCCAGGGTAAGCTTGTGGAAAAGACTCATGAGGTAACACTGCACACAGAAGACATGGAAGATTCTATTTGTGCTGTGAGATCCATGGCTGATTTTGGACTTCCGCTTGCTGATGATATGATCAAGGACATCAATAGGTCGCTGCAAATAATGTCAAAGACTCAACCAAAGAGAGGGTACCGATAACTAATACTTGGGAACTTTACTTTATTTTTACAACCATCGTCTTAAAAATATGCTGGACTTTTTGGTTCACTTTTTCCCTGAAGTGATCACTTGTCTTTTACTTGAGCTCTCCAGTTAGGTACAAAATTCAGATCTTGCTTCATAGCACCAATATACCGCTATAAAACTTTGCTTGACAAACCCATATTCCCTTGTTACACGTATTATATCTTTTCCGAACATCATCTTGAGTAGTTGGTTTTGAGATAACTTTTCATTGCATTCAGGTTGATCCAGAACCCCAGTTGGGGGTTCCAGTCAGGAAAAGGCTCAGGAACATGGGATGAATTGGGTGCTACCAATGGAAGTAGCAGCCGGAACTACCTCTCTTCAATGTTCAACACTGCCAAGCAAAAGGCGTCCAGTCTAAGGTGGCCACAGCCTGATTTTACGACAAAAGATGACAGCAGCGAGAATTCAGCATCATCTGCTGCCCCAGAATCATCCCAAGCTGCTGGACAAGGTGCATCAACACCTGATACAGAAAGGGATGATCTCCCCATTTCAAGCCGACTATCAGATGGTACAGCCACTACGAACAAGAGCTTGCCTGCTACTGATATCTCTGAAACTGCGGAAACTTACAATAAGTTCAAAGAAGAACAAGAACTGAAACTTGAGAAGTGGCTTAAAGAGTCTGAAGAAGCTGGAGGCGATGGAGATTGAGTATGTTATCAGATAACGACTTCAGCTCTGCGTCATTGTTAGAGCAGAAAAAACATGTCCTTTATTTTACTGGGCTCGGTATAACTTTTGATGAGCCTGATGGATACAGATGCGTCGGATGCCTGAATACTGTAATTTGTGAGATCCTTTTTGTCACTATTCTTATTGATCGATAAATCAAGAGACTGAGATTTATCAGTGTACTCTGCTGAACCAGATATAGCGTTTTTACTTAAACACGATTGTACTCTGAATATATATAGCGTTTTACAAATATGATGCAATAGAAAATCTGTTGGATTGTACAAATATTTCTAACGGAAAAATAGTGTTCAAAGTTGCTGCATTTTACCCTTTCCTGTATGCTAGGCTTTTACCATAAGTATCCGATTAACTATCTGGATTATCCGACCGGATATCCTATATATGAACATCCGAAATAAAATAATATTCAAATTATTATCCGACCTCTAAGATTTGTATACTAATATAAATAATACAAATTTTTCTAAACACATTGCACTGGCTGGACGAAGAAACGAGAAAGTGAAAGATGCTGCGTGTGGTGAGCGTGATGGAGCCTGGTACAGCCAACCAAACACCCCAAGGTGTCCCCGGGGTCCGCGCATCGACGCATATACGTGTGCGTCCTTCGCTGCTTTAGGCTCTGTTTAAATTTTTAGCCGTGAACGTAAAAAAACTTTTTGTATGGATGGACTGTAAATCGCGAGACGAATCTAATGAGTATACATAATTCATGATTTACAACAGTAATGCTACCGTAATCATCCGCTAATTATGAATTAACTATAAATTAGTTAGCATCATTAGATTCGTCTCGCGATTTACAACCCATCTATATAAAAAGTTTTATAAATAGACTTCATTTAGTATTTTAAATTAGTAAAATTCTATTGCAAAATTTTTTTGCGTTGAAACTAAACACGATCTTAATAGACCTCCACCCAAAATAAATAATCGCAGCGTTCTTTCCCTCCCATCCCCACGCGGCGTCATCCGGGTCACCGCTTGGTCGTGTCGCCTCGAGCGTCCAACACCTGCCCTGCCGCCCCTACGTGTGCCGTTCTTCACGCACGCCACCTCGCTCCGCACCTTACAAACTACTCCAAAGCTCGTCGGCAGACACGAGACCAGCAGTAGACCACGGAGGCGGAGGGCGATGGCGAAGAGCGGCACGGAGGAGTGGCGCCGGAACGCGGACACGCACAAGATGAGCCCGGAGGAGGTGCGCGCAGCCGGCGTGGAGGCGTCGATGCGGCCCCCGGGCCGCGGGCCAGGGGAAGTGCTGCACCAGCGCCGCGGCGGGCTGCCGTACGGGCCGGGCGCCATGGCGCTCGTCGGCCTCGGCATCGTCGGCGTCATCGGCTACCTCGTGCTGTACCAGAAGGCCAGGCCCGGCGTGCCCGCCACCGAGGTGGCCAAGGTGGCCGTCGGCCACGGGGACCCCGCCGCCGATCGTCGTGACCCCGAGAAGCGCCCCGAGGGCGCGCGCCAAGGGAAGTAGAGGTGCAGCAGGTCCGTGGTAGGTAGCTGTGACAGCGAGCCCCCACATGGGGGCGGTAGTTTTGTTTGTGTTCAGCTCTGTGTTTTGCTGCTCTGTTTTGCAGCTTTTGTCGAGGACCTAGAGTTTTTGCGTTGCAAAAGACTAGTAGATCGAAGAATAAGATTTCAGATTTATGTTACATTGTTACTCGGTTACAACTGGTTGACATAAATCTTGTATACCCGTCGATCGACGTCTGTGATCGATTGATACTACGTTGTGTTTAATCAAAGGTGCGCTACTGAGTGTTTGTTCGCACATTTCAGCACCATCGGGTACGGCTGATGTTATAGAAGACTAGTAGGGACCACCTCATGCAGGCTAGCTCATCCTCTCTTATCTATTTTCGCTCTTTGGTTGATGTTGGCCACGGATAATCAGCAATACTACTCCTACGTATCTCTTTAACCACTACTACAGACATTTTAATGTCTCGGCTGTCGTTAGTTTCGAGGAATAGACATTTGATCTGCACATTTTTTTTCCGGCTCCTGTTAGCCTCGGGAGGTTTTTTTTTTTGGGTCTCGGATCTAACAGCTAGGGCGCACGCGGGGGTTGTCTTTCCTTCCGGGAAGGTACCAACCGGAACCAATCGATACTCTTTTATCCGAAAGTACCGACCAATCGATACTCTTTTATCCGAAAGTACCGACCGGGATCAAACGACACTCTTTTATTCTGATAGTGGCTCCAATCAGAACCAAAAACCCTTCGACCTATAGGTCCTAGTCGGAACTACCAACCGAGATAAATGAGTGCTCTTTGGTTTCGATTGATGTTTTTAATCAAACAAAACTCCTTGACTCTCTTATCCTCTTCCCTCTTATCTGTCTAAACTATTCAGCTCACTTATTCTTATATTTTTGGCTCGAGTAGGGGAGTTTTTGCTTATTTTCTCAACGATTTGTGAAGATTCTTGACCCTGGTCCATCCAACAGCTCTAAAGGTTAGGAGCTTGTCCTCTCATTTTTTATGAGCTTTTCATACTTTAGAAATAGAGAATAATGTGGGGTTTTTAGATTGGAAAAATGTTGAAGTTTTTTATTTATAAACCATTTGAGCTCAAATGGGTACTTAAGATTTGTACATGTAGATGTGATTTGCTTGTTTTAGTTGATCTAAATGAGTATAGAGAGTTGATGTGATTTACTTATATATATGGTTAGGTCAAAAATAAATATGGGTAAGGTAGGTATCCAATAAATATTTTTCTATCCTAATTTTATGGTATATTCTTACGCCCTTTGCTTATAAAAGGGGAATAAACGTACAAAAAAAATCTCTCTATTCCCGCGTCTTCTATTCAGGACATCCCCCTACTCTTTTTTAGGGAAAGGGTTATGTATCATATTTATACTTAATGCTCTCCAATTCTACCAAAAATCATATAAGAATTTGTTAGGAGTAAATTCCTTTAACAGATTCATCCATAGTCTTAGGGCAGAATAGAATGGTCTTTAGACTCTTTACTTCTAGGTACTATTGCGTGTAATGTAGGTTTAGCGGTTCTCGAGCCGTCAATGATTGGTGAACCGGCGGATCTGTTTGCAACTCCTCTAGAAATATTTCCTGAGTGGTACTTCTTTCCCGTATTTCAAATACTCCGTACAATACCCAATAAGTTAATAGACCATGAACTATAGATAGAGAAGAATCATTCTGAGCGAGTCCATAAGAAGCGACCCACTTTTTCATCGGTTCCGGGGGAAGACCAAAGATCTTGCGCGACCAATTTGCCAGAAAAACTCAAAAGAGAAAGAAGTCTCGTTAATCTCTTCATGCTTGTTCTAAGTTCGAAGTACCGTTTGGCCAAAGAAAAAGCCGCTTCCTGACACGATTGCCTCTTTATATAGATAGATATAGGATCTATGGTGTTATTACTTAGAAGTCTATTTTGTACAAGATCCCCTCCTATCTGATAGAAAAGGGTCCCATGATCCCGAGCCGGTCTTATCTTGGCTCGCAAACCCCAAGTTTGTCTATGAAGAGCTAATCTAGTTGTATTAGTTTCTATAATGGATTTTTTATGTGGAATACTAATGGATAGGGCCTCGTTGCTAAGTGCTACAAGATCTAGTGCACTGGAACTCTGGTTATGGACCGGATCCTTTAGTATGGAACATTGTCTTTTCCAAGTAAAAACCCCTAGTATATGAAAGAATGAAAAGGTGCTTTCATTCTTGTGGAATAAGAAGCCCTCGTATCTTAATGAAAGGAGAATATAAATTTTTCGTTAGGTATTTGACCAAATAGTATCGTCCAGTTCCTATAGAACCTATCACTAAAATACCCAGGAAAAGCCCATATGCGACGACATATAGTCTACCAAATAGGATAACTTTTGGAGATGCTTAGGATGAGAAATTCAAGATGCTCTGTTTTGCAGCTTTTGTCGAGGACCTAGAGTTTTTGCGTTGCAAAAGACCAGTAGATCGAAGAATAAGATTTCAGATTTATGTTACATTGTTACTCGGTTACAACTGGTTGACATAAATCTTGTATACCCGTCGATCGACGTGTGTGATCGATTGATGCTACGTTATGTGTATAATCAGGTGCGCTACTGAGTGTTTGTTCGCACATTTCAGCACTATCGGGTACGGCTGCGGTGCGACTCCCATAGTTTCCCATCTCTCTTCATCATTTTTTTTATAAAAGGAGGTCGTCAATAATTTCTCATCCTAAGAGCATCTTGAATTTCTCATCCTAAGCATCTCCAAAAGTCTTTTTAAATTTCACTCTCTAAATTTTTATTTAGAAAATCATATACATAAAAATTGCTCTCTATATATTTTCACTCTTCAACAGCTTTTATATATTTTGTTTACACCTTAGAGAGCTATTTTCGTTATCTATCTTTAGCTAGCGAGAAATCCGGAATAGATGATAGCTATATTTGGATAACCGCTTAGAAAAGCTCTATGAAGCTTTTTTTTCCATCAAAATTTTTATTTCTAATAATTAGAATGAATATAAAGAGTCTCTTAGAATTATTTTCCTCAGCTTTTAATAATTGACAAATCCTTCCTCTTTATGCGTAACAATGCGCACACTTCCTTTGCTCCCGATCCATCGGTCGCCCCTGGAATTCGGGGTTGCTCCCGATCCATCGGTGAATTAGGGGTTACTGGCGTCTCTTGCATGCTGCTGTGACCATGGACGGTAGTCAAATGGTTCATGGTCGCCGGTCTCGTGTTGGCGTGCAGTGCCCGGTGGGGCACCTGCCTGTGCCGTCGGTCCCCGTCGGACATCTCCCGTGCCATGGCCCATGGGCTGCCTGCTGGGGCTATGGCCGGCCGTTGCCCTCACATTTTTTTCAACACTCTATACGATGGGTGGCCTGCTGTGGCCATGGATTTGCTGTTGCTGCAAGGGAGGGGCGCTCGGCTAGGACTAGCTGCTGCGAGAGAGGGGGGGCCCTCCTGCAAGGAGGGCGCGGCCAGCTGGAGGCGGCGGCGGCCGAATGGAGGGAGGGGTGACCGAGAGACGGCAGCGTCCATGAATCACGGGAGCGGGGATCGGAAACGGTTCGAGTGGATTTAATGTTGTGGATCCGCAATTTTTTATATTTAAAAAGTAAAAATAGGAAATTCTTGAAGATGATCTCTTTTTCTCTCTCTCCATACCTATTTAAAGAGTCGGCAAATAATAAGATTTGAGGACAAAAATTGGGAACTATTGGAGATGCTCATAAGACTAGTAGAAACACTTCATGAAGGCTGTCTCATCCGCTCTTCTATTTTCACTCTTTGGGTGATGTTGGCCACGCATAATCAACAATAGTACTCCTACATATCTCTTGAAACACTACTGGATACATTTGTCCCGGCTACCGTTAGTCCCAACGAACAGACATTTGATTCGCACATTTGTCCCGGCTCCTATTAGCCTTAGAAGGGGATTTTTGTCCCGTCTAACCGCTAGGGGCCGCACCGGTAGAGGTATTTTGTCCCGGTTAGAGCCACGAACTAGAATAAATAAGTGCTCTTGGATTTCGATTGATGCCTTTAACCACGACAAAACTCTTTGACCCTCTTGTCCCCTTCTCCCTCCTTTGACCGAACCATTCAGGTCACTTGTTCTTGCTATTCTTGCCTCGGATGGGGGAGTTCTTGCTCATTTTCTCAACTATTTGTGAAGCTTCTAGATCCTCCATCCATCCAAACTCTAAAGGTTAGGAGATTATTCCACTCATCTTTTATTGTTTGCGTAGCTCATTTCATGCTTTAGAAATAGATAATAGTGTGTGTAGGGGGGGTAGATTGGAAAAATGTTGAAGTTTTTCTATTTATAAACCATTTGAGCTCAAATGTGGTACTTCAGGTTTGTACATGTAGATGTGATTTACTTGTTTTAGTTGATCTAAAGTACAGAGAGTTGATGTGATTTACTTGTATATATGGCCATATATTATAAATGAGTGTAGTATATTTTTTATTTTTAGAATGAGATGAGTATGTATAAATGACCAGATGTGATCTAAATGTGACATGTTAAATTGAGTATAGTAGAAATTTTTTATTATGAATGAAATATTTTGACACTATAGTGATGTATTTATTCAGCCTCACATTGAAACCATCTAGAAGTTAAAAAAATCTTTATTACGGAACAACTATACGTCGTTAACCTCGATCTAGTGGTGATGATACTTGTGGCGGAACCGCCCAATTTATTTCGTAATAAGGGCATTCGGTATTTCCCCCAAGGGGTAATTCAGTCAACGTCCCTCAAACGGAACAAATCCGGTAGTCCGTCGGGCTTCACCCGAACTCTCCAGCATACAACCGTTCCATCATCATGCATAAAGAATCACTTGGCATAAAGCTTCAGATATTACACACAAGCATTTATTACAGAACATAACGCCAAGAAAGTGTTATTACAGTATAAGAACAAACTTAGTGCAAACCAACTCTACAAAGTTTTTAAAAGAACACCTACAGTCTTAGGGATTATTGCCATACAAGTTCTTATAGTACAAGAGTTTGTAAAACACTTAGAGGAGTATGGACTCAACATACTCTCCGAGTCTTGGGGCTTCACTCCTGTGGATCCTCCGGCGGCACGCCTAAAAACATTTAAGCACAAACACTGAGTACAAAAAGGTACTCAGCAAGACTAACCCGACTAACCGAAAATAAACATAAGATCAAGGAGTATGCAAGGCTATATTTGGTGGACTGGTTCATTTTTCAAAAGTTTAGACTCTAGACAATAACTACCCATTCAAGGACTCACATAAAGACTCTACTCGGGAATAACATTAATGTACAGGTACAAAGATACTTTTAGGTTCACAAACAACATTTTTATACTGGTTGCATCGTAATTAGTTACGATGTTTAAGCGAGATCAAACGGCATTCATGTCCGAGAATTGCGGCGATTCGAATCGATTTACATCCTGCAGGAGATATCTGGGCATACATCACGTACAGCTTCCGGTAAACTGCACATGACAACTTTCACGAGGAAGATACTAAACCCTGAACCAAGCTTACCCAAACCCGGGTTCGCACCCCCGTGAAGGACCCCCCGTCGGGCCTGATCTCGACACGGGTTTCAGGCTACGACCCCGCCAACTTCCCACGCTAGGTGGGGTAAAACTCGATTCAGGAATTTAGGTCCACGAAGCTACCGGGCTTACTGGTCCCATATATCAGCATATGACCAGTTTGCGCACGTCCGATCAAGGTTAAACATACCATAGTTCCTTATTCCTTCTTTGAGTACCGAGTCAGAACTCCTTTTTCTGCTCTGTACCCATCGATCCCCACATCTGACCATAACCATTGCATTGTTGTACTAAGTGAACCTTCGAGTAATATCTGAACCTTTGGTTGCTTTTAGTGCAGGTTTCTTTTAGACACTTGGTTCAACTAATCTAGTTGACAAGGTGGCAAAGACGTCCTTAAGCCAAGGAAGTGGATCATATGCATAAAATGGATTTCAACAACTCCTAGACTTAAGCATTCATTTGCAATAACATAACATAATAACAAAAGTTAGGAAATTAGTAGGTGTAGATGCTCCGGTGCTTGCCTTGATTTGCTTCGGTAGGCGGAGCTTCGGCTTGGAAATCGGGCTCGTGCTCGATCACGATCACCTCCTCTTCTCCGGTGGGTCCCTCGGGCGGTAGCTCGATATACTCGAAGCTGACGTCCGCGACTTCGGATTCTAGTCGTAATGAAATGCAATATTAGTGCATGAATGCAACATTTGAAAGAATTCAATTGAAATTTTAAACCCCTGTAAAGTTGCAATCCAAGAATAAACACACTTAAAAACTTGTTATAAAAAAAGCACACACACTTAAAAACTCCTTTTCTCAATTTAATTCTAATTAAATATGTCTAAACAAGTCTTTAAATTTTAATTGAGATTACTTGATTCATTTTACTTAAGAAAACAAAACCTAAATTGCTTATTTATTATTCCTAACCATACCTATTAATATTAAAGAATTATCAAAAATTTTATTTAAAAGAAATAATGATTTAGTTATTTATTTTTATCTCTTAGAATAAAGGAACTAAATAAATAAATAAAAATATTTATTTAAAACCTATGGTTTTTACATTTTTATTAAATATAGAATAATTTAAGAAATCTAATAAAATTTATTTCATAATTTTTGGATAAAACTACAATTTTTAGCTTTAAAAACAAAATCAAAACAAGTTCTTGAAAAACCCCCTTCCATCTTTTCCCCTTCTCAATCAGACCCTTCTTTTGCATTTAACCCCCTCCACTCTTTCTTTCTTCTTCAATCCGGTCCTCCCCTATTTTTGGGGCTGGGCACGCGCGCAGGGCAGAGCCCTCGGCAGCTCGCCGGCGGCGGCCGCGCCGGCGGCTGGCGGCCGGTCCTCAGGCACGCCCCGGCACCCCCTACTCCCCGCAACCAAAAACCCCAAGAATCCCCCTCACTTCCCATGCCTACAGCCGCCTGCCATGGCCGGCACTGAGCTCAAGCTCGGGCGGCGGTGGCCGGCCACCCACGGCCCTCCCCGGCCAAATCCCCCAAGCCGAGGAGCACCCCCTATACGCGGTGAACCTACCCCAGCCAACTATTGGGCCCTGGAGGTGCCGGAGCAAGAGGCTCCGCGGCGACCCCCGGCGGCCGCGCCCGCCCACGGCGGCGCGCGCGTGTTCCGGCCGTCCGCGACCACGAACCGACCAGCACGCGATTTCTACACCATCTATGACCTCTAGAACACCTCCTAGACAAGCCAAGTATGACCCAAAACCCTGGGAACCTAGAGCTCACCGGCGACCTAGGAGTTCTGCGCGACGGCGAACAGAACGGGGATGGCGGCGGCGCTGCAGCGGCTGTGGTCGATGGCAAAGGCTAGGAGCACTCAAAATCTATCAAGGGGAAGCTGGTGATGCTGCGTGTGTGAGGAATCGAACCAAGAACGCGTGAGGGTGGAGAAATCAGCAAAGAACAGAGAGTGGGGTTGAGGGATGAGGATGGCGGGAGGATGACGATGGAACCCTGTTACTGCAGTTCTTATTCAAATTGTTACCGCCTCCCGGTCCTCCACCTCCTGCTTGGGTACCTGCTGCTGGCACGAGCTCGAATCGACGCGTGGAGCGTTCAAACCTTCCCACCGCCAGCTTCACCAACTGGATAAGCTCGAGCTCGGCTCTCTGTCTATTCCTCCATCCTGCTCTTCTAAATTGATTGAAGCCCCCATGTTCAGGCTCCTTTTTCTCCTAATTTCACTAGTAAACTTTGAAACCTCCAAAAAAAAAAGTTGTAGCCCTATCATTAGGATATATTTTTCCTTTCAGGAACCTCCTCTAATTCTGCCTCTAAGCTAGTAAAAATTTGCACTGAAAATGGCTGTTTCAAACCAGTTTCAGAATCTCAGCAGGAACATTTCATTTAGCAGTTTTTGCTTTCAAAATTAAATAGCTTCTAGCCATTCTTCATCTATGCAAATAGTATCATTGTGAATCCTGAACATCCAAGTTTCTACTTTGGTGCATGTTGTACAAAATAGCTGCATGCGATGTCGTTTTATTCACCTCTAAACTTGGCTACTCACCACAAATTTTCAGATTTAGCAATTACATTGATGGTGCTGAGTTGTGGTGCTTCTCCGAACTCCGGAGCTTTCAAACATGATCAAAATACCATTTAAACCTTCGAATTCAATTCCATGGCAAGGTACACACTTCACATTAACTTTTCCATAATAACCCAATATCAACTTAGTCAACAAAATTATACATTATGACACTTGACGCTTCAATCCCGCATTATCAGTGATGGGTCGTTACAATAATGCCATTTGGAACCTACATAATATCCGCCACACCCCTGGGTTGCTATAATAGCAGGGGTGAAGCTATATTGTGAATAGTGGGTGCTGATGCACCCTCTAAAAATGAAAAAAATATTTATTATGTCTAAATTTTCACCATATTTACACCCCCGTAACTCAACTATATGCATCCAGTGCACCCCTTCAATTTGCTCTAGCTTCGCCACTGCATAATAGACTAGAAAAAAAATCAGGTGCACTATACAGTTGCCTCCCGTGCTCGTAGCCTCTTTTTCTACTACCCACACTTAAGACTGGCTCCATACAATAATAGTTTGCATTCAAATTATTTTTCGAGCAAGTAAGGAATCAAATTCACGATAGGTACCTCGCCACCTAAGAGACTATTGCTATAAGCGTGTTCATTCTATCTCATCACTTGGTTCTCTATTATTGAATCCTGGCTCCGCCACTGTATTAGTAGGAGCACATTCCTCATTATCTGCTATCTCTGGTATAGATGCAATGCATGCTACATATGCATCATAAGCTTATTGTCCGCCCGTGCATATGCATACGTTTGTACTACTAGCTGCCTTATAAAAATCTAGCTAGTGGATGTGTGAAGATATGATTGAGTGAAACAAATTAGAATACAAGTAACCTGCCATGCGAAGAACAAAAATGATGTCCACTATATAAGACATGAATTATAAGAAAGTGTTGGAATTTTTTATGCTTCGGCAAGAGTGAGCAACAACGAAAATAAAAAAAAAAGAAAGCAATCATACACGTACTTTTCTAATCAAGCTACTCTGGTCTGGACTCACTCAGCAGACGATGGAAGCATGGCTTTTTTATGCTGACAACGGCATATATTACTTGGTCGATTCCCTTCGCTAACCTACGTGGTGCGCGCGTCCTCTTTAGGTGATGAACTCATGATCCATGTGACGATGAGCTGCTCGAGTAAAAAACAAATGTTTCTCAAGTCCAATCACGCACGATTCAACCACCGCCGATGCCCGAACAAATCCATGGAGACCTGGCCGGCCGACCCGAAATAACAATCCCGGCGAGCACGAGCTCAAGCACCTCGCCTCCGCCGGCCATGGAGACCTGGCTGTTCTACACCCTCACCACGCTCCTCGGTCTGCTGTGCTTGCTCCTGCTGCGCGCCCGCGCCCGCAGCTCAGCCGGGGGCAGGGGCCATGCCGGCGCCGGCGACGCGCTCCCGCCTCTGCCGCCGGGGCCAACGCCGCTGCCGGTGGTGGGCCCGCTGCTCTTCCTGTTGAGCCGCGACTTCGACCTCGAGCCCGCGCTCCGCCGCATCGCGCGGGAGCACGGCCCGGTCTTCACCTACGCGCCGCTGGGCAGGGCGCTGCTGCCCACCGTGTTCGTGGCCTCCCGCGGCGCGGCGCACCGCGCGCTCGTGCAGCGCGGCGCGGCGTTCGCGTCCCGCCCGGCGGCGGGCTCCGGTGGCGTGGTCACCACCGGCAGCCTTAACATCGGCGCCGCGCCCTACGGCGCCACGTGGCGCGCCCTGCGGCGGAACATCGCGGC
The DNA here is from genome assembly GCF_016808335.1 of Panicum virgatum. Lineage (NCBI taxonomy): Eukaryota > Viridiplantae > Streptophyta > Magnoliopsida > Poales > Poaceae > Panicum > Panicum virgatum. The sequence continues at coordinate 5,716,212 of NC_053150.1, read as the reverse complement.
CGGCGTGCTCAACCCGTCGCGGCTCCGGGCCTTCTCCCCCGCGCGGCGGCGGGTGCTCGGCGCCCTCGCCTCCCGCGTCCGCGCCGCTGGCGGCGCCGGCGGGGACCGCGCCGTCGCCGTGATGGAGCACTTCCAGCACGCCGTGTTGTGCATGCTCGTGTACATGTGCTTCGGGGACCGCGTCGAGGACGCGCGCGTGCGGGACATCGACGCCGCGCTTCGGGACCTCCTCGGCAGCTTCCGCAGCTTCCAGGTCTTCTCCTTCCTCCCGGCGCTCACCAAGGTCGTGTTCCGGCGGCGGTGGGAGAAGCTCGTCTCGCTGCGGCGGCGCCAGGAGGAGCTGTTCCTCCCGCTGGTTCAGGCGAGGAGGGAGGCCGGCGCCAACGGGGACTGTTACGTGGACTCCATACTGAAGCTGACCATCCCCGAGGACGGCGGGCGGGCGCTCACCGACGCCGAGATCACCAGTCTCTGCTCCGAGTTCCTCGCCGCCGGCAGCGACAGCACGGCCACCGCGCTGGAGTGGATCCTGGCGAACCTGGTCAAGTACCCAGCGATGCAGGACAGGCTGCGGGACGAGGTGGCCGGCGTCGTCGGCGCTGCCGACGGCGAGGTGCGGGAGGAGGACCTGCAGGCGATGCCGTACCTCAAGGCCGTGGTGCTGGAGGGGCTCCGGCGCCACCCGCCGGGCCACTACCTGTTCCCGCACGCCGTGCACGAGGACACGACGCTGGACGGGTACCGCGTGCCCGCCGGCGCGTTGATCAACTTCGCGGTGGCCGACATCGGCCTGGACGAGGAGGTGTGGGACGCGCCGTTGGAGTTCCGGCCGGAGCGGTTCCTGCCCGGCGGGGAAGGGGAGGACGTGGACCTCACGGGGAACAAGGAGATCAAGATGATGCCGTTCGGCACCGGGCGGAGGGTCTGCCCCGGCATGGCGCTGGCGCTGCTGCACCTCGAGTACTTCGTGGCGAACCTGGTGAGGGAGTTCCAGTGGTGCGAGGCCGACGGCGAGGAGGTGGACCTCGCGGAGAAGCTCGAACTCAACGTCGTCATGAAGCGGCCGCTCAAGGCCAAGGCCGTGCCGCTGCGGCCGCCGCTCGCCGCCAACAATTCAGCTGCTTGATCGAGTGTTCTGTTCGATTATCTGTAGCTAGCATGGCAATCAATAAATTGGCAACAGATGGATTCTGCTTCTGGCTGCTCTTGCTATGCATGGCATCAGATTATACAACCAAATATTACTTTCATCAATGCTGCATTAGTGTGCATGTATTTGTATGTACAATCAGCCAGTTTGTATCATGGAATTTAGAAGCACAAGAACAGAATGTTTTCGTGGGGATTTCTTTCGGGAAAAAAAAAACAGTATGTTTGGTGGACAACTTATCCTCAAGCTGTGAACATGACTTGTGGTTCCTTATTTTACCTTATTAGTGCCTCATCATTATAGTGGGCCTCGTGCGTCGGCCTAGAGTGGGTGGCCAAGTAGTCACCCCTTTACTGACATGGCAGCAGCCAGAGTTTTTCATAATCAAGTTTATAGGTTGCATGGTATGCCAGCAACTATTATCTCCAATTTTTCCAAACTTTTACTGGCAACTTCTGGAAGGAATTATTCAGGTTGGTAGATGTGCAACTGTCCATGAGTTCTACCTATCACCCACAATCTCATGGCTAGACGGAACACGTTAATTAGTGTTTGGCAATATTTTTAAGGTGTTTCGTACATACGTGTCCCTCAAGTTGGCTTCAGTGGGAATAGTACTGGTACAACACTTGTCCCCACTCGGCAACTTGCAAGTCACCCTTTCACGTGTTGTATGGCTATGATAAACCAAAGCATTATGGGATTTCGTTCAGTGATGCTGTGTCACTGTCAGATATAGATGGCCAAAGGGCCTAAGGCCCATGGGGGCACTTTTCGGCCCGGCCCAAGCATGGTCCACACACAATATATTTAGGACTCGGGCTGGCACGGGCCCGATAGACGGGACGTGCCTGAGCCATATTCTCAGCTCTGTGGACATGTCCAGGCACGGCTAGGTCTGGGCAAATATAACCGATAACCGAACTGAAAAAACTGAGAACCGGAACCAAACCGAACCAAAACCGAGAATTTCGTTCCTCTTCGGTTCCTAGTTCTCAGGAACCAAAGTACTCGGTTCGGTTCCAGTTCCTAAATCAGTTAACCGAGGAACCGACTCATTGTACATTCAGCCCATCAACCAATTAGTTTGTAGTCTGTTGTGAGTGTGAATCACTGAATTGTTTGTGATTGTTGCTTGTTTTCCTTTGAATTTGAGAGAATCATAATAATTATGTCTTGTGCTATTGTTTTATGTTGAATTGTCCCTGTTGATTGCATGAAAAAAGGTGAAATGTTGTCGAAATTTGCTATTGAATGAGCTATTTTTTTGGTGCATCTTGGAAGTTCGGTTTCATCGATTATAACCGGAACTGAACCGAAACCGAAGTTTCTCGGTTTCTAGTCCTGAAAAAGAACCGAATGATTTCTGTTTTTCAGAAACCGAACTTCTTCAAGAACCGAGAAACCGAACCTCGGTTCTAACCGAATGCCCAGGCTAGTTCGCATGCGGTTGAATAGCCAGGCAACACTAAACACCTAAACCAAAAGCAACATGCACGCTCCTTTCTCACCGACTGCCAACCGGAGATCCCATGCTAGTACCGTACAAGCACAACGAGCGATCATTACATTAACGGCCACACCAAAGGTGTGGTCGCTATAGCCTTCATCTGCACTCAGATACACATTCCTTGGGCATGCATTGATTACAGACAGTACAAGATGACTAACATCTTACTATTACTAATTGAAGGCTCCTTTAAAGCCTCCACGTGAAACCAACTATGGTCCTAGATAGATAAGGATGTGAGATAGATATAATTATAATTATTAGCTATAAGTTTTATTTTTATATTAATTTTAGTTAGCTCATACGGAAACACGGGTTGATAGGCTAGTTTTTTTTAATACGAATTGCATTCTTACGTGAAAAGTGGCTCCAACACTAGCTTAACATACTTGTAGCAATTCATCAGATCCTACAATGATCTGGTTCGGTTCCTGAAAGTCGCAAGTGATATATAACAATCTTATTACATAGTTACACAAAATGTGAAATCTCTAAACACTTCCAGACCTCTCCTCTAGCTTTGTGACAACTGAAATATGTCAACGCAACACTGTTGGGTGGCGCCATTCGTGTACAAACAAAATCAAAGCTTATTAGCACACTACACATGTCTTCAACTTTTTCTAGTCATGATACACACCACCATGCAGTTGACAAAACTAAATTTCTAAAGGCACATGGACTGTTAATCAGATTGGTGATTCTGACAATAATTGTGGGCATGTGCATCAAGATTTACAATCGTAAGAAGGGAAAATATTCTGACATTCCAAGTAGCCAACAATCATTCAGTTCTCTACCTCTCAGAAAATAATTAATCAATTTCACTGACACAAGATCGAGATGCAGCCACCCTGGTTAAAAAAATTATTAAGATGCTACATCATCAGCCATCAGACATAAAAAAATGATCATGTGATGAGTACTCAAAGCCTTGAACTGTCAGTCGTATGCTAAATTACTTCTATGGATCTTATTAGAACTATATCTTGTGACAGGCTCATAGGATCTGCAACGCCTTATTCCAGGACCTCATCCTTGTTTTCCTACATTTCAATAGCCGCTGATCGGTTCAGTATTCAAGGCATGTACTCCAACACTGATGTGTCATTCCATCAGCATGAAGCATCAATAATGCTGTATGGGATTGAATTAAATAATCCAGGTACCATTCAGAGTTTCAGAGACCAGCCATCAGCCGAGCACCACAGTTATTTGTTGCATATGCCATGTTCTTCAAACTTAATCTTTGCAAAGCCTAAACTCTTTACTCATGCATGTGGTACAGTTGGCCTAGATTTCCAATCATTTTCCCCACTTCTACAAGTCTTTCAATAACTGAGTAGTATGCATTCATCTAGAACATGGAACAGGAACATGACCACATATAAAAATGAACCACATGAATCATGAATCAATGTGAATGGCACACGTACAAATCATTAATTCTACTACTTTTTTAATCATCGAGTAGTACATGGAACAGGAAAATCAGGGATATACAAATGAACCTCGTGATCCACGCCACTTTGTTGTACCCGGTTGGGGGGGTTGGTGATGAGGGTTAACCGAACCATAACCGGTCAAACCGGTCCGGCCCGGTACTGGTTCGGTCCGGTATGAAACCGGTCCAAATTTAAAATTTAAATTTGAATTCAAAAAATGAAAAATTCTCAAAAAATTCATAAAAATACTTCAAGGTGCAACGAATCTAATGGTGTCAAATTTTCTCCAAAATTCGTTCATTTAGTATGGTTTGCGGAATTTATAAGTTAAATAAAAAAAGAAAAAGAAAAAAAGCCGCGGCCCATTAAGGGCCCATCGCGTTGCAGCGTTCATTTAACCTGGCGTCCGAGAACCAGAAGGCTCACTCGCGTGTCCCTCATCCGCTCCCCCCTCAGTGAGTCCAGTCCGCCGCCAGAAGTCGCCGACCGCCGCCCGTTGCCGGCTAGCCGCCCTCAGCTCCCGGCTAACCGGTCTCCCCCACCGGTAAGCCGGACCGGTAGCAGATCTACCGGTCCCTTCCGGTTAGCCACCCGGGGAGGCCGGTTTACCGTCCTGGAGAGGCGGTAAACCGCCAATTAGCGGCGGTAAGGCGCGGTCAGGTAAATATTTTTTTTCCTAGGATTTAGGTGTATTTAGATGTTTTGTTTTAGGATTTAGGTGTATGACTTAGGTATATTTAGAATTTAGGGAAGATTTATTTGTATTACATGATTTTTTGCACTATGTAGTAGGTTTTAGCTAGATTTAATTTAGGTGTATTAGATGATTTTTGACACTATAACTTAGGTAGGAGTAAGAATATTAGATGATATATTTTTGTTGTGCATGTATGCAGATAGACAATGGCAAGCAGAGATGTTGTATGGGAACACGGTGAAAATCTTTATCCCGGATGGCGATGTAACTATTGTCGTACGCAGAAAGGAGGAGGTGGTGCGACTAGATTGAAACAACATTTGGCTGGGCGCGGGGCAGAGGTGATCCATTGCAGGAATGTGCCACCTGATGTGCGGGACTTCTTTCAGCGTGAGTTGGATAGGGCAAAGAAGGCAACTGCTGACCGGGCCCGAGAGAGGTTGAGACGGGAGAAGGCTGCAGCAGAGGGAAACTATTCCGGTGATGAAGAAGATGAGGAGGCTCAGGTGCAGCGTGCCATGGATCTATCGAGAGCGGAAGCAGAGTTCCGACGGGGGGTGGAACAGAGAGGAGGTGCATATGAGCGTGGAGGGGGTAGTGGTTCGACGAGGGGGAATGTTATGCAGAGGATGTTTCGAAAGTCCACTTCGCAGAGGGAGAGTCCTGTGGTGGAGGACTATAACTTGGCAGCTGGTGGGAGAAGAGGAATGACACAACAAAGGATTGATACAGGCTCCTGGACGCAGAAGGGTAAGAACGCAAAGGAAGCTATTGGTAAAGCTTGGTCAAAGTTTTTCCATATTGCAGAAGTACCTGGAAGACAGGCTGACAGTCCATACTTTATCAGCGCGGTCAGGGAGACACAGAAGTGGGGTAAGTTTTCTTTTCATTGCAATGATACCTATAAGCTTACATTTTTGTATCTTATGATTTTCATATGGTTGCAGGTGAAGGTATCGCATCACCCACTGGACGGGATATTGATGGCAAGTACCTTGATCAGAATGAGAAAGACTTGAAGACGAGGTACGTAAAGTTTCAGAAAGACTGGCCCTTATTTGGCATCACGTTAATGTGTGATTCATGGACTGGTCTGACGAGGATGAGTGTCATCAACTTTTTGATATATTGCAATGGGGTCATGTGGTTCCATAAGTCTATTGATGCGACTGGAAGAACTCAAGACGCTGCATATTTGTTCAAGGTAGTCCCTAAACCTGTTCCATTCACATTGTGTATGTTTTGTCATGTTACTAAACAATCCGTCTTCCATTGCAGGAAATTCGAAAGGTGGTGGAAGAGATTGGACCGGAGAATGTCGTGCACGTAGTCACCGACAACGGCTCCAACTACAAAAAAGCATGCAATGAACTACTAAGTGACGTGTATGACCACATAGCTTGGACACCTTGTCTAGCACACACCGTCAATTTGATGTTGAAGGATATAGCTCGAAGGCCTGAACATGGTGTTATCATCAAGCAGTGCAAGCGAATTTCAAATTGGTTACACAATCATGGTCAGTTGAATACAATAATGAGGAACGCAATCGGTGGTGAGTTGGTGAAGTGGAATGCCACTCGATTTGGAACCAACTACATGTTCCTAGAGAGCATCAATCGGAAACGTGATCGTTTCATGCAGTGGATGGCATCTACTGAGTTCCAACACAGCAAATGGGCGAATACCGAAGATGGTAGATTTACTCATGCAAGTTTTGCAAGTATGGAGTGGTGGGATGCATTGAAATATATCATCGACACGGTTCAACCAATATACAAGTTCCTCCGCTTCGCTGATCAGGACAAGAAGCCGAACATGTGCGAAGTCGTGATGGCCTACCAGACTATGAAACAGGAGCTGCAGTCTTTCTTTGGAACAAATGTTTCCACACTGAAAGAGTATGTTGAGGTGGTGGACGAGAGGTTGGGTGACATGTTCATAGGCACGTATGTGGGTCCAGGTAAGCACACATCAGTCGTCTATTTTTAAACTCTATTGAAATAATGCTTATTTGAAGTGATTTATATTTTGTAGCTGCTGTCCTAAATCCGGGGTATGCATATACGATGGATCCAACTCAACAAATGTTTCGTGGACTTAAGGATACATTTCAACGCATGACGGATCTCCAGAGCGCCGTCCAGACATTGCAGGAGTTTGACGTGTTTCGGCAGAAAATTGGCGAGTATAGCAGTGATATGGCAATGCGGATGGCGATGGACCCAAAGACATCCCCATGTAAGAGTTATTCCGTATGAAATTGTTGTTTTCTCTATTCGAAAATATTGCTTACATACTCGGTTGCACATGCAGCGTCCTGGTGGATGATGTTCGGATCAAGTACTCCAAAACTGCAGTACCTTGCCATGAGGCTTGTTTCCCAATGTTGTTCGTCTAGTGGATGCGAGCGGAACTGGAGTACTTTTGCCTTGCTGCATACAAAGGTTCGCAATCGGTTGTCGCACAAGAAACTTAATAAGCTTGTCTATGTCAACTACAATCATCGTCTCCGACTTGAGGAGGTCTCCGGCCCACTGATGCGTGAAGAAGATGATTTCATTGACCAGCTAACCCATCTTTCTTTCTATGATGAGAAAAATCCGGTGCGGGAATGGATGGAATATGCTAGATCTAACCGGGCTCCAGTTCTGGACGAGGATGATGATGACGACGACATCCCTCTCCCGTCCCATATTGTCAGAGATCAAATAAACATGTCAGATCTACGTGAGGCTACGGGGAATGATTCCATCAGCGATTGGGCACGTCAAAATATAGGTGACACTCACCTAGGGAAGAGAAAGTTGCAGAAGGGGCCTAAGAAGGGTGACTCGAAGCGTCGAAAAGGCAAAGGAACAGCAAAACCAGTGAGCAGCGACATCGAGACTGATGATGGCGAAGGTGAGCGTAGTCCTCCGTATCAGGAGTCCGAGGATAGCAGCTCGGCCGATGATGGTGATGATGATGACGGTGCTGATCCTGATGCTGGTGGTGGTGGTAGTGGTTCTCATGCTGATGCTGCTGGTAGTGGTGCTCGTAGTGTTCGTTTCACAGGTATACATTGCACATATAAATAGACACATATTTCTGACTATGAGTATTGACTACTAATTACGAAATTTGGTTGATTGCAGGGGAGACTCAGTTCACACATGCTACTCAGGACACCGACCATGGAATACCGCACTCGCAGAGGAGAACATGTGGACCGACGGACTATGACAGTCCACAGCACTCTTCTTCATCCTACAGCGATTCCAGTTCACACATGCTACTCAGGACACCGACCATGGAATACCGCACTCGCAGAGGAGAACATGTGGACCGACGGACTATGACAGTCCACAGCACTCTTCTTCCTCCTACAGCGATTCCAGGCACTCTTTTCACTACCCCATTCCTGACATCAGCATGCAGCCACCGACGAGATGGGTGTACGAATGGGAAGACCCCCATTTTTATACTATGTTAGTTCAGGAATGGCAGACAAAATCTGCGTGGACGGGCCAAACTTGACAACACTACAAGGCTGAGCTGCTTAGAGTGCGAGGTATTGCTTTGATGTCCACCGCCGAATACCAAACCACGTCCCAAATGGGGGTCTTCCCATTCCTACGTTGAACTTTCATTTCATGTGTATAGGTGTATGACTCCGTATTTGTATGCACGCTTATTACTATTGTATTTGTATGTATGATTATAAATTATTGCTTTGGTAGGGTCATTTACATTAAAATGTGCATAGCTAATGCCGAAATTTTCTTTTATTTCACACCGGGGATCTATTTTTTAAGCGTCGGAAAACTGCACGAAACAACCGGTATACCGGCAAAACCAGCCGGTAAACCGGAATTCCCGGCCGGTATACCGCTAAGAACCGGGACGCACAACCGGCCGGTATACCGGCAAAACCGGCCGGTAAACCGGTATAACCGGCCGGTTTACCGGTTACAACCGCCACCACGGCAAAATTTGAATTTAAATTCGCATTTGTCCGGTTCAGACCGGTAACCGGCCTAACCGGACCGGTAAACCGGTACCGGAGCCCGGCGGTTAGGCCGGTCCGGTCGGAAAAATGAACCCTGTTGGTGATCCACGCCACGGGTTTGCTTTCTATATAAAGCAGGGCCAATGGTCTTTGGTCTAAAATCCTCAGGCAGCTCGTCCCCAATCGCAGTCGCAGCGCGGCTCTTGCCTCTTGTAGGTTGTAGCCATAGCGAAAGAGAGAGCGCCATGGCCAAGGCTCACATCCTCGTGCTGCCGGTGCCGGCCCAGGGCCACGTCACCCCGCTCATGGAGCTCTCCCACCGCTTGGTCGACCACGGCTTCGAGGTCACGTTCGTCAACACCGAAACGCATCACGCGCGGGTCGTCGGCGCGCTGCAGGCGGCGGGCGGCACGGCGGCGCTGGCCGGCATCCACCTGGCATCCATCTCGGACGGGTCGGACGATAACGACGACAGCGGCAAGATCTTCGACTCCTACTCTCGGCACATGCCGGGGCACCTGGAGCGGCTCATCGCCGGAATGGAGGCGGCCGGCAGGCCCAAGGTGAAGTGGCTTGTGTGCGACGTGTTCATGTGGTGGCTCTTGGACGTTGCCAAAAAGTTTGGCATCCGCGTGGCCGCATTCTGGCCGCTGCCGGCGGCTTGCTTAGCCATTTGTCTCAAGATCCCCAAGTTGACAGAGGATGGGCTCCTCAACAACAAGGGTTAAGCTCTCCCGGGATCTCTCCATTTTTATTCGATTTTAGATTGGATCGGACGATCTCTCAATGTGAATGGCACACGTACTTTGCGGCAGGTTGGCCAGAGCGTGATGAGACGTTCCAGCTTGCCCCCGGGATTCCACCGCTGCACACGTCGCAGCTGCCGTGGATGCATCTCGGACCGGTCGTCTTCGAGATGCACATCCGGACCGGCATGCTCACCGCCCACGCCGAGATGGTGGTGTGCAACTCTTTCGGCGAGCTCGAGGCCGGCGCTTTCAAGATCCTGCCGCCCAACGTCCTGCCCATCGGACCCCTGACCTCAGACAGGGAGCTCCGGAAGCCCGTCGGGCAGTTCCTGCCGGAGGACACCCGGTGCCTCCAGTGGCTCGACGCCCAGCCCGACGGGTCCGTCGTGTACGTGGCGTTCGGCAGCACCGCCGTCTTCGACCCGCGCCAGTTCCGGGAGCTCGCGCTGGGGCTGGAGCTCACCGGCCGGCCGTTCCTCTGGGTGGTGCGCCCGGACTTCACCGCCGGCGACCTGAGCAAGGCGTGGTTCGACGAGTTCCAGGCCCGCGTCGCCGGCACAGGCATGGTGGTCAGCTGGTGCCCCCAGCAGAAGGTCCTGGCGCACCGCGCGGTGACGTGCTTCGTATCGCACTGCGGCTGGAACTCGACAATGGAGGGTGTCAGGAACGGCGTGCCGTTCCTGTGCTGGCCTTACTTCTCCGACCAGTTCGTGAACCGGAACTACATCACCGACGTGTGGAGGACCGGCCTGGCGGTGTCGCCCGACGCGAGCTGGGTTGTGACCAAGGAGGAGCTGAGGAGCAAGGTGGAGCAGGTCGTCGGCGACAGCGAGATCAGGGACCGAGCGCGGCTGTTCAGGGACGCGGCTCGCCGGAGCATCGGCGAAGGGGGAGCCTCGTACGAGAACCTGCAAAAGTTCGTGGACCTGCTGCGTGCGTGATGATTCACCAACAGTTAGTCCAGCATTTCTATACGCCTATGCACGGGTCCTGACTGGTCATGCATGCATTCACCTGCATCAGTAGCAGTCTGAGCCAGCTGTTCTGCTTTCGTCGTTTTTACCATGCTTTCGATACCCCCTAGGCACATTTTCGTTCGTTCATTTTCTGTGTGTTCGTGTTAAACCGCTATCATTGTGTCATGTTCGTGTTTAGCCTCACGGCTGGTTTTCAATAATGTGGATGAGGCTTCCATTCAGGAATGGTGGGAACAGCAGGAGACGCGAATGGGCTTTAACACTCTCTTCAGTCTTCATGCTCGGCAGAAGGAGCGCAACGCACGTCTCTTCAAGAACTACATATAGAATGCATTGTAAAAAAATACAATTATAATTAAGAGTCCTTGTGAATAAGTAACTAGCAAAATTTTAAATTTAAAAAATAAAAAATTTGAATTTGATCATGACGAATACGATTAGTATACCTAAATTCAAAATAAAACAAAACTAGCACATGGGAAAACAGTACATATGTATTAGATATGATTAGTTATTAGCTAAATTCAAAATATAAATATAAATATAAAAATCACCAGTTGACTGAAGAGTCCATATCAAATATGACTAATAAATAGATAAATTTAAAACTAAAAAAATATTAGCAGTTGATTTGTATACTACTAGTTCCAAATCCTATGCGACCGCATTGGGCCTCTATTTTTCTAGAGCCCCTATATCTGCTCACCATCCACGATCGAGGCCAAAATCTCACTGGCCAGCCAAACAAACAAGCCTTTTGCCAATTTGCCAATACAAAAAGTGGCTTCGCCAGTTTACCATTGCAAAGAATTGATTCACTTGTTTACCACTATAAATATTGACATTTGGATTATCCAACCACTAGGATCATTTTATCTCTGACCCCACTTGTCATATCCTTCTCCAAATTGCCCCCACCTTCCTCCTCCGCGAGGTGGGTGAGCATGATGAAAGGAATCAAGTGCTCGTGGCCTAAGAAAGAAAGAGAGTGAATTAGGCAACTTAAAACCTTAACTCAAGGCTCCAACTAGTTTGCATAAATTTAAACAAAAACAAACTATCTAGATGTGCAACTATGGTTCTTCTAGTGTGAAACCCTCATCCCAAAAGATTTTTGTAACTTATAGCCAATCCCAATTTATTACTCTAAGAATGTAAAATAAAGACACATAAGTTGCAATTAAATGTAGAAATATAAAGAGGGGATGAAGCGAAGTGAACTCTTGATACGATGATGTATCCCACGGCATCGGTAGGCAAATGTCACCTCTAGTCCATGTTGTTGAAGCACTCAATCAAAGAGTGTCGCTTCTCGACCACCAAGTCTATTCCGGGAAGACCTTGACTTGCCACCAAGGCTACACCACAAAGGCCACGCCACAAAGGCTTGCTAAGTTCCCGGTAACCTTGGCCCCGCTTTCCACTAAGAAGCTTCTCCATAAAGGAGTGGGTCTCCACGTCCTCCGCACAGAGCCGTCGTCGCCACTCCACACCAAGCAGGAGGGTCTATGACTTGCCGGCGAGCCACCAAAGCTCCAAGAGGCCGACACACCAAGATACAAGTTCGAGCAGCTCTCAAGCACAACACACAAGGCACTACACCTTGCTTTCACACTCAAACTTGAGCTAGCTTAGCACTCTCACTCACAAAGCTTGTGCTAACTACTAAAGATTTTATCACTAACCACTTGGATGGCTTGTCGGTGTTTTTCAATGTGTATGGGTTCTCTCCGAACTCCAGCAACCTCAAATGATCTAGGGTGAGGCATATATATATTGCCTTCCAACTCGAGCTAGTCGTTTGTATAGCCATTGTCCACTTTTCTGCGTAGGCATCAGTTTAACCGGTGCACAAGTATCGGTTAAACCGTTCACTAATGGCTCTGACATAGCCGTTGAGTCTTCTTACATGCTCTGCTATTGACTCAGCTAGCTACCATCGGTTAAACCGGTGTCTGGTGTCGATTTAACCGATCTCCAAGAGATTTTCCTTAGCTCCTTGCAGTGCTGACGCCATTGCACCGACGCTTTATACGGATGCACCATCGGTTCAACCGGTGCTGAAGACTTGGCTCTTTGTTTCGCGACATGTTCTCTGGACAATAGCGTGATGAATGCACCGACGCCCTTCTACGCACAGTCGGTTTAACTAGTGCTACTGAGTTCTTCACTTGATCTTCAAAAGTGTTGTCCAATGCACCGATGCATGGGTGTCGGTTTAACCAATGCAGGGTCATCGGTTTAACCGGTGTAGTATTTTTGGCATCTAACTGTCCAATTTGTCGCGACTGTCATTTGGACACCTCAAATAAGATTTGAACGTCTCAACAGCGGATTGGACACTTTGAATTTCATCCACCAAAAAAAGTCATACAAATATAATCTCACAAGCTAATTAATCCCATTAATTACGTTATCATTCGATCATCAAAATCACAAAAAATGACCTAATAATGAGCCATGTTTGTTACACAGGACCTAGTCTCGGGCGGCCACCATGTAAAGCACGCGGCAGCGCTTGACCTCTATTGAACACATGAGCCTCTTCTACACCGGCTGCTACGGCGAATCGGCCGATCTGCTCCTCTCTCCGTTGTCACTTGTCATCCCGACACCCCGAGCTAGCGTCGGCGGCATGAGCGCGACCTCACGCAGGAGATGGTGTGTTAGTGCTCCGAGTTTCTAACCAGCACCACGGAGCGCTTCCTTCCCGGCGGCGAGGGGGAGGATGTGGACTTAACCGGCGCGGCAAGGCAAGGAGATCAAGATAATGCCGTTAGGCGCCGGCCGGAGGATGTGCCCCGGCGTCGGACTGGCGCTGCTGCACCTCAAGTACTTCGTGGCGAACCTGATGAGGGAGTTCGAGTGGAAGGAGGCGCCCGGCGAGCCGGTGGAGTTCGCCGAGAGGCTGGAGATGTCCCGGCCGGGTACGGTGATGAAGCGGCCGCTCCGTGTGCCATCGCCGTCCCATGCACGCAAGTAATTAAGAACTTCCATTAGCGGAGCATGCAGTTCAGCAGTTCTAACTTCTAAGGGATCACGCACTGTCATCCGAGAGTACTAGTCCAGCTTCAGTTCAGTGAAAACATTTTTTTTCCAAAAGGACGACAAGAGCTTTGCTCTTAAATTTTATTAGAAGAAGATAAATAAACATCGATTGCTTCTCGTATGTGAAATTTTCTAGAAATTTAGTTTCTTCCGGGACAGAGGGAGCAGGTACTTAAGCTAAATTTTCATAATGGACAAAGACAAGTAATTTAGAACTGAGAGTAGATTAGATCTAACAAGTAACAACTACGTAGTACTATATTATCAATAATAATGATTATGTATCGAGATCGAGCACATGCGGCATGATGTGCAGCAGACCTGCAACAATCGCTACGATCGCAAACGCATGTTATTAACTATTGTAAGCATGTAACATGCAAAATATAATAAAATGATGCAACTGAAGCCGCTCTGCTCAGTTCCTCCTTCGTTCTTCAGCTAGCCATGGAAGACTGGCTCTACTACCCCCTCTCCATCACCTTCTGCCTTGCCGTTTCCATCCTCCTCTCTTCCCTCCGACCGGCCACCGGAAAGCCGCCGCCGCTCCAGCCTGGTCCACCACTGCTGTCGCTAATTGGTCCGCTCATCTTCCTTCGCCGGACGAACTTCGGCATCGAGCGGATCATCCACGCCGCCCAGTCCCGCTACGGCCCGGTCACTACGGGAAAACGGGCTATGGGAACCGGTTGGAAATGACCTTAAGCACCGGTTTTTCAACCAGTTCTCGCAAACCGAGACTAATGCGGTTGGCTTAGGACCAGAGTTTAAAACCCGGAGGTCACCGATAAACGCGTTTATCGGATTTATCAGAAAATTATTGGATTCGCCATTTCGTTTTCAGACAAAATTTGAAAAAAAAATCCTCATTTTGTACAGGAGATAACATAGATTATTTCCAAACAATCTAACAAGGAAAACAAGATATAACAAAGCATAGAAATGAGAATTATTGCTACCATCAAGCAACAGATAGTCTGTTCAACATGGAGTTCCAAATATTGCACCCAAAGGTGGTAAGTCCCAAATATTACAGTCTCCATACATAGTTCCAAGTTCCAACAATTACTACATAGAATCAGTCCATGGTCCTAAATATTACAAGCACACGAAAAGACAATAACAAGCTCAAACCCAGGCAAATAGCAGTACATTATGCATGGATGCTCGAATTTGACCTTCAGTACAAGGTCCTAACACAACATTTTTTCACCCTTGTGGATATCGGACGGAGAGGGATTTTCTGCTCCTCACCAGCTGATAAGAGAATAGAAATTAAACAGTATTGGACTAAAATTTCCTATAGCAAGTTGTTCAGGTACTGGTACCAGGAACATACCTCCTTCCTGAGCTCCAGAGCCTCCCTCTCCAAGTTCTCTTGCATAATCGGAAGCATGAACAACATCACCGTCACCTTTAAAAAGCTTAATATTTCAATAAAACTGCAGTATACAATATGCAGAATCCCGTCAAAAATTAAACTTACCATTGCCTTTACTGTCATCAGAACTACCCTCCCCTGACTCAGCATAAACAGGGATACCTTCCTGATCCGATTCTGATTCATAATCAGAGAAAATATGTGACAGCATGTCTGGACTTTGGTTTTCTTGCAAGCTCGGAAGTGTACAGTGCTTTAGGATCAAGTGCAGCAGCTAACAAAAAAAATCAGCAATCTTAATAATTAGTGATGCATGAAACAACAACATGAATTGAACAATTTATCAATTCAGCCCTCACCTGCAAGCATAAGTGTATCATTGACAAGATAATCAAGTCTTCCTTGGACTTTTTCCAACACCCTATTCTGCAGATTTTTTTGGATGGTATTATCACTTAAATTGTCACATATTTCTGCCATAAATTCCATCATTTTTGGAACGAATGCAGATAGAATAGAACTTCTGTTGCTGATCAGCTAAACGAAGTACAGAGTAGATTGGTGAGACAGCTTTTAACACCACTTCCATTTGTCTCCACCATTTTTTGCTGGTCAAACAATCATATGTGAAATCATGGTCAGTCTTACTAGCCCACATACACTTCTCCCAGTCATCAAATATCATCCATTGCTTGAATTTATCTTGTCTATCCCAAAAACTCAGGAGAAAAATGAAAACAGTGCCAAATCTAGTGGCATTCCACCAAGAAGCAGGAGCTGTCCGTCGTGATGCGGCGGCGGCTCCGTGCCAGCATCGTCCGGTGCACAACGGGAGAGTGAACTGCTACTTAGTTTTGCATTGCTCGCTTGTTGGTTGAGTCATAAGGACACGTGATTCTCTTTCACTAAGTTCAGCTAAATTTCGCAAGAATACATCTTCCCGAAGTTCTTTGGTATCTTGTGATTCTCTTTCAGTGAAGTTCAGCTTGTTTCAAATGGTTCCAAATTATTCACAAAAATTCGCATTTTTCACATGTCAGTGGGAAAGGTTAATTTCGGATAAATTTTTTTTTGATAAGAATTAGAATTATATAGTCAATATATAAAACCTAACGAGTGCCAAATAGCAAGTGCGAAGTGTAGCGTAGTGGTTTTGCATTGTAGAGAGCAGCCACTGAGCTATATCTATATTATATTATTATTATTAAAAAAACCACTGAGCTATGACCCAAGTTGTGTGTATAGCTTCCCTAATATTTTTTAATAATCTTCTAAAATATTTAATTTTCAAATTTGAAGCAAACATTCTGACCAAAAAATTTCAAATTTGATTTCGATGGAGATATAAATTTCAGTGAAAACAAAATATAAAACTTCGTGTGGTACATGTAACCGACGCGCTTAATGTGTGCTATAAATTAAGAAATTAAATGTATAATTGATTTTCGCAAAAGCTCTGCTGCCCAAAATTCACACATCCTGGAATCCAAATGCTGCAGACTTGCAATTTTCAACTTAATGCATGCATATGACGAAGATGAAACAAAACTTATTTCGCAATACCATATAACAACTTAACACAAGGATCAACAAGGTAAGCCCACCCGCAACATTTCCATGGCGACGCGCTAGCGACTTATCGCGCGACCAGCGCATTGTCAGACTGGCCCAGCGGACCAAGGCCTGGCGGCCTGCTACCCCTGCTCGGCCTCTTATAATAGTTAAAATCTAACCATCCACCGATCGCTACATCTAACCACGGCCTGCTTATGGCCTAATAAAGTGTCACAGTCTATATTCATCCTCATGGTAAGATTCTCCATCCGCACATTCTCCACTCTAATACAGTTAGCTTCGGAGTCTATCAAACATAAAAAGTTTTGAGCTAAAAAATATTTTATCTCCTACATACGATCTCTGTTTTGATAACCGATTGCACTGTTGAGTTCTACACGACAAGACGAACAAAACTTGACCCCACTTGTATATGTTTTAGCGAAGTTTTACATTAGTAGCAACTTATATGTAAATTTAAGTTTGAAAGTTATTGAAGAAGTTGCTAAACTGTACGTACATAAGTTGCTACTATGTCTTTCAAAAATAAGTTGCTACGTGGCAACTTATATACATGGCCACACCCTAGCGCCTCCATACAACCCCCACGTGGCCATAGCCTCCCTCCAGCAGCCTTTCATTCCTTATGGCCTTCAATTTAAGACTCATCTCCTCCTATATGCAAATGCAAGTAGCCTTGATTTGACCCAGACATGCTCTTGTGGCCTGCACTTCTTTTATGTGATAATTTATTTCTTTCTCTAGCAATTTATTGTATCGACTCGCTGTGGTGATAATAACTTATGTGTATAACAATTTTTATTTTGTGTCAACTTTATGTATATGAGTGAATGCTAGATTTTGCTTATAGTAACTTATATCTTATATGTGTGACAACTGATTTTGCTTATAGTAACTTATATCTTATATGTGTGACAACTCATATGTAAAGTATATTATACTTTTTTGATAACTTTTTTCTATAATAATTTATAAATATTTCTTATGGCAATTTATATCTTATATGTGTGGCAACTTATGTGTATAAAATTTTATATTTTTGTGGCAACTTATGTATATAGCATATAGCAACTTGCTATCAGTGTAAAACATCTTCAAAATATATGCAAGTGGGATCTCGTTTTGACCGTCTTATCATGTAGAACATAACGATGCAATTGGTATTCAAAACGGAGCTTGCATGAAAGAGATATAATATTTTTTAGAAAACTATCTCATACTAAAAAGGTTATTACAGCGGACATTGATTTGATAGGACAGAGCTGCGCGTGGGTAAAAGGGGACTGAAATGGTGTCGCGCGTTGCGCCACCCACGCGACCTGTCGCGTGTTAATGCGGTCCTTTGCTGATTGCTAAGTGCTAAGCAAGCACGTATTTGCTTTCAGAGAAATTCAGTTAAGTTTCACACGAACATGTACAAACTTCTGTATTTCTTTATGTAGTTACGTACTAATAAGTTGGATTAGTGTAAGGAACATAATCTCATTAGGCCATTGTTTGTGATTTTTGTAATTGAGTGACAACATAATCAATGATACTAACAATAAATTTGTGAAATCTCATTTATAGGATTTTTAAGTTCCATGGATAAAATCCAATGTGTCCAATTCGCCGTAGAGATGTGTCCAATTCACCGTCAAGACGCCAAACCGCAGTGAAAAAGTAGAATCAGCTGCACCGGTTAAACCGACGACCACACCATTGGTTCATCCGATGGTTATCGAATACACCGACGCCCATGCATTGGTGCAAGTTTTAGTGCCAAATGGAATCAAGTCAGAACATCCTTAAGGCACCGGTTTAACCGTCGGTATATTTGGAGGCATTGGTGTATTCATCATACTATCATCCAGAGACGATGTCAACTGCGCAGGAGCCAAGTCTTTCAGCATCGGTTTAACCGACACACCATCGAAGCATGCATCGATGCAATGGTGTCAGTAGAAGAGGATCAAGTGCAACAGCTATGTGCCAGGTCAAGTGTCACCGGTTCAACCAACGCCCCATGGTGCAATGCATCGGTTTAACCGATGGTTGCTGAGTCATCAGGACAGGCGCGTCAGATGGCAAACGGCTAGTTCAGATCCTTGTGTGACCGGTTACACCGGTACCAAGTCATCAGTTCTTCTGATGCCCTACACAGAAAATGGGTAACGGCTAGTAACGGCTCTATGAACTTGGTGGCCTATATATGCCTCACCCCGGCCATTTTGAAGGGGTTGAAGTTCCAAGACATCACATCCACACCAAAAAACATCTCCATGCCATCCAAGAGCTTAGTGATCAAACCTTTAGTTCTTAGCCCACCTTTGAGAGTATTTGTGCTAAATTAGCTCTTAAGTGAGTGAGAGAGTAAGTTGTTGTGCCTTGTGCTGTGGTTCTAGAGTAAACCAACATTGTATCTCGGTGCGCCGGTCCTTTGGAGCGGTGCCTCGCCGGTACGTCAACGATCCTCTTGGTGTGGAGCGGCGTCGACATCCTTGTGCGGGGACGTGGAGACCCCACCCTTCTTGGTGAAGCTCTTTAGTGAAAATCGTGATCAAGGTGACTGTGGTGACTCGGTGTCCCCGGAAGAGACTTAATTACCGAGAAGCAATACACTTTTTTGTGCTTCAACAACGTGAATGTAGGTGTAACTTTGTGGCTAACCGAACCACGGGATAAATCCTCATATCAAAGAGTTTGCTTCCTCTCATACCTCGTTTAAGCTTCCGTATTTCATACTTGCAACTTATTTGCCATACTTTTTTGGAGCAGTACTTTGATAGGATTGGCTATAGGTTGCATAAATCTTTTAGAATGAGGGTTTTCACACTAGAAGAACACTAGTTGCACATCTAGATAGTATGCACTAGTTTATTTTATGTGCAAATTAGTTGGAACTTGAGTTTAAGATTTTTAGTTTGTCTAATTCACCCCTCCCCTCTTAAACTACGAGCACACCCAATCACTACTTTCAGTAAGCTACACAAAGATTAGTATTTACTAGTAGCTAGACAACCTTAGCTTGTTCGAGATGTTTTTCCTCCAATCTTCCCTATACACAACATGGGAGCGAGGCATGCATCTCAAGCATTTAATCCATCAAGCTTATAACTCAGCACGTGTACAGAAAAGAACAAGTCTTGTACGTTTTGCAAGCAAAATAACAAGTTTCGCAGGAAGCTAGCTAAGTTCAAAACATTTCAACGATGACAGATAATTCATTAATGAACAATCATGTGGCTAGCTACTCTGTTACTGATATGTCAAAGAGATCATCCAGCGATAAATCATGGATGTGCTTCACGGGCACACGGTCAGACCCCCGGCGATCGTTTTCAAAGGCAATTCTAGCACCTTGAGAAGAAACTGATCCGGTACGGTGCCCGGCCGTAGCTTCTTAAGCTCAGTCGCAACCCATTTGTGGTAGCACTTGACAGCACCGACTGCAAGCCTGACGGATTCCAGCACCCGGGCGTTCGAGAGGAAGAATCTGACGAGGTCCACCTCTGACGGCTTGCCCTTGTAATGCGTTACCTGCAGCGTCTTGAGATGCGCATCAAGGCATTCCAGCGGAACGTTGCTGCGCTGCGCAGTGCTGAAGCTCGGCCATCGCCCACTGAATGCCTGAAAAAAACAAAAGGAGTTGCGAACACACATCGATCAGGTGGCGTTGGACATGAGAAGTATTCGAACAAGCAGCAGATGTGAGATTATCATTAGCAGGTTCAGTTTATTTAGCAAAGTAAGATGATCAAATTGGCACCACGATGTACAGCTTCTTCACGCACGGGAAGCACTGCAAGAAGTCGACTACAACATCCAGATCAGAGCCCGTGATGAGGGCCAAGATCTTCATGGTACGCAGCGCGTTCGACAGACTGACGACCTCGATTCCCTGGAATGAACATGAACACATAAATCAGAAGATCAGAGCAAGAATGCAAGATCGAGAGCCATGTCATGGCGAGCAGCAGCATGTAATTGCTTGAAGTTGAAGACATGGAAACGCCTGCCTACCTTGAAAACCCTGGTGGAGATGCCGTCACGAAATACAGATGTCCTAGCACCTTCAGCTTGGGTGCCTGGATCACCCGGATCTGCAGGTCGTGCATCAGGCCGTCAGGGATGAGCCTTTCCAGCAGCGGGGCGTGCTCGACGATGTCCTCTTCGAACCTCCCCTCCCGGTCCCTGCGGCCGTCGGTGATGCTAAGGCTCCGGAGGGTCTGGGAGTTGATCCGGAGACTCCGGTAGCCGATGTTGTAGTGCAGCACCAGGCTCCGCAGGGCGGGGCATCCGGCGAGAATGCCGTGGAGGGTGCCCTCGGACGCCCTTGAGCGTCATCTGCTCGAGGTGCGGGAACACTAGCCGCGCGTCGTCGGCGGCGGCGGCGGAGGGGATGTCGAGCCTGCACCAGTCGCAGGATACGCAGAGCAGCCGCAGCATCGGCGAGAAGCGGAGGAGCACGGGCAGTGGCGTACCTAGGATTTCAAAAAAGGTATGCCACACTAATTTTTCCACTTGCAATTCGGTATAATTTATATATAATTCAGTAAAAAAGTAAATAAATATCACCGAGAAATTCAGTTATCAAGAATAAAAATTACATTTCAAATGTTAAATTCAATAGTTAAATACCGATGTTGCATAATTATAGTACAAATAGTTCAAATATACTAGTTCGAATGAATAACATAAGCTATTTCTTGTCTGGTCTACGATTTTTAATGTCCACACACATTCATGAATACATAATTTCTATACGCTACAGAACTATAGTTTGGGTTTCACTTCCACAAATATCATACCAGAAATCTAGAATGTGCGTGGAGGCAGTGCAGCTGCCAAGTGGAGGGCCGAGGCACCGAGGTCTAGCTCCCGGGTTACGGCTGCAGAAGGGCGGAACCGGGGAATGCAGCAGCACAGCAGGCAGCAATAACGTCGATTTCGAGAGGCTTACGCGGACGATGCGGCGCAGGGACGAATCGGCGTCCGTTGGCCGGCGGTGGCGCGTCGCCATCGCCGAGTCCCGCTCGGCTCGCAGCAGTGCGCGGAGCCACGAGACGTCGAGAGGCACGAGCGCCGCCAGAGGTCCCGTGCGGGGCCGACCATGCGTCCTTCCTGTCTTCCATCCGTGACCATGAGAGGCTGAGCACCCTAAGCACTAAGCAGGCTGAGTTATGCTGCTGGGCCTTGGACTGGCTAACATTTTTTTTACTGGGTGGGCTGGAATTTTAGGTATGCCGTGGCATACGTGGCCCACCCACTAGGTCCGCCCCTGAGCACGGGCAGCGGCAGCGGGCTGGGGTTGTCATCGTGGCTGGCGCGGCCGAACCACCTCGTGGCGCGGTAGTGGAGCTCGAGCTCCCGGAGGCCATCGAGGGTGGGCGACCGGAGCCAGCCGTCGTTGGCGGGGAAGCCGCTGGAGTAGGCGTCCCAGGTGAGCGCGAGGCGGCGGACGGGCCGCGGTGGGCGGCGAGGGCGGCGGCCGCGCGCCGCTCGTACGGGGAGGCGGCGACCCTGGCCTCGAGGTTGAGTGGCGCCGCGCGCCACAGCGGGCGCCAACGCCGGGAGAGGGCCTGCGTGCGGGCGCCGTCCACGGCGGGGAGCAGCGTGATCACATCGCCGAGGACGTCGTCCGGGAGGCGGCTGATGAGGTCGGGCCCCGCGTCCTCGTCCTCCGCCTGCCTCTGTGACAGCTTAATTAAGTATAACCGCCATCATTTAAATACATCAGGCTCATTAGTTTAATTAAATGTAACTTGACAGGCTGTTTCCAACCTACAGGCCGATCGAAACACAACAGAAATCTCGCACGAAGGCGAGCACAGAAGGTACCATCATAATACAATTTTACAAAAATAGTAAATAAAATTAAGATTTTTACAAAAACAGCTTTAAATTTAAAATATACAAAAGAAAAGATAGCAGCGGGAAAGAAACTAACTTACAGAGCATTTTTACTAAAGAATAAATAAAACAAATAAAATAAGTCGAGGACTACCGAGACGTGAAGACAAGACGCCACATTGAGTCCACCGATGTAAAACCTAGTTAGCTCCTAAACCTAAAATAGAGTAAACAACAAACACTAAGCAACTAATACTCAGCAAGACTTACCCGACCAGTGGGTATAACTTAGCCTACATATCTAGACATGCAAGGCATTTGGCTAGTGGTTTATTTTGCAGAAAATCATCTAAAAGTGGATGCTTATTTTCAATATTTTAGTTCCAGGTTCTATATAGATTAACCTCAATCTAATATTTGCACAATTCAACTATTGCACACAAGGTGAAGCAATCATAATTCAAGGTGTTCAACATTATATATATATATATATATATATATATATATATATAAATAATTCACCATCTAATATTTTGCTACGATGCAGCAAAGAGATCAAGGCCCTCATATCCGCGAGACACAGCGAATCAATTCGATTTAACCTTGCAAGGTGGACCTAACCAACACGGCACGCAAAAGCCCTGTCGGACCCCACGCACCAACCTTTCCCCTCCCTGTCTCGAACTAAAGAACCGCCCGACCTGCATATAGTCAGCCGAGCCCTACGAGAGATCACCAAAAGTAAATATATGCATCACAATTCTCCGCGGCCACTCGACTCGCCCTTAGGGGTGGGTAGAAGTTCTATACTTTCGAAGCAAGGCAGTACTCGGCTTACCGGTTTCGACTACCTCCTACTCCCGGCATACGGTTAGTACAGTTCAATCCCCGATCAGCACTGCCACAACGACCGGTCCTTAACCGACACAGACGGGACTAAGGCACCCAGAAACCCCGTCCTGCTGCCATACCTATGCATCCTCATCATTTCCCGTCCGGTCTCATTTCTCCATTCATTTTATCTCAAATTCACAACTCAAGTACTGGAATATGGACATATCTTATATCTCGCGAGTAACCGAAAATTACTCGACTTCTAAACATCCTATACCTTGCGACTGACAAGAAATCACTCGTCTTCTACCGGGAACCATTAAGCATAGCACTTCTATCGACCTATACCTACTAGTATACTCAGGGAAATCTAGGGATCATGCAACTAGGGTTCCAAACAACTCCTAAAATGTAATGCACAAGTAATAAATACATACATATAGGTGTTATAATTTAAAATAATAGGACATGCACAGGGGCTTGCTTGGGGGTAACACTAAGTCAGTGTTAATGCTATCAAGGCCTTGAGCCCTTCCGACCTTGGGCCGGGTCTTCGGTTGCCCCTTAGGGTCCTACCATCTTCTGGAGATGTCCACCGAACACTGTCTTGGGGTTCGGCTCCAACATCGCGTGCTTCAGGTCCATGTTTTGCATATCTAGCGTATCTAAATGAAACGAAACAATATTGATGTATGAATGAATGGGTGATGTATCATAAAGACAAAGCAAGCTTAAAAGGAAAATGGTTCGACGCTACACTATGAGAGTTCATTCAATTTGTTTTAGCATGAAGTGTGTCCTTTAAATAAAACTTACTAAACTCATTTAGAAGGCTATGAATGTACACAAAAGCAAAAGAGAGTACTAAAGGATTTCATTTAACTGACTCACAGAACCCTCTAGTTTAATTTGAGATAACCCGACGTCCACAATTCTGCAAAAACCCAGAATATCCGGATTTTACATCCGGAATATCCGGATTTTCCGGAGTATCCGGGTTAATACCCGGAGTTTCCGAGTTTGCTCGCAGTTCTACCCCCAAAACTGAAAACCCTTGCAGTGCAAAAACTAGCCCGCCAAAACTCAAGGTCCTGTTTGATACTAGTTTAGGGATGCATATAGATGTGCTTGACCAAAGGGAATCGATTAAAACCTCCTAACAAGATGGATTTGCCAAACCCTAGTTTAAATACTTTGGATGAGTCCTTTCTCCCGCAAGGAACTTGGAATCCACAGCACCCTAGAGAGGAGCACGTGGAGTAGAAGGTCCTCCACGCAGATTGGAGGCTCCCTTGGCCTTGAGATCAAATTGAGAGAGGGTTTGAGCCCTAGGGTTTGGGGGGGGGAGTGAGAGCGTGAGGGAGAGAGACTGATATGGGCTGGTGAGTGAGAGAGAGGTTTAAAATGTTGGTGAGTCCTCGGTGACAAAATCACGCCTGGAGTATCCGGAAACAAACCCGGAGTATCCGGATTATTCCGGAATTTCTGGATTCACATCCGGAAGTTCCGGGTTCACAATGATTCCCAGAGATAAATTGCGATTGAGTCGACTTGATTTGTTTTGAAAATTTGTTCAAACATCAAAATTGAGTCATTTGGCACCCCCAACTATATTTTTAGCTAAACATTCTTCTTTCCCTGTTCCTGCCTTTTAATATTATTTGATTTTAAAAATGACGCGAACCTTTATTTAGAAATCATTTCAAAAGAGATTTTCTCATTTCACAGGTTAAATTGCTAGCAAGAATTTCTTCAGTGGTTTTGTTCAAGTAGATTTAGTGCTAACAATCATATTAACTATGGGATTAACTTTGTAGTTATGGTGATAAACACCTGGGGTGTTACAGCCGCCGCCTCTTGGGTGTCGTGGCCTCATCGCCCATTGCCGGAGGCCCGGAGCTGGTCTTCATGATCTGGACGGCATGGAGCGGTGGAAAGTGGAATCACGGATCCGAATTCGAGGAGGATTTGAAGAAATTTTCTCTCTCGATCAGTTCCCATCCATGGAACTGGGATCGGGAGCATTTTTTTTTGGAGAGAGAGAGATCGGGACTCGGGAGCATCCTGCCAGCGACGTAAACCTCATGGGCTGTGGGCCCATGCAGCTCCATTGGGCCCACTCGACAGAACCCTGCACACGTATGTAAACCCAAAAACTCGGATCCGGCCTGAAACTATTTTTTCATGGGCCAGTCCAACTAGCGAGGCTCCAGTTTTAGGCCCAGAGGAGATTTGGCCTTTTTGTTGCACCCAATTGAAACCTCGAGACCGATTGGGGGTGTTGCCGTGTTGGTTATTTGTGAGAATCAGTGGTGGCGTCAGAAAGCAAAATGTCCGTTATTTACTAGCATGTGTAGTGTATGTGTAATTGGAGTCGTCCAATGACAGCTATATGCCTTATCAAAACGACAGCAAGATGCCTTATCAAAACGTCACATGTCATCATGGAATTTATAAGCAAGAACAGAATGTTCGGGGGGATTTCTTTCGAAAAAAAAACAGTATGTCTGGTGGACAACTTATCCTCAATCTGTGAACATGAATGAGCAGTGGTTCTTTATTTTGCCTTTTAGTGCCATGGGTATTAAGCAACTAAAAGACATGTGTCATGTGACTCAACCTGCTAGTGGGCTGAAATCCAATTTGTATTCACACCGATCCATACTAGTATCATAAAAGAATAAATCCACCTCAATCCAATCCGTCAATTACAAAAATCAATCCACCCTCACAATTATATTACATTATCCTATACACTATACCAATCCACCCACGATTATGGTTTCAACCCATTGTGGATCCATGGTGTCTCCACCATGCAGGTAACGCCAAGGCAGACTCAGCAGGCAGGGAACCGGCCTCTCAAACGGCAGGACGTCCGAGTACAAATGCCGCTACGATTGCTGCACGATCCAGAGCCAATCCCATGCCATCGCAGCATTACGCTCGCGCTAACAAACAACGCACGACAGACCAAACAGAACCACTGCCTCAACAAGATTGTAACAACATTCTTTCACCATTGATTTTTTTTTTCTGAAAGAGCTAGCTAACTGACTCTCTCCCCGCCAACTGTTAGAAGCAGAACATATGTACAAACACTAGGCTCTTCTTCTGGTTGTTGTTGTTGTTGTCATCCCTTGTCTAGGAAGGGAGGATGGCTATAGAAGCAGTCTGCAACTGAAAGCCTGAAACATCAGGCTGGCTGGGTTATCACTCGGTTGTGGTTGTGATCGCCTTCATAGGTAACAATCAGCATCGAGGGGTCGTCGACACACCAATCGACGTGCTTCCTTGCCGGGCAGCCTCTCACGCTGCTACACTTGTAGTAACCCCTGCAAGGAAGTGAGCTTATGTAAGTATTTGCAATCTCAATATTTGACAAAAGAACAAGAGAGTAAACTGTGTTGCGGTATGATTGGCAACTGTAAACTTTCTTGGATTGCAACAGGCATACTACCAGATTTAGAACTTTTTTTAAAGAAAAAAACACATGTATGCTCATTAGTCAGTACTCAGTATGCTTATCACAAATTAGGTAGCAAAACTGAATGGCTCAACTAGGAGCAAAATAACCCAATGCTATAAAGCATCATCTAAACAGTAGGGGAAGGAGTTGCTCAGAATATCCATATCAGTAATGCATTTGTGGTGACTATTTCATGGGCGACCATGCATTGCAGCATAGGAAAACAAGATATTCTAACGACCACTCAACAAAAATGGTGGTTGCTGGTAACTAAAAATAGCTAACCGTGAAATCATTAAGTCAAGGATGCAAGCTAACTGTATACTAGATGCCATGCCATGAGAGACAGAAAGGCAGAACATATACCCTGTTCCAGGGAGATGCAAATGGAGTCATAGTTATAACATACTTAATTCCATCGGTTAAGCCCCCACCGGTCCAGCTGATTCCACCTGTGGCACATTTTGCCTTGCACCAACCCCCAACAACTTCACTTAAGATCCCTGCATCTAAAAAAGAGAGGAACTTGTCTTAAGAACAATAATTTCTCATCTATGCAGATTTCAAATAAGAATTTGGTGATCATTGAAGGTAAAAGAAACTAAGGTAAAAGAAACAGTGGGTACCTTCATCGTCCTTGTCCTTATCTTTATCTTGGACTATAGTGAGCCAATCTTTCGCACTAACTAAAGCCTCCAACATCTGTGGTGTTAGCGAGCCTCTTGTGTCCCCAAGAATCCTATTGCCACAACTAAAAGCCGATTCAGATGATATAGTGCTGAGTGGGATAGCAAGAAAGTCCCTAGCCATCTTTGATAAGACAGGAAACTGATCAGCACGAGCCTTCCACCAACCCAACACATCAAATCTTTTACTATCCTCGGCAGGATCCTCTTCCAAATATGTGTCAATCTCTGATTTTGGCCTACGAACAACTCGACGACGAGATTTGAAATCAACAAATTCTTCTTCTAGTACCCTTTTCCCAAGCACAGGTGAACCAATAGTACAGGTGCTTCCACTTGAACTTGACACAAATGCTGAGCCATCACTCCTTGCAAGTCATTCATACTCATTGAAGTACTTCTTCAGCCAATCTTGTGCTGATTTCATACATTTATCAGCTTGATCGAAACTGCTGCATACTTTCTCATAAAAGAATTCCACATAATCAAACTTTCTTCTTGGATCTAAGATAGTGGCAATGACAATTACAACGTTAAAATCGTACTCTTTCCTTCTCCGGAGGCTAGACTCATTAGGCACTGGTTTAGGCTCCCAATATTTCGCAAATTTAACCTTCATTGCAGCAGCCAAATCTACCAAAACTTCATTATTTTGCCATGCTGGATCATTCAAAGCATATCGAATAGAAAGCACTAATGGTAAGAATTTGTGCAAAGTTGGTTTTCGGTCAGCCGATACAAGATTTGTGGCTTCTTCAAAAGCCTTGAGAAATACACATATCGCTTTGGCTTTTGACCACTCTTCTTCATTTGGTGCAACTTCAAGATATTGTTCAGCATAAGTACTAAGTACAGACTTGTAATCTAATGCTTCTCGTACCATTCTAATTGTAGAATTCCATCTGTTTGGTATATCCAGATAAATGCCACGTTTTGCTTTAAGACCCTTATTAGTTGCAATTGAGTTGAAATTCTGAATTCGTGACGGTGAAGATTCTATGCTCTTCAACAGCTCACGAATCTTCTCTATTGCAGCATGAATAAGTTCCATTCCATCTTGAACTAGAATATTCAAAATATGTGCAGAACATCTAACATGCAGATGTGCTCCCTCACATAACAACTCATGCTTGTGATACTGTACTATTAGTTCACATGCCTTGGTATTGTTGCCTGCATTATCTAAGGTTAAAGTAAGCATTTTCACCCTTAAACCCCACTCGGTTAGGCTGCTTACAATAGCCTCTTCTAAAGCATAGCCGGTATGAGGATACTTGACTTCCTTCAAACTAATGATTTTCTTCTTAAGCTTGAAATCAGCATCCACATAATGTGCAGTTATGACCATATATCCTAAGTTCTGAAGGGAAGTCCACATATTGGATGTGAAGCACACACGAGAGTCTAAGACTGAAAACTCATTGTGAAGATCTTGCTTCATCTTCTCATACATCTTGAGGCAATCATTATGAACGGTTTGGCGCCCTACACATTTCATTGTTGGTTGTAGACTTTCCATCCATGGCTCAAAGTAAGGGTCTTCAAATTTATTGAATTCGATTTCAGCATGTATGACAAACTGAACCATGCGCTCACGACTTAAGGCAGGGTCAAACACAAAGGTATCTGAAGATTTTTTCTTTATGGTGTCTAAAAACCTATTTCTATCAGCATCCCCAATAGCCGGGCAAGTTGTAGCAATATGACTTCTAAGACTACTAGTGCCCGATTGAGCCCCAAGTCTCAGCCCACAATACTTGCAAACTGCCTTCCAAACATCATCTACCATCACCAAATCTTGCTCAAAGAATTGCCATACCTTTGATCTCCTAACACGTGGTTGAGATGAATCATGCTCATCATCGGTTCCAGAGCTATCAATTGTGTGGGAAGTGCTTGCAGACATTTTTGAGGTAGCTCACAATGAATCTGCACATGGGATATAGTCTGTAATGCCACTTAAAATTCAAGATCCAAGTCGCTATGGACAATTAACACAAGTTGAGAATTTCTCGAACTAAGCAGCTAGCTAAATTTCTTTCACAAAGAAGCCTGGATGATCTAACAC
This sequence comes from Panicum virgatum, assembly GCF_016808335.1. Classification (NCBI taxonomy): domain Eukaryota; kingdom Viridiplantae; phylum Streptophyta; class Magnoliopsida; order Poales; family Poaceae; genus Panicum; species Panicum virgatum. The sequence continues at coordinate 5,686,800 of NC_053150.1, read as the reverse complement.
TCCCACCTAACCGTCTAACGCTTCGAAGATAGAGGTATATGCTATAATATCCTGTAGTAGGCTTAACCTTATCCCCAGTCTAAGGCCCATACGAATCCATCATGCTATATGCCCTGCTTGACCAAACTACTTAGCAAGACCTCGCCATCTAAAGTTGAGAAGTCTTGTAGAGGCAACGTTTGACAGTCAATCCCACGTTCAGTTCAGCCTTTTTTCTGACCATATTATCCTCGTTGGGCACAAAGGAGCCGTAGCCTACAATGGGTTCGTGTAGGAAAATAGAACGAACTCAATGAGCGCAGAGGCTAACAGCTACAAAACGCCATCGAGATTTTCCTCCGCCCTATTCAAGCCGCACCAGAATCAGTCAAGAACGCGACCGGCCACCCCGAACACAGTCGCCACGCAGAACGATGCGCCCAAGATATGTCTGGCATCCCACAAGAACCAGCTGACCCCAGGCCCGAGGAACCGCGTCGCGCGAACCCGCAGCAGCCTTCCTCCCGTCACCGCGGAGGAACCCAAGAACAAATCAGGAAGCGCGGCGATGACCACCAGCGGACACGCAACAATGAACAAGGGCCCATGGGGGGTGGGGGGGGGGGGGGCGGAGCAAGGCCGGTACCTGAGGTGAAGACGACTCCGGGGGACAGATTCTCCGGTGAGAAGGGGGAGGGTGGGCGACGCTCCGTCCGGGGCAGGGTCGCAGCACATGGATAGGGTTCCTTTGGTTTTCCCTGGCCGTGTAACCATTTCCAATTCATGGGCTCGACCCATTTAGAACCAAATCATTGAGGCCCAATCCAAATCAGACCAAACTATTCATTTCAGCATCCAACTCATACCAAACCAATTAATATGAGAAGCCCATTTACAACCAACCAAATCAAGCCCAGAGCAAATCCAATCCATTAAAACCACTCTGGCCCAAACCATTTGCAGGTTGACATGTGACAAAGTGAGCTATTTGTGTATGCTACTCCCTCCTTCCTCGATTGTTAGGCGTCACATCATTTTCTGCTTTTTTTAAATATAGGGCGCACCCTCTCGGGACTCCTCCGACCTCGGTACATGTCGTGAATTAAATCGTGGAAGCCGAGCAGTCCAGCGGACGGGAACAAAGATGGACCGATCTCTCCCTTCTCCGTTCCATCTTGCTCTTTCTCTTTTCTTCCCATGGCTAGCGCTCCCACCGCCGGCAACGAGATCGTAGTCTAACCAAGGCGGCGAGATCGTCCGCTCCACCGGCAACGAGGTCGTATGCTCCGCTGATGGCGGTGAGGTCATCTGCTCCGCCGGCAACGAGATCGTCCGCTCCGCCAGCAACGAGGTTGTCCACTTCGACGATGGCGGCGAGGTCGTCTGCTCCGCCGGCAACGAGGTCATCCGCTCCACCGGCAACGAGGTCGTCCGCTCCGACGATGGCGGCGAGATCGTCCGCTCCGCCGGCAACGATGTCGTCCGCTCCGAAGGCAATGAGGTCGTCCTCTCCGACGATGGTGGCGAGATCGTCCGTTCCACCAGCATCGAGGTTGTCCGCTCCGCTGGCAATGAGGTCGTCGTCTCCGACGGCGGCGGGGTCGTACTCTCCAACGAGGATAAACAGGCAGCGCAAGCTCTCGTGCATCTCTCTTCTTTGCCCTTGGAAGTCTACATGTCAAGTTTCTGCAAGCACGAAGATTTCAGGATAATGGGGCTGCTCTTGATCCCTTCCTACTTCGGTGCCCACACAAGTGACGTACGTGAAGCTGCATTTGCACTGGATGCAATCCGCTGAGGTGCAACCATGAAAGATGATTTAGACATATTGGCAAATGACAATGTAGAAGATGCTACCCGTGTGTTAAGAATCTTAGGATTTCATGTTTTGGTTGATGAAACAATCTTAGGATCCATGTTTACAATATGCATGGAACTGTACCCCCTCCGGAAATATGCATGGTACTGTTATGTCAAGGATGTGTGTGACTAATGTAAGCTTTCATGCGAGTAAGTCATAGTGGGATGCAAATGATAATTTCATTAAAATTTAGGGATTACAAAATTCACAGCTTACATAATCGATTAAGATTCAGAGATTTCAAAGTTGACTAAACAAGATCAGACAGAGGCTAGAAAATCTATTGCTTCTTGAACAATCATTGGATCACATGACAAAGTCTTCGGCAGCGTTCCTAATCTCTCCAACATTGCCTTCTTCATGTGAGGCACAGGATAATGTTGCCCTCCTTTTTCTTTGAGTATCTCCCGTAAGCAACCTTGAAGAGTGAGGAATACTCTATTTGACCTGCCAACTGGAAAATTCCAATAAGCTGCTTGAACCTTATTCACAATTTCATCAATGGTTTTTGGCATGCCACTCCTATGGAACAATGCCTGTATGGCTGCAAACAATCCAAGGTCAAGCACGTTTGTGTCTGGGGAATTCGCTGGTTGACACGTCAAACGGATATCCCATCCATCAGCTTGAGCCGCTGCACAAAATTCAGGATCATCAACTGGGATATGACTTCGACAATTGTCCTGTTGTATCCATATTGTCTCATGGCGTCCCTCAGCTGGCCATTTTGCCTTGATATCGGGCAACATCTTATCAATTAGATACCGTCTGACTACATCCCTGGTTACTGATGTGATTGGCTTTGTGATCGGAGTACCACGTGGCCTATTAGGACTCTTCCTTTTAGCAGGTTCAGTGGTAACGAATGCATATATGCCAATCTTCCCATAAAAAACACAGACATTCTGATCATTGAACCAAGGTCGAGATTGTCCACCAAAAAACATAACTTTTTCAATGTAACTTTTGCTCTTGTAAGTTCGACGAGGCCTTTCCTCACCCGGCGCACAATAATATTTTTGATTCGATCTAGTCCTATAATACCATTTTTCATCTGCATGAATCACATTGTACATATGTTTAAAGACCGGCTGGTGAGGAATTGTACTTGGTTCTAACATGTTGAGAGCATGCTGCACCCGTGCCTTCTTATTTTCATCTGTAAGAAATGGCTTGATGGCACTCAAGTGCCGTTCAATTTTTCCTTCTTTCAAGTGCTTATGGACATGGCTCTTTGACACTCCCAGCCTCCTTGCTAGATCTTCTAAAGTTGTTCGGTCTTGGAATGGTATGGCAGTGATCGATTCCATTGGAAGTTAAATTCTTTTACGTCCACAATGCCCCACTCTCTTGTTTACGACAGCATGTATTCCTCCCCCTTTTTGGCCTTCATTCCATATGCGCTGCACACATCTCAGCGAAACATCCATAGCCAAAGACACATGCAACGACACCCCTTCTGGCAAATGGCCTTGCACTGATCCCTCTAATAGCATGGCGTATACTGCTCGCTTTGTATCATCACTGTATTGCTTCCTTTTTCTAATACTTGTACCTGTGAAATAAAATAGGCCATCAACTGCAATGAACACCATCCTTTGTCATTCAAACTTAAAAGACCAAAAATTATTACTGTGATAATCTTACCAGAGCTGCTACCTAGACCAATATTAGTACCAAGGTCCTCAAATATGTCATCAGTACCATCATCTAAATCTGTACAGTAAGGCAATACAACAGGAAAAGACATTGCATTCAGATCAGGCAGGCAGTACTGATCCCTGGCAATAGTGTAAAAGATTCAAGACATTACCAGGCATTGCATTCAGATCAGGCAGTACTGATCCCTGGCCACTGTGGCGTCCATCTCCACCAGCATCAGGAGCTCGTTCATCTTCTCCAGCGCCCTGAGCTGGTGCATCTTCTCCCGCGCCGTGAGCTTCTACATCTTCTCCAGTGCCCTAATCTTAATAATCTCCTACGAATTTGACATACTATTTAACGACCAAAAAAAGAGCAAAACAAAGACATAACTTGAAGTAATGGAACAACCTTCTTCAGGTTGATGAAAAAATATGGGGTTGCCCAAATCAAAAAAATCCTCTTGCACCTGATCCCAGTCAATCGGGTTACTTATAAAAACCTGGACAACAGGTTGCCCCAGAACCTGACCGTCCTCTTCAGGATCATTTTCAGACCCTGGAACATTGAGATCGATTCCACGAACTGGGTGTGGATCTGCCATGGCTAATTGGAGCTGAAGAAAGGGAGTGGCGATGGGAACAGGATAGCTCGGCAGGCCTATTTATACACTTGAATTCCATTTGCTTTGGCATGGTTTGAAAACTCTAGATGAAATTCAAAGTTTCGGTCAGATTTGAGGTACCATGAGAAGGTACGAGCGCGCGGTTGGGGAAGTATTTGGCGAGGGGAAAAATAGGCGCCGCGGTTGTGGGTTTGGGTTTGGATTTGGCAAGGGAAAATTTGATCTGTTATGGCGTGAACTGTTGGGAAAGATTTTGGCGAGAGAAAAAATAGCGCAGTTGTTGTTGTCGAGAATCGAAGCGACGAGGCTGCCGGGCGTACGTGGGAAACCAGCGACGAGGCTGCGACGTGGCTGGTTCAACGTATCTACCTTGGTCTCTGGGCTCCCCCTCCGTTCGCCTAACAAACAAGGAAGGAGGGAGTAGTACTTAAACAGTTAAACCGAAACCCTAGAGCCCAATTGGCTCTCTGATGCGGCGCACATGCTTGATTAGGGCTAGAACTTTATCTAATTAAGCATGAACTCAATGAACATGCTTGAGCAATTGAAAGATAAACATGAAAATGATTATGATTTGCTTGCACAGGACGTGAATTAGGGCTTATTCATAGGAAGAACTTGATCTTAAACATAAAAGCATGATCATATATGTTAACAGGAACTTCTTGTCTTGAAATTGAAACTTTAGAGGATTCAATCTTAGAGCTAGGTGGCTCTGGTTCTTGGATCAACTAGACTAAGAAAGAACCACTCATATGCATGAAGATGAGCACATACCTCTGCTACTTGAGTTCCCATTTAGTTCTTGCTCTGTTCATGCCTTTATGATGTGAAGATCGGTAGAGGAGAGTCCTTCCCATGATTTCTGTGTGTTGGCTGTAATTGGGCAGCCTTGAGAGATAGAGAGGTTTCTTCAAACTTCTTCTTAGCTTTTGGAGACCTCTCCTTCATATATATAGAGTCACAGCATCATGGGGAGGACCCACCTGTCAGTTGGATATTTTTTCCCCCAATCAAGACAATAAGCAATTTGCCTTTTGCTTCTTTGCTGCCTTTGGCATTAGCCTGGCAGATCAATCCAACACAGCATTTCTACATGTCCAAGAATTGATGGTGAGACTGCACCAGATCGAACACCACGATTCCACGAAGCCCACCACGCACTACGTAGGGCCTATGCAGGGGTCCTGACTGGTCATGCATGCATGGAATTCCGCATGCATGCACCTGCATCAGTAGCAGTCTGAGCCAGCTGTTTTGCTTTCGTCGTCTTTACCATGCTTTCGATTTCCCCTAGACACATTTCCGTTCGTTCATTTCTTATCCTTCAGCCCTTTTGCAAGTTTTTTTGGATTCCAGCCCTTTTGCAAGTTAAACCGCTATCATTGTTTCATGTTCGTGTTTAGCCTCACGGCTCGGCACAAACACAACTTGGACAGGTTTTCAATAATGTGGATGAGGCTTCCATTCAGGAATGGTGGGAACAGCAGGAGACGCGAATGGGCTTTAACACCCTCTTCAGTCTTCATGCTCGGCAGAAGGAGCGCAGCGCACGTCTCTTCAAGAACCACATATAGAATACATTGTAAAAAAAAATACACTTATAATTAAGAATCCTTGTGAATAAGTAACTAGCAAAATTTGAAATTTAAAAAATAAAAAATTTGAATTTGATCATGACGAATACGATTAGAATACCTAAGTTCAAAATAAAACAAACTCGCACATGGGAAAACAGTACATATACATTACATATGATTAGTAATTAGCTAAATTTAAAATATAAATATAAAAATTACCAATTGGATGAAGAGTCCATATCAAATATGACTAATAATACTCCCGCCGTATCGTGAATAGAGGACGTTCTGGAGGCTGAGGGCAACATTGGACGTGATTGCCCCTAGCCAGGCACGCGCGCCGCCTGTTCACATGGTCTCCTCGTCATTAATCGCGGACTCCTCGACTGAAGAGATCAAGCGCACGCGCACGACTACTTCATCTCCCTCACGCGCACACCTACTTCGTTTCGTCACTATGGAGACCGGCGGCGCTCGGGTGCTGGTCGCCGCGGACGGCGTTGGGCCGGAGTCGGAGGCGCTCGCCGCGGAAGACATCGGGCCGGAGTCGGAGGAGGTCGCCGCGGAGGACGTCGTCGACCCGCTGCTGTCTGTGGATGACTCCGACCTGCTGCTCTCTGTCGCGCAGGATTCACAGGAGCCGGACGAGGTCATCGTGGTGCTCGCCGTGGACGGCATGGTGTCGGATTCGCAGGAGGTCGCCGCGGACGGCGTGGCACTAGACTCGCAGGAGCCGGACGAGGGCATCACGCCAGAGTTGCTGGAGCTGCCGCCGGACTCCATGGAGGTGGTGCCGGATTCCTTGCCGCCGGGGGCTTTTGTATGCGGTCGCTGTGGTCTCGTTCATGAGGATCGCGAAGCATGGAACCGTGCACACTCGCGGTTCTATTCATGCCCTACCTGTGGTCTCGTCCACGTGGACTACTCCATCGACGCCATGCTCGGGCGCATCAAGGTTGACTGCGAGATTTTCATGGAGCAGTATAAGGGCTTGCTGCCGAACGACGAAACAACGATCCGTGAAACAATGCGCAGCCAAACAGCCAAACGCAGCGAAACAATGCGCGGCCAAACGGCCAAACACAGCGCGCGCGAACGGCCAAACACGACCGGCACAACGCCATGCAAAACCATGCAAAAATTGTGGCGACAATGAAAGAAAAAGGCAGCGGCTGCCAGGGGTTGAACCGTGGACCACTAGGACCATTTTAGCCCCGGCCCCTCTTGTCATATCCTTCTCCAAATTCCCCCCACCTTCCTCCTCCGCGAGGTGGGTGAGCATGATGAAAGGAATTAGGTGCTCGTAGGCTAAGAGAGGAAGGGGGTGAATTAGGCAATTTAAAACTTTAACTCAAGCTCTAACTAGTTTCCATAAATTTAAAAACTAAAGCAAACTATCTAGATATTGAACTATAGTTCTTCTAGTGTGAAACCCTCATCCCAAAAGAGTTTTGCAACTTATAGTCAATCCTATTTGCACTAAGAAAGTAAAGTGATGTCACATAAGTTGCAAGTAAATGTAGAAACGTAAAGAGGGAATGAAGTGAAGCGAACTCTTGATACGATGATGTATCCCATGGTATCGGTAGACAGATGTCACCTCTAGTCCACGTTGTTGAAGCACTCAATCAAAGAGTATCGCTTCTCGGCCACCAAGTCTCTTTCGAAAACACCTTGACTTGCCACCAAGGCCACGCCACAAAGGCTTGCCAAGTTTCCGGTAACCTTGGCCCCGCTTTCCACTAAGAAGCTTCTCCATGAAGAATGGGAGTCTCCATGTCCTCTGCACAAAGCCGTCGCCGTCGCTCCACACCAAACAGTAGGGTCGATGATTTGCCTGCGAGCCACCAAAGATCCAAGAGGCCGGCACACCAAGATACAAGTTTGAGCAGCCCTCAAGTACAACACACAAGGCACTACACATTACTCTCACACTCAAACTTGAGCTAGCTTAGCACTCTCACTCAAAAAGCTTGTGCTAAGTACTAATAATTTGATCACTAACCACTTGGATGGCTTGGAGTTGTTCTTCAATGTGTATGGGGTCTCCCTGAACTCCAGCAACCTCAAATGACCCAAGGTGAGGCATATATATAGCCCTCCAACTCGAGCTAGCCGCTCGTATCCATTGTCCACTTTTCTGCGTAGGCATCAGTTTAACCAGTACACAAGTATCGGTTAAACCGGTCACTAATGACTCTGACATAGCTGTTGAGTCTTCTGACATGCTCTGCTACTGACTCAGCTACCATCAGTTAAACCGGTGTCTGGGTGTGAAGTTTAACCGGTCTCCAAGAGATCCTCCTCGGCTCCCTGCAGTGCTGACGTTATTGTACCGATGCTTTACACCGATGCACCATCGGTTCAACCGGTGCTGAACACTAGACTCTTTGCTTGGCGACATATTCTCTGGACACTAGCACGATGAATGCACCGATGCCATTCTCTTGCATTTCTGACCAGCACCACGGAGCACTTCCCTCCGGACGGCGAGGGGGAGGATGTGGACCTAACTGGTGCGGCAAGGCAAGGATGATGCCGTTAGGCGCTGGCCGAAGGATGTGCCCCGTCCTCGGGCTGGCGCTGCTGCACCTCAAGTACCTCATGGCCAACCTGGTGAGGGAGTTCGAGTGGAAGGAGGTGCCAGGCGAGCCGGTGGAGTTCACCGAGAGGCTGGAGATGTCCCGGCCGGGTACGGTGATGAAGCGGCCGCTCCGTGCCATCTCCGTCCCAGCATGCACGCAAGTAATTAAGAAGTTGAGTAAATATCATTGTTATCTCCATTTTTTAGAACAAACTGGCACAAGATGGTGCCCATTTCATTGATAAAGAAGAAGTAAATACAAGTAGATAGACATGGAAGACTACATACAGAAAAAACAAAGAACACAGCGAGAAGGAAAGACAACCTGAAGGCGCATGACGTCCACCAACAAACACTCTTAAAAAGTTGTCGCCAAACTCCCGCCGTGACCTCGCGTCAACGGAGAACCTAGAGAAGAAGACCGCACCGCACCAAAAGGCCACCGCCGTGCGGGACCCATCACCGAAGTACCGCTGCAGAACCACACTCCACCTGATAGGATGATAACACCAGATCCAGTCCTCTCGCAGGCTGCCTCGCAGTCTCGCAAAGGCACAAATGCGCGGCGGCCTTGCCACATCTGCTGTTGGACTCCACCTCACTCTCATCGCCTCGAAGAAACACTGCACGCGGGGGCTTCGCCATGTCCGCCACAGCACTCCACATCACAGATCAATTTCAGAAGTCGCCATCAAGATAGAGGCAGAGTTGCCCCGCTTCCAAGAGCCTCCAAAGAACAGCCATGCCCCAACAGAAGACCAACATCACCTCATTGCTCCACCCGCGCAAAAAGCTCTCGCCGCCATGCCAGCAAGCCAAGGTAGTTACTTGTGCCATCTTCCGACGATGTATCACACCGGAGTAGTCTAGCAGAGCTGAGCCACCCGCCGCAATCCGCTGCAAGCCAAGTTGTCACACGATGTCGATGCCGCAAGCGCCGTCGCCTGACGTTGTCCCGCACTGCACTGACAGTTGCCTAGCAACGCCAGCCACCACGGTCCGCTACCAACAGTCACACTGACAAAGTGAGATAACCCCTGACCGCCATCAGAGGTGCGAACGCCACCGCGCGAGCTTTGCAACCCCCATGAAGCTCGCCAACTTGCACAAGACCGCTCGACACCACCACCGAAAGGGGCCTTTCAAGAGCCGTCATCACCGGTAATGCCAGAGCAGAGTTGGGTCTCAAGAGACGACGCCTCCATGGAGGGGACGACGCTAGTGACACCGCCGTTGCTCGTCCAGACAACTGGACAGGGTTGTCACCCAGAGAACCCGTGCCGCAGGGATGGAGATACAAGATGACGCCCCTAACGGGGAAAACGACACCCTAAGGCGCCACCATCATCGCTGCCAGCAATACTGGCAAAGGCTTTCTCCCAGAGCATCCCATCCGTACGACAGCACGTACCCCACCTGACACTCCCAGGATCACGACCGTAGAAGGCTTTACGGGGGCGGCGCCAATGATGTCAGCATCAATGGAAAAAAGTGTGCTTTATGTGAGCACCCACATAAACCTTCTAGCAGCCATGACAAACTTTTGCTCCCTTCTAATCATGGTACCTGTCAGACCGTTAAATACAACATCATTTAGGATGACCATTGAATGCATGCATTGCATATCCTTCAAATAAATTAAGCAAATGGTCAAGATGTAAAGAAAAAGGATAACAAACAACAAAGTCCAATGCCAAATATTTAATTAAGCAATAAACAAAATAACTATGTAATAATTAATTACTTGATTAACTATTGATAATATGTAAGTTCCACACAAATTAACACTGTAAGTTTGATTAATCTGAACTAAAATGAACAAATATGTAAGGATAACATATGCAACAATCAGCAAGAAATGCCAGGCTTTGACATTAGTTGAAGCACAAAGACACAAGGACATTCCAAAAGGAAAAAATGTATTAAGGTATGAAGAAATATATACACATGTTTTTTAACTAGAAAAAATTATAGAAATCAAACAAATCATACTGCTAGTCGAAGTACTAGAAATACATGGTTGTATTGAAGTACTAGAAATACATACCTCACTGCACACGCAGAATAAACTAGTTTGTAAAGAAGAAAAGTCAGTTACTAAAGTCAGTAACAGTGATGATTACTAATGAATTCATAGTGGTGGGTACAAAAAAAATGACAGTACGAACTCAATTACTTTTATAGATACAAATTACACCTTACACTACCGGAAAACGCATAATGGCCGAGTGTCTTAGGCTTTGCCGAGTGCCAGACCACGGGCACTCGACAAAGAGGCGCTTTGCGGAGTGCCTGAGGCAGCGCACTCGGCAAACCTTTGGCACACAACATGCCCAAATTTTGCCGAGTGCTAGCCCTTGGCAAAGAAGGGCACTCGGCAAAGATTGATCTTTGCCGATGTAGGAAAGTAGGATGCGTATAATGCAGTCGATGTATTGCATTGAGCCCCTTGAGCGGTATATATAGGAGTACATAGCTTGGAGGGCAAGTAGCCTCTCCTAGAAATAAGGAAGGTTATCCCAGGGTTGCCTAAGGGTCTATTTGGTTGACGAGCGGACTGGAGCGGAGACATTTCATCCCATGTTTGGTTCAAGGGCCTGAGGATGGAGCGATTCCCGTGACCAAATATTTGGAGCAGATTCGGGATGGCTTGGTTCGGCAAAGTCGGATGAACCGAGCATTTCCACGCCGTCTCGCGCCGTTCGCTCGCTCCCTCTCTGCCGACGATGACGATGACGAATTGGCCGGTGCCGCAGTCGGCGATGAGGTCCCAGACGACGAACGCGGGGCTGGCGGCTTCGCGGGCGGGGTCCCAGCGGAGGAGCATGCGGCCGTGGCGTGCGTCAAGGGCGCGCCAGCTGCGGAGGAGGCCGCCCACGGGGATGAAGCGCGTCTCGGTGCCAGCGTTGCAGAGGAGGCCGAGCAGGGGCGACACGCGGTGGAGCTTCCGGAACCGGAGGCGGAAGCCGGCGCCCGAGACGAGCGCGCACCAGCGCCAGCAGACGAGCGCGGCGCCGACGAGGCGGGATGGGTCCACCGGTAGGAACCGCAGGAGGACCTCCTCCACGAGCTCCTCCATCAGCGCGCTCGCCGGCGGATCTGCTGCTGCCATGGCGGGCGGGCGTGCGGGCGGCTTAGCGGACCGACGGACTCGGGGTGGAGGGCCCGAGAGACAACAGCGTGGTCAGGAGCTCGAGGAGGAAGATGACCTGCGAGCGGGCCCCACAAATGGAGGCTAACAGATCTAAAAATTCTGTCATCCCATCCCTCCAACCAAACAATAAATGGAGCCACTCTGTCCCTCTAACCAAACAACTCTAGTAAGAACCACTCCATCCCGAAAAATAAGAATGGAACCGCTCCATCCTACCTCACTCTCCAACCGAACACACCCTAATATACTCTAACAGCCGAGTGCCGCTGGGCCCACACTCGGCAAAGGCCGCGCATGTGCCTAGCATGCGCGCCCGCCATGCGCCGGCCGTTAGGGTGGCTGACGGCGTTTATTTGCCGAGTGCCACCAGATATTTGCATATTGATGGCCATATCTATTTCGAATTGTCCACGCTTTTTTGGACAGCTCGAGGATGCGTAGATGGGTCAGTTTCTATGGTCCGCTCCGATCCAAGGCAGAGTTTCGGCATCATCTCCCTGTTGTTCTCGGGATACACAATCTCCCTTTCGGGACGTGTATCTGGAGAACAGTGGGGAGGTGCTGCCGAAATTCTGTCTCGGATAGGAGTGGATCATGGAAGCTGACCGCATCTACGCATGGTCGGGTGGGATTAGGACCTATCTTCACCTACTAGAGTCTAGACCCAACGTCTACATGCATTTAATTTTGATAGTAGTCGCTGATATCTTCGAAGATGAATGACCGTGAGTGGATGTACACGGGCCGGGTTACCCGAGCTAGCATGACCGATGAATGGATTGAGAAGACCAATGAGTTCTTGGATGGGGCATGAGCGCAAGCTGAAGGGTCGAGTTTCATGTGGTGTCCCTGCAGCAGTTGTGGAAACCAGAAACGAAAGACAACAAGGTCATGGGCGAACATCTTGTCAAGTATGGGTTTACGCCAGACTATACCCGGTGGATCTTTCACGGTGAAGCGCATTGTTTGAGAGACGAGGTCGTTCGGCAACGCATCGATGAATGTGATGCAGTTGGTGGGATTGGAGACATGTTAGACGACTATGAGGAGGCACATTTTGGTGAAGGACCGCAGGAGGAGGAGCCAGAGGCAACTACAAAGGCATTTTACGAGATGTTGGAGGCGGCACAGAAGCCCCTTCATGGCCAAACAAAGGTTTCTCAGTTGGACGGCATTGGACGCCTAATGGCCTTGAAGTCCTAGTTTGGGCTGAGTCGAGACGCCTTTGATAGTATGTTGACCATTTTTGGCAGCATGCTTCCGGAAGATCACATTCTGCCCAAGACAATGTATTAGGCGACGAAAATCCTTAGTGTACTGAAGATGCCATATGAGCAGATACACTCTTGTCCTAATGGGTGCATCTTATTTAGGAAAGAGCACGAGGCTGAAACTTACTGTCCAAAATGCAAAGCCTCAAGGTTCCTGGAGGTGGATGCTGGTGACGGTCAGCCTAAGAGGTAGCTCACGATTCCTATGAAAATCGTACGTTACCTTCCGTTCATTCAGAGGATACAAAGACTCTATATGACTGAGGAAACCACGAAACAGATGACATGACACAAAAAAAGGTGTTCGATACAACCCTGATAAGATGGCGCATCCCTCAGATGGTGAGTCATGGACACATTTTGATGAGATTCATCGTGAGAAAAGCTGAAGAAGCTCGTAATGTATGTGTTGTGCTGGCAACTGATGGGTTCAATCCTTATGGAATGATGGCCGCATCGTACTCATGTTGGCCGGTGTTCGTTATCCCCTTGAATCTCCCCCCCCCCCCCGGTGTTCTCTTTCAACGACATACCATATTTGTGTCATTGATTATTCCTGAGCACCCAGGGACTAAAATGAGTGTTTACAAGGAGCCTCTAATTGATGAGTTGATCAAAGCATGGGAGGAGGGGGTGTGGATGTATGACCGAGCGACAAAGACAAACTTCAGAATGTATGTATGGTTCCACTACTCACTGCATGACCTCCCGGCGTATGGCATTTTCTGCGGATGGTGTACTCTTGGAAAGTTCCCATGCCCAACATGCAAGCCAACTCTGCAGTTCATTTGGTTGAGAAAGGGGGGCAAGTATTCATCATTTGACAAACATCGACAATTCCTTCCTGCTGACCATCCATTTAGAAGAGACATTAAGAACTTCACGAAAGGTGTTTGTGGGATATGGCGAAGAATATTCCTAGACTCAGATCTCTGGCTTGTGGAGGCTTCCCTATATTAATGATCTTCTCCTTCCACACAACATTGATGTCATGCACACTGAAAAGAATTGGGGCGAGGCTCCTTTTGGAACTATCATGGACATCCCTGATAAGACGAAGGACAACGTCAAGGCTCGAGTGGATCTGGCAATGTTTTGTGATAGACCAAGATGCGAAATGAAGACTCCGAGATCAGGGAGACAATGGAGGAAGACTCCGGCGGATTTCGTCCTAACGAGGCCCCCAAAAAAGGAAGCACTAGAGTGGATCCAAAAGTTACAATTTCTAGATGGGTATGCAGTGAATCTGAGGAGGGGAGTTAATTTGACTACCATGCGAATCAACGGGCTTAAGAGTCATGACTACCACATATGGATTGAGCGGCTTCTTCCGGTGATGGTTCGAGGCTATCTCCCTGATAATATATGGTGAGTGTTGGCTGAGTTGAGCAATTTCTTCCACCAGCTGTGTGCTAAGGAGTTATCTTGGGCCGTTATTTCGGACATGGAAAAAGTGGCCCATGTGTTGCTATGTAAGTTGGAGAAGATCTTTCCACTCGGCTTCTTCAATCCGATGCAACGTTTGCTTCTACACCTTTCGTACGAGGCACGGATGAGGGGGGCTGTGCAGTACCGTTGGTGATATCCAATTGAGAGATGTCAGAAGGTCCTTCGAACGAAATACAAAAATAAATGTAAAATTGAAGCTTCTATTGCAGAGTCATATATTCAGGAGGAGGTGTCAAACTTCACTACCAAATACTATGGTGACAATCTTTCCAGCGTGCATAATCCACCCCCTCATTACAAAGCTGGCGATAATGAATCGAGTCTCAGCATCTTCCAAGGACAAGTTGGAAGTGCAAGTGATGCGAGGTATAAGACCTTGAACCATAAAGACTGGCGTCGTATCATGCTATACGTGTTGACCAACATTTCCGAGGTGGAGCCGTATATTGCGTAAGTTCTCAACATTGTGACCACTTCACGAGTTTCCGTTGCACAAATTTCCACTACTTAGCATCCAACCCCCTTTGTCATTTTTGATACAGGGAATTTCAACAGCTATTTTGGCATAGCTCAAGGGCTCCAACCTCGATGGAAGTGGAGAGTCTTCTTAAAACTGGTGCAGGAAATTCACAACCCGATTTCATTTATTGGTTTCAACCGAAGGTAGTCTTCAATTCATAATTGTATTTCATTTCGTTGTCCTTTGAACTATATGACAAACTATCATGCATACGCTTGAAGGGCCAAAGTGATTCGTCCATGAGTGCCAAGTTGAGACAGGTTGCCGATGGTTTTAGCTACAGGATCAAGTCGTTTAACATTTATGACGTGAACGGATATCGCTTCCACACAATGAGATACGAGCAGAGTCGACCCAATCGAAGAACCACTAATACCGGTGTTTTTACGCCAGGTCAAGACGGAGTTGAGTATTACGGAAGAGTTGAAGAAATATACGAACTCAAGTTTCATGGTTCTGTACCGTTCACTTCAGTCATTTTCAAATGCCATTGGTTCGATCCAACATTAACAAGGCATACCCCTAATGTTGGCCTAGTCAAAATTCGACAGGATTCAACGTTACAAGGCGATGATGTGTACATTGTGGCTCAACAAGCCACACAAGTTTATTATCTTTCATACCCATGCCAAACCGACCACTGTCTTCGGGGTTGGGATGTTGTGTATAAAGTATCACCACACGGCAAACTTCCTCTCCCAAACAACAAAGATTACAACAATGATAGAGTTTTTTCAAGAAGAGGGGCTACAAGGGAGTTTCGAGATAGACTTATCCGACGAGATCGGAATAGAAGTCGACAATGAAAGAGAAGTTGACGAGGAAGGTGGAGATGAGGTTCAAAATATCCAGGACTTACAATTACTAGAGCGACTACGTTTAGGCAGAGATAGTGAAGATGACATTCCTCCTTCAGATTCTGCTAGTTATGTTGACATAGCTGATAGTGATGATGAGGATTACGATCCAGCTAATCCCGATTATGATTACTACTTCTAATACATGTATGACTCGCAATATTTAATATATATTATGTTAATTTGTAGTTATATTTTCTTCATTTTCATCTATTTGCATGTATTGTTTATCTTGACAGATTCGTTCACTCCTTTTGATTTCAGGTAACTAAACAAAGATGCCAGGCGGTGGTAAGATGACTTGGCTGCGCTCCTTTTTACAGGGGTAGTGGTGGAGGAGGCGGTAGTGGGTCCGACGCACCCGAGGGGTCCGGGAGCCGTAGTGTTCACAAAGGTGGTGGAGGAGGGGGAGGGAAAGGGAGGGGGAGAGGGAGGGGTGGAGGAGGTAGTGGGAGGGGTGGAGGAGGTAAGGTGATGAGGAGGAGGAGGGAGAGGACCCCTTCACCTGTAGAGGAGGAGGAGGAGCAGAGGGTGGAGGAGCAGGGGAGCGAGGAGGAGGAGCACGTGGAGGGGGAGGAGGAGGACGAGGAGGGGGCGGCAGGAGGTGAGCGGGAGGTGTGGTTGCGTGGACCGTCGCAACTCCCGCGACGTCTGATACCTCTAGCGAGACGCCCGATGATTCGTCCATTAGAGCCTAAGTAAGTATGTTAGTACTTTTTTATTATGCATTATATATGTTTAAACTCACAATACTAACTAAAATTTTACCTTATACACTCTTGCAGGGGGTGGTTTTTTGTGCAGCCTGGTGAGCACAAACGGAAAACCAATGGTATCTTGGGTCTTCTGTGCAGGCAGCACTTCCCCGGGCTCGTGATGCATGCTGGGGTCCTGGAGCCGGCATATACGTGGGACCACTACATGGCCAACCTGGACGCTACTGATAGCGAAGGAAGGAACTTCACCACCAAAGCGAGGCGGGTGGTCAGGGAGTTGTGGGTAAGTCATCCTCGCACTAAAATGGTCGAAATATTGCATTATGTTTCAATTTTTGGAATGATGAGTGCAATTATCTTGTGGGTATATATGCACGATTTCTACAGGTGCGAGGAAGGCTATGAGGCCCGGGCGAATGAGCTGTCTCACCAGGCTTGCTACAAGCTGGTGAAGGACATGCACTACGAGGCGCGTGTCTAGGCCATTGTTGTGTACTGCGCCGAATTCGATAAGAGAAAAGTCAAGGAACCAGCCGCAAGGGACATCTTCCTCACGCGAGACCAGTATTTAAGGGTAAATAAATGCCATCTCTACTCATTTATCTTGCATTTCATATTACAATATGTCATGCACTTGATTACGTTTAGGTGCCTCCGAACTGGTGCGCAAAGAAGGCAGAGTGCTGGTCTATGATGGTGGACAAGTGGATCAGCGAGGACTGGGCTCGCCAGCACGCCTTATGTCGGGAGCGTCGCTTGATGATGCCGGGTCCGGCACATCATCAAGGGAGTTGTAGCCTCGCCGAGTACAAAGAAACTTGGGTAAGTTTATTAATTTCTTCATTCTTTCTAAAGCTATATTTTGATGTCTTACTAATCATCTTGTTGATTTCTTGGCAGACGGAGTCTCATTCCGGCCAGTCTTGCAATGACTTCATAGCATACGCCACGTCTCCCATGGGCAGGGCTACGTCGGACGTGGCCTACAACCCGGTGGCTCCACCAGATGCCTACACCAACCCCAACATCCACGCGCGCCTCAATGCGTACACGGAGGTGGGAAAGGTGCTCCACGGGGAGACTTGGGATCCGACCACCGTGCCACTCTCTGGAGAAGCCATCATGAGGGCGGGTGGCAGGAAGAAGAATGGGCGGTACTGGATCGCCAACAGCTTGGTCGACACAGCGAGTACGCCCAGGCTCTCGCAGCTTAGGGCAAGTACCACCGACTCGACCCCGCCCATACGCCCGCGGCCTGAGACTTCAATGGCCAACGTGCACCAAAGACAGGTTAGTTTAGATTTAGTTGTCGTTCTATGATTTTTATGTAACTTTGCTTCGTATTGTAACATGGATGTTAAAATCTTATAGACCGAGATGGAGGCAAAGTGGGCGGAGGAGAGGAGGTGCCGCCTGGAGATGGAGGCCAAGCTGGAGCAAGAGCGGAAGCTGAGGGAGGAGCAGTCGGTGATGTTGCAGAGCATGGTCACCTGGATGCAAGGACTTGGCGTGTCGATAAACTATGCGACGCCGCCTCCTCCCTTCCCCTTTCCAGCTCAGCCTTACCTCCCTCCGGGACCTTCTGGCACTCCTGTGAGTATGCTTTGTTAGTAGGTATTATTATATCTTTGTTATTTTTACTCAATTTATATGTTCCTATTTACAGAATCATTCGTGGAACGCATCGAACGACTCTCCTCCGGACCAGAACTCGCCGGTAGTCCCGTGGCAAAATTGGCCCTCCCCACCTGACCGTGAGTGACTTGTAGTACTAGATATTGTGGTATAATTCTGGACCCGTTCTATATATCAGACTTGTGTTGGCAGATGTATCGTACTTGTGATATGTATCGGACTTGTGATATATGTGATGGATTTGTGTTATTTGTATCGGTGTTATTGTCGTAATTGTCAATTATATATTTGTTATAATAACTTCCTGTAATATCCCTGCATTTAGATATATTTTTGTTGTATTGGTATCGAAAAACAGAGAAAAGAGGAACAAAAAAAATTTTGGTCACTTTGCCGAGTGCATAAGGCAAAACACTCGACAAAGTGGCCTTTATAGGGTCAGCAGAAAAAGCTGCTTTTACCGAGTGCTTAACTTCTGGCACTCGGCAAAGCTTCGAAAGTTTGCCGAGTGCCATTGTCTGGCACTCGGCAAAGCCGCCGTCAATGGTTGCCCCACGTGGCAACTTTGCTGAGTCCCGCGGCTCTCGACAACCTCTTTGCCGAGTGCCCGAAAAAAGGTACTCGGCAAAGCCTCCTTTGCCGTCAGGGGCTTTGCCGAGTGGTCAAGTGTTCGCCGAGTGTATAGCGGCCTTTGCCGAGTGTGCCCGACACTCGGCAAAGACGCTGAATCTGGTAGTGTTAATTGTATTCATAAGTATGTTATAACTATTACTACTATGAAAAGTATAGAGAACTGAAATTTTTGTGCTCATGTGTGCACCAAAATTCATGTAGCCTGATTGATAGATAAGCTTCAACAAAAAAACAAAAAAACAAGGCACGCATGATCAGTCTAGCTAGCTCAATCTAGCTGGACTCTGGAGAACCTCATCAGTTCCATTCATCATTTAGGCATGTACATGCCGATGTGTCAAAGGGATCATGCAGCGCCAAATTGTGGATGTGCTTCGTGGGTGCACAAGTTGACCGACGATGATCAGGGTCAGGCGCAAAGCAGATTGTAACACCTCGAGAAGCTCTGGTGCTCCAATGTTGCTGTTTACGCTGATTTGCAATCCATTCCGTGCTGTATTCGCCACGATCGGCTAGAAACTTTAAGGATTCTAGCACTCTAGCATTTGAGAGAAAGAACCTGACCAAGCTCACTTCCCACATGTCGCCACGATAACTTTTCAATTCCAACATCTTGAGATGTTGATCAAGGCATTCGAGCGAAACATGACGCCTCGCATTCTTGGGCTTCCCCCGTTTGATCATCTTCCAATGGCGCATTGACTGGAAAGGAAAACGCAGGGTGAGAACAGAGTATATATGAATTAATGTTCGATTCTGGCAGAATGTGCATGCAATCAGGTTTAAGTAACGTATATAAAGGTTGAAGTGTGAGCACCAGATGTAGCTTTTCCACGCATGGAAACCATGTCAAGAAGTCAACAACAACATCCGGATTGTCAGGAGCAACGTCTAGAGCTAGAATTGTGACGGTCCGCATCGCACTAGAATTAGGTAGGCTCAGGAACTCCATTTTCTGAAATGCACAGGGAAAACTAATGAGTTTGAGCGATCATTGAGCAGCAGCAAATAAAATGCGTTGAGCTACTAAATTGTTGCGGCTACCTTGAGAATCCTGATTCCAAACTCAGACTCAGAGACGCAATCAGCTAGATATCCCAGTATCTTCAGTTTGGGTGCCCGGATAACTTGGATCTGTTGGCCATTGCCGCCATAGCATACACCATCTGTGAAAAGCCTCTCCAACAGTGGAGCATCCTCGATGTTGATTTGCTGGAGCATTCCTTCACGGCTTGTGTTAGCCCATACGCCGAGGCTGCGTAGCGTCGGGGAGCTGATACGGAGATGGCGGTAGCCGGCGTTCGCCTGCAGCACCAAACTCTGCAGGACGAGGCAGCTGGACAAGATGCCATGGAGGGTGGTCTCGGAGATGACGACGCCCTTGAGGGTCAGCTGCTCGAGGCGCGGGAGATGGAGCACGGGGCAGGCCGTGGGGAACTGGAGCCTTCTTCGGCGGCAGTGCACGGTGAAGACGCGCAGGGTGGGCGAGAAGCGGAACACGGACAGCGGCGCCGGATCTAGACGGAAATCCGTATCGATGATTGCCGAGGGGGAGTAGCGCAGCTCGAACTCCTGGAGACCGTCGAGGCCGGGCGGCCGGAGCACGTCGTCGACCGCGGAGAAGCCGTCCAGGTGGTGGCCGCGCCAGGTGAGGGAGAAGCGGCGGCCGGGCCCGCCCTGGTGGCTGGCGAGGATGGCCTGCGCGGCCGCGAAGCCATCGGCCTCGAGGTTGAGGGGCGCGGAGCGCCAGAGGGGGCACCACCGGCGGGAGAGGACCTGCGTGCGGGCGCCGTCCTTGGCGGGGAGCAGCGTGATGACACCGCCGAGGACGTCGTCCGGGAGGCGGCTGATCAGGTCGAGCCGCCCCTCGTCGTCATGTTCGTCTCCTCCGCCTCCTCCGGGCGGCGGTTGCTGTCCCAGGGGCCGGGGTTCGTCATCCAGGTCCAGCCGCCGCCGCTGGGTGGATCTCGTCGTCACCACATCCATGACTCGATCGCGCGCCGTCGTCTGGACTCTGAAACAAACGCTAACCGACCGTCCCATTTGCCTTTGCCTTTGCCTTTGCCGCAAACCCTCCTCGACGGCGGGCCGTGTGGGCCCAGCCCAAAGAAGCAGATGTGTGCGATCCTGGATTTGAAACGGTGTGGGCCCAGCACAAAGAAGCAGTCAAGCAGATGTAAGTGCTAACTGCTAAGTGCTAAGCAAGCACGTATTCGCTTTCAGAGAAATTCAGTTAAGTTTCACACGAACATGTACATACTTCTGTATTTCTTGCTGTAGTTACGTACTAATAAGCTAGTTGGCCGTCGCTGCCAATTTGCTCCTTGTCGGCTCGCCGGCGTCGGCGAGGCCCTACCACCGCTCTGTGACTGTTTGTGGTGCCCATGGGTGAGTAGCCTTGGTCGTCCAGGGGCACAGGCAGTGTAGGGTCTTGGTCTCCGGCGTGGAGCTTACAGGGTTCTTCTCCTTGGCCTTGGTCCTTGATCAGCGTGTTTGTCGATGGCATTCATGGTTCAAATTGTGCCCGCTTCTGGCACCTCTTCTTCATCACTGCTCTCCTTGTTGGTGGTCTCATCAAATCAAATGCCGGGCGCTCCTTGTTGCCGGGCCTCCTTCCTTCGAGCTTCCTCCCCTTGTTGGGCGTCGGATGGCGGTAGACGGGAACCCGGATGTGCTGTGAAAGGTGCTGCCATTAGCTTGACGGGAGATCGGGGTTTCCGGTGAAGCTCTGATCGGTGTTCTCCCCCATCTTTAGTCCCCTTCCGCTGTGGCGGTTCCTCATTCCTTCGAGGCTTTCCTTCCCTTGTTGGATAGTGGAGGGCGGCAGCGGCGAGGTGTAGCTACGAGGGGTGGTGGGTAGCGCATTTGGTTTCTGCGAAGCTGGCAAGTATGTTGCTTGGTTGCGGTGCTCAGTAGAGATCGGTGGTTTGCCTTCGCCCGAAGCAGGTCTTAGTCTTTGGTTGTTTTGGAGAGCTGTGTTCCTCCTTCTGTAGTCTCTAGGGTTGAAAACGGTCGGGAAAACCTTCCAACTATTTCTATTCCTGTATTTTTTTTGTCGGGAATGGGAACGGGAACGGAAAAGATGGACAAGAAAATGAAATTGATTTTCTGGGATATCGGAAACGGAACATATCGGTCGGGAACATGTCGATTACGATCGGGAATCGATAACTCAAATCGGGAACACGACATATGTAACCACTCGAAACATTTAGCTTGACATAATAGTTACAACCATCAATCATTCATATGTAACTGATAAGCAAAAATAAAGTTAAACCAAGACACATGAACTGGATCAATACTCCACGCATGAACTGAAACACTGGAAGAACAGAAAGCTGCAGAAACAAGCTGCTTCGCAACTAAATTCCAGCATACAGTGGACTCCAAGGATTGAATACTTTAGTGGTAATTCTCGAATGCGCAAATGGCTGGATCAAACTTTTTCCAGCAACGTAGAAGGAGGCTATGGTGGCGAACATGGCGAGCATCTGGTGGACATCGGCAACCGTACCACCCCGACGGCGGACGACGCGACACGTAGCACGGGCCCCTCCAGGATATGCATCGGTCTTGACCTCCCTCCTCCGGATGCCGCACGCTGGTGTGTGCCGTCCTCAGCACGGGATAGCCATGGGCCCCGCCGCTGACATCTCTGGCCACTTGCACCACTCTCTCGGAGGCCTTGGGTTCTGGAAGGTTCTAGAAACAATGGTGGTTGTGTGGGGGGGAGTGAGTAGAGTGTGGCGCCTGGTGACGCGCTCGTCGCAGGCCGCGGTCGTCAGGCGAGCGGGTGCAAGAACGCGCGGACGAGGCTGACGGTGGCGGATGGCGGGAGGTCTGAGGGCTGCGAGCGGGTGCAAGAGGCGTTAGGCGAGCGTTGCGGTGGCCACCCGGCTCCGACGCACGACCACCGTGACAGCAAGGGGCGAGGTCCGCGGTGCGGTGGCGGTGGCTAGAGGTGGGGGTCGCCGGGTCGGGATGGAATGGGAGGGCAGGCACCGAGGCTAGGCGCAGTTAGGGTTGGGGGGTTGCGGGTTGCCTTGGGCCGGTTATGGGCCTTTGGCCTTTGACGCCTGCGGTCTGCGGAGGAGGAGCAGAGGATACTGTGGGCTGTGGGCTGAATTGTCATGACCAAGCGGACCCTGAGGAAGCAGCAGGCGGCAAGGCTGTTGAGTGGCTGATTCGAATTCCATAGTATGGGTTGTGTGATTGTATTGGCCCATGAGCGCCCAGGTTGTAGGCCCAGCTATGCCTGAGTAGTGTGGTTAAATAGACCTTGTATGAGCTGGCAAGACAGCGACAGAAATAACCGTCAAAAAAAGACTTCTTCTCGTTTCGTTGCTTCCTCTGTTCTTCGGTTCTTCCATCTTCTCCCTCGGAAATCCTCCCCTAACTATCCATTTCTGTTCTTCCATTCTCTTGTTCATGACAATTGGTACTCAGAGCTGTGTTCTGATCAATCTCTCTGTGATTTCTATCCGAATTTTTTTCTATCTCTCAGCGCGTTCTTCATTTCTGACCACGACCGCCTCATCGGCGCTCTGGTCTGCTCCGCTGGATTCACTCCGACTCCGACGTCCTCGCCCCGCCACCGACTCCCAGTCGGCGGTGGCCACCGCCACGCGTCGGTTAGCCATTCCGGCGTCGTCGCCTACCCCCTTCTCTCGTGCCGCTTAGGGTTAGATTTGGAGGACGCACTCGTACCCTCGATTTCGTGACGCATTCGCACTGGCTCCGCGGAAGCCGACGCAGTTTGAAGCCCAGATGTCATCATCCATGGATGATCTGGCGAAGAAGTTCGATGGCTTTGACGCCGCCATGACCAAGGTGCTCGACAAGCTTACGGCTCTGGACGCGTGGAAGTCGGCAGCTAGTACCTCCATGGACAAGCTGCTCGCCCAGTCAGAGTGCATGGCGACTCGCGTGGACACCATCGAGTTCATACCACCTCCAGTGCCTGCACGACTACTTGCGCGCCCAGCGACTGCGCCGCCGCACCCTCCGCCACGGTGGCCCAATCAGTTCGACCTGAACACGGCTCCGCATCAGGAGGTGCGCCCACCAGCATCCTCTTCGGAGCGGCCCAATGGGCAACGCGTCGCCACGATCACCAGGATGTTGGCGGTGGAATCCTTGGTTCCCACCCGCCACACCCGGTCACGGGTATGTGTCTTGATCCTCCTCCCCCGGAGTTTGGTGGTAGTGATGATTTTCGTGCTTTTCCTCGCAAATCCTTGCCCCTTCCCAAAATGGAGTTTCCAAAATTCGATGGAGAGAACCCACGTTTGTGGAAGGATAGGTGCGAGATGTATTTTGAGGTGTTTGGAGTCAGTGAGTCTATGAAGCCTAGATTTGCAGCTCTGAATTTTGATGGTGCTGCTGCAACCTGGATGCAAACCCTTGAGTTGCGCGGGCGTGTTCAGACTAGGGATGATCTCTGCACAGCTGTCTGTGATCGCTTTGATCGCGATCAATATCAAATCCATATGCGTCAGTTAGATGCTTTGCGCCAAACTGGTTCTGTTGCTGACTACTATCACCGTTTCGAGCAGTTGTCGCATAGCATTTTGCTCTATAATACTTCCTATGACGATGTTTTCTTTGTTACCCGGTTCTTGAATGGCTTGAAAGAAGAGATTCGCACTCCTATTATTTTACATCGCCCTACAACTGTGGATGCTGCTAGTTCTCTGGCATTGTTGCAGGAAGAGGAATTGCAATCCAGTAAAAAGCATCCCTGGGGAAAATCTGATGGGAAGGAGTTCAAGGCTGGTAGCAAGGGTTTCACTACCAATGATTCTATGAAATCTTCTCTCAAGAAAGATGACTTCAAACGCTCAGATAAAGCTTCTCTGGATGATAAATGGCAAGCTCGCAAAGAATTCAGAAGGGCTAATGGCTTGTGTTTTACTTGTGGAGAAAAATGGGACAAGAAACACAAGTGTCCAGATCAAGTATCGATCAGTGTTATTCAGGAATTACTGGAGCTCTTTCAACTAGAAGATACTCCTGATTATCCATCCAGTGATGATGATGAGGATGCTCATTCAGTTATGGCTATCTCTCCCTCCTTGCCTGAGGACACCACTGTTGTTACTCCAAAGAAAAGAAAAACTATGAGGTTCAGAGGGTTTATTGGCAAGTTGCAGATTCTTATTCTGTTGGATTCTGTTAGTGTAGGCACTTTCATCAGTCAAGAGGCTGCTGCATCTCTCCACCAGTCTGTGCAGCCTTGTGACTCTTTACAACTGGTAGCTTATGATGGGAGTCCTCTGTTATCTACAGAATTTATTCCTCAGCTCAAGTGGTGTATTCAGGGCCATTCCTTTGCTTATGATGTGAGAGTGTTACCACTCAAAGGGTATGATCTGATTTTGGGTGCTGATTGGTTGGAGGACCACAGTCCCATGTGGTTGCATTGGAAGAAAAAGATTATGAGAATACCTCATCAAGGACGCAGAATTCAGTTAAAAGGTCTGCAAGATGATACTTCTAGTTGCTTCAGGGTATCCCCTCGCAAATTGAAAGGTCTACTCAAAAGAAATGCTGTAACTCATTGTGTCAAGGTCCAACAAGTGGCTGAGTCTGAACTGGTTAATTCTGCTGATCATCCTTCTGTGCCAGCCATTTCTGATCCGGTGGAATTGCCTGCTTCGGTTCCTTCCTGTGTTCAGACCATAATTCAGCAATACTCTCACTTATTTCAGGAGCCATCATCTTTACCACCATCTAGAGATTTTGACCACTCCATTCCATTAGTGCCAGGAGCACAACCAGTCAATGTTCGGCCATACAAATATGCCCCCCATCAGAAAACAGAAATTGAGAAGCAGGTGGCAGACATGTTACACAAAGGAATTATTCAGAAAAGTGTGAGTTCCTTTGCATCCCCGGTGTTATTGGTCAATGTTGGAATATAAGTGAATTGCTCACCTCTCCCCATCAGCTTAAGCTTTTGGGTTGAACTGGTCGGTGCATGCAACTCAATATGGTATCAAAGCCAGAGGTCTCGAGTTCGAATTCTGGTTAGCGCAATTAAATAAAATAATTGCCGCTCGCTCCTATTCCACGTCTGAGGCCTGAGGGAGCCTCCACGTGAGGGGGAGTGTTGGAATATAAGTGAATTTCTCACCTCTCCCCATCAGCTTAAGCTTTTGGGTTGAACTGGTCGGTGCATGCAACTCAATAGTCACGAAAAAAGATGGGTCCTGGAGATTTTGTGTGGATTACCGTCAGTTAAATACAATTACAGTCAAGGACAAGCATTCACTGCCCATTGTTGATGAATTGTTAGATGAGTTACATGGCTCCAAATGGCTCACAAAGCTAGATTGTCGTTCAGGTTATCATCAGATTCGGATCACACCTGGTGATGAGAAGAAAACAGCATTTAAGACCCACCATGGGCTGTATGAATTTTTAGTGATGCCTTTCGGCTTAACCAATGCCCCAGCAACATTTCAGGCAGCTATGAATTCTGTTTTTGCTCCACTCATGAGGAAGGGTGTCTTAGTCTTCATGGATGACATATTGATATATACACCATCTATTGATAGCCATGCAGCTTTACTACAGCAGGTCTTTCAGATCCTACAAGACCATCAATTTTTTCTGAAGCTGTCTAAATGTGAATTTGCAAAGAGTGAACTGGAATATTTGGGTCATACTATATCTTCTCAGGGTGTCTCTACTAAACAATCTAAAGTTCAAGTTGTCTCTGAATGGCCAGTCCCTCAATCTGTAAAAGATCTTAGAGGCTTCTTGGGATTGACTGGCTATTATAGGAGATTTATCCAGCATTATGCTATGATAAGCAGGCCTCTGACATCTCTACTTAAAAAAGGAGTGCAATTTCAATGGACACCTGTGACACAAGAGGCTTTTACATTACTCAAAACTTTCCTGATTGTTAGACAGATTCTGTATATACTTGTGTGTGGGTCCTGCGCTAGGCATGTATAAGCCGGCCGGCCCTGTGTTTGGTTAGGGAGATATGGTTAGTTAGAGTCCTGAGTAGATTTGGTTTCGGGGTTTCCTTTAGCCCCAAGCTAGAGATATGGTTAGTTAGAGTCCTGAGTAGATTTGGTTTCGGGGTTTCCTTTAGCCCCAAGTTATTCTCAGCCCTATATATGTAACCTGTGTATCTCCCAATTAACCAAGCAATTATTCCACATAAATTACATCTCTTTCATGGTATCACAAGACTAGGTTTTCTCCTTCCACTGCTGGCACCGCTGTACGCGCGCCCCACCTCACCGGCGCTGCTCCTAGCGCGCCTCTGCGTTGCCTGCCGGCGCTGCACTTTGCGTGCCCGCCCGGCCTAGTGCCATGACTTCTAGCGATGATGACGCCGCCAAGCCTGCCGCCGACGCTAACGCTGCACGCGACGAGGAAGCACGCGCAGCCGAGGCTGCCCGAGCTGCTGCTCTGGCCCGCACCGAGGAAGCTGAGCGGGAGGCCGCCTCCGCTCAGGCCGATCTCGACGCCGCCGCCGCTCGTCTCCGTGCCACGCAAGAGCGCGCTGCTGCCGAACGTGCCGCGCCCGCGCCCTCCAAGGAAGATGACGCCGACGCCTTCCACCATGGCGAAGACGACATCGACCTCCAGGCCGCTCTTCTCCAACAGGAGGCCGCCGTCCTCCTCAATCTCCATGCGCAAGCTGTCTCTGTCCAGAACATCCGGACTCTCGTCCCGCTGCTCCTGGATGTCAACTCCACCTTCTACGCCCGCTGGAAAGAGTCCTTCCTTGACGTCCTCGGAAAGTACTCGCTGGAACGCCATGTTCTCTCCGACGCCGTTGCCCCTGCTTCTCCTTCCTGGGTGCGGATGAATTGTGTCGTCCGCACCTGGCTGCTCGGCGCCATCTCTGACGATCTCGCCGACTCTGTCTCCGAGCGCGGCGCCTCCGCTCGTGCGATCTGGCTCGCCATCGAGTCCCAATTCCTTGGGAACCGTACCACCCGAGCTCTCTACGCCGACCAAGAGTTCCGGGCCTTTTCCCAAGGCGATCTCTCCGTCGTCGACTACTGCCGCCGCTTCAAACGCATGGCGGAAGATCTTCGGGACCTCGGCCAACCGATCTCCGAGGAGATGCTCGTCCTCAACATCATCCGTGGGCTCAATGAGCGCTTCAGCGCCCTTGGTCTTCATCTTCGTCGCAGCACCCCGCTCCCTTCCTTCCTCCAGGTGCGCGACAACCTTCGTCTCGAGGAGCTGACCATGGCCAAAGCTCCCCCCGCCGCTGCCCTCACCGCCCTCTCCGGCTCCAACACCGGCGACTCTGGCGGATCCAAGCCACCCACCCCGGCGCTGCCTCGACCACCCCAGCAGCAGGACTCCGCCCCGAAGACGCCACAGCAGTCGGCGTCCAACTCCGGGGGCGGCGGCTTCTAGCGCGGCGGCAAGCGCTTCAACAAAGGCGGCGGCGGCGGGGGTTCCTCCGCTGGCGGCGCCTCTGGCAACGCATCTGGCGGAGGCTCCTCCTCCCCTGCGATGGCTCCACCGACCGGCACCAGCTTCTACAACCCGTGGACCGGCGCGATCTACATGTGGCCGGGTCCACGGGCCCCGATGCCTCCGCGGGCCGCTCCTCCAGCTCAACACCAGACCTACGTCGCTGGCCCACCTGGCCAATGGGCTGGCCAGTGGGGTGTTCCCTCCCCTGCTGCGCCTCTGTCTCCGGGCTGGGATCAGCAGGCCCTAGCGGCCCAATTCCAGACCATGTCGCTCCAACAGCCGCCGCAACAAGATTGGTATTTTGATACCGGTGCTACCACTCATATGGCTTCCGATACTGGTATACTCTCGACCTCCACTATTCCTTCTAGTCACTCTCCTTCATCTATCATTGTTGGCAATGGGAATCTCCTTCCCGTGGTCTCCACCGGCAGTACTGTCCTTCCACATAACCTCCATCTTAATAAAGTTTTGGTTTCTCCTAACCTTATTAAGTTAAGAATCTTATTTCCGTTCGTCAATTCACTATCGACAATAACTGCACTGTGGAATTTGACCCCTTTGGTTGCTCTGTGAAGGATCTTCCCACTCGGAACGAGATCGTCAGATGTAACAGCTCCGGACCTCTCTATCCGTTGCAGCTTCCGGCATTCGCCCTCCTAGCATCTAGCACCTCCTCGCTTTGGCATCAGCGTCTCGGGCACCCTGGTCATGAAGTTTTGTCTAGATTAGCACACTCTTCCGCCATTCGTTGTAATAAAAGTGCTAGCAAATCTATTTGTCATGCGTGTCAACTTGGTCGTCATGTTCGTCTTCCCTTTCATATGTCATCATCCCGCGCCTCGCGCCCCTTTGAGTTAATACATTGTGATCTCTGGACCTCGCCAGTTGCTAGTGTCTCGGGTCATAAATATTACCTCGTTATTCTTGATGATTTTTCTCACTATTTATGGACCTTCCCTCTCCGCCTTAAGTCTGACACCTCCACCTTGTCTGATTTCTTTTCCTATGTGCGCACACAATTTAACACTAGTGTGCAGGGCCTTCAGTGTGACAATGGCAGGGAGTTTGATAACTCCAGCTCGCGCATCTTCTTCCTCGCCAATGGCGTTCGTCTGCGCATGTCCTGCCCCCATACTTCACCACAGAATGGTAAGGCTGAACGCATTATTCGTTCCATTAATAATGTCGTTCGCTCCCTTCCGTTTCAGGCTAGCATCCACCCCAGGTTTTGGGCTGCCGCACTTAACACTGCTACATATCTCCTGAATATTCTACCCACCAAGACGCTCGATTTTTCTACTCCACATCTCTCCCTCTTTGGGACACCACCGTCATATGACCACCTGCGTGTCTTTGGGTGTAAGTGCTACCCTAACCTTTCTGCCACCGTCACAAATAAACTCGCTCCTCGTTCCGCCTTGTGTGTATTCCTTGGCTATTCTCATCACCACAAGGGCTATCTCTGTCTTGACCGTCATACTAATCGGATCATCATCTCTCGCCATGTGATTTTTGAGGAGACTTCCTTTCCCTTTGCGGAAACATCTCCCTCTCCCTCACGTGCGGATTTCGATTTTTTGGATGAGTTCACTAATCCGGTGGTTGTTCCTTTTCCACCATCACCGCAATTGTTGCCGGCAGGTACTACCGTAAGCAACATGCAGTCCCGCATGGTTGCTACCCTTCCCAGCGATGTACCTCCTACGCCACCT
This sequence comes from Panicum virgatum, assembly GCF_016808335.1. Classification (NCBI taxonomy): domain Eukaryota; kingdom Viridiplantae; phylum Streptophyta; class Magnoliopsida; order Poales; family Poaceae; genus Panicum; species Panicum virgatum. The sequence continues at coordinate 5,657,118 of NC_053150.1, read as the reverse complement.
GCGGTCCCTGCACCAGCTGCGCCACGCGCGGCCCCGACGTCTCCCGCTGCGCCACGCGCGGCCTCGACGCCCTTTGCTGCGCCACGCGCGGCCTCGACCCCCCTGCTGCGCCACGCGCGGTCACGACGCCCTCTGCTGCGCCATGCGCAGCTTCTTCACCGACTTCAGCTGCGCCATGCGCGGCACCGTCGCCACCCACGACTTCATCCTCCCCCAGTGGTCCTGATGCTGCACAGCCACTGGGACGCTTTGGCTTGGTGTACTCCCGGCGCCCAGTGGTTCAGCCTGCTGCTCCAGCGCCCGTCACGGCTACACCTGCTGCTCCCCTCCCTCGTGGCGCCGTCCGAGTCAACCCTGTGACCAACCAGCATACCATGGTCACTAGGGCCAAGCGTGGTATTCGCCTGCCGGCTCTGTATCATGCGGCGCCCTTATCGCCGATTCCTCGGACGTATCGTGCCGCCCTCGCTGATCCCAATTGGCGTGCTGCAATGGAAGCTGAGTACTCTGCCCTCCTGTCTAATAATACATGGGATCTTCTTCCTCGACCATCTCAGTGTAATGTTGTCACCGGCAAGTGGATTTTCAAACATAAATTCAAGACTAATGGATCTTTTGAGCGCTATAAAGCTCGTTGGGTACTTCGTGGATTCACTCAGCATCCTAGAATTGATTTTGCTGAAACCTTCAGTCCGGTGGTCAAGCCTGCTACAGTTCGGACGGTTCTATCTCTGGCTCTGTCACGCTCCTGGCCTGTTCATCAGCTTGATGTCAACAATGCTTTCTTGCAAGGCAATCTGTCTGAGACGGTCTATTGCGCTCAGCCTTTTGGATTCGAGGACTCCACACATCCAGGTTATGTGTGCCGGCTTAATCGCTCACTTTATGGTCTTAAGCAGGCGCCTCGTGCATGGTACAGCCGGTTTGCTTCACATCTTCTGCAGCTTGGTTTTGTCAAAGCTAAGTCAGACACTTCTTTGTTCATCTACCATCATGGCGAAGATGTGGTCTATCTTTTGCTGTATGTTGATGATATTGTCTTAACGGCTTCCTCCGCTGATCTTCTGAGGCGCACCATCACCTCTCTCCAACAGGAATTCTCACTGAAGGACCTTGGGGCCCTTCGTCAGTTCCTTGGCATGCAGGTTCAACGAGTGGGTTCAGATCTCTTTCTATCTCAATGGCAGTACATGATTGAGATCCTTGAGAGGGCTGGCATGGCAGATTGCAAGCCCTGTGCGACTCCTGTAGACCTAAATCCCAAGTTGTTAGCTGATGGTGCTCCTGTTTCAGATCCCACGGATTTTCGCAGTCTTGCTGGTGCCCTCCAGTATCTTACTTTCACCAGGCCAGATATCTCTTATGCAGTTCAGCAAGTCTGTCTTCACATGCATGATCCCCGGGAGCCTCATCTCACTGCTCTGAAGCGCATTCTGCGTTACGTCCGTGGCACATTACATATGGGTTTGTTCATGCGCCCCTCTTCTCAGTCAGATTTGGTGGTCTACTCTGATGCTGATTGGGCTGGCTGTCCAGATACACGCAAGTCTACCTCAAGCTATGCGGTTTTCCTTGGTGATAATCTGATCTCCTGGTCGTCCAAGCATCAGAACACTGTTTCTCGCTCCAGTGTAGAGGCTGAGTATCAAGCTGTCGCTAATGCAGTTGCTGAAGCCACCTGGTTACGCCAACTCCTGTTTGAGCTGCACACTCCTTTGCGCAAGACAACCTTGGTGTACTGCGACAACATCAGTGCTATCTATATGTCCTCCAATCCCGTTCAGCATCAGCGCACCAAACATGTGGAGATCGATCTTCATTTCGTTCGGGAGCGTGTTGCACTTGGTGATGTGCGTGTTCTTCATGTCCCGACGACATCTCAGTTCGCCGACATCTTCACCAAGGGGTTGCCTTCATCCGTTTTCACGGAGTTTAGGTCCAGTCTTAATGTTCGGTCACCCGACGATTTGACTGCGGGGGCGTGTTAGACAGATTCTATATATACTTGTGTGTGGGTCCTGCGCTAAGCATGTATAAGCCGGCCGGCCCTGTGTTTGGTTAGGGAGATATGGTTAGTTAGAGTCCTGAGTAGATTTGGTTTCGGGGTTTCCTTTAGCCCCAAGCTAGAGATATAGTTAGTTAGAGTCCTGAGTAGATTTGGTTTCGGGGTTTCCTTTAGCCCCAAGTTATTCTCAGCCCTATATATGTAACCTGTGTATCTCCCAATTAATCAAGCAATTATTCCACACAAATTACATCTCTTTCACTGATCAATGCTCCTGTTCTGGCTGTTCCCAATTTTCAGCTTCCCTTTGTCATTGAAACTGATGCTTGTGACTTTGGGATTGGAGCTGTGTTGATGCAACAAGGCCACCCTATTTCTTACCTGAGTAAACCATTAAGTGGAAAGAATCAAGCTCTCTCAACATATGAGAAAGAATGTATGGCTATTCTCTTGGCTGTTGAGAAATGGAGACCCTATCTTATTGCTCAGGAATTTATCATTCGAACAGACCATAAGAGTTTACTGTATTTAACTGAACATAAAGCCACAACCAAGTTGCAACAGAAGGCTGTTACTCAAGTTGATGGATCTTAAGTTTCAGATTCAGTACAAAAGGGTACTTCCAATGCTGCTGCAGATGCTTTGTCTAGGCATCCTGATCACCTACTAGTAGCTGCTATTTCTGCTAGCATTCCTTCATGGTTACAAAGATTACAGGATGGTTACTCTGATGATACTCATGCTCAACAGTTATTAACTGAACTGAGTATCAGTCCTGAGAATGATAAGGGCTTCAGCCTGTCTGATGGTATTCTTCGGTTTAAAGGCCGAGTGTGGATAGGGAATAATTTGCTAGCTCAGAACCACATACTTCAGGCTCTATAATTGGGGGTCATTCTGGTATTCATGCTACTTACCATCGCATTAAATCTTTATTTGCTTGGCCTCATCTCAAGGAAACTGTTACAGCATTTGTGCAATCATGTGACATTTGTCAGAAAGCCAAAAGTGATCATGTTAAGTTGCCTGGGCTTCTTCAACCTCTTCCAGTGCCATCTCAAGCATGGTCTACTATCTGTCTGGATTTCATTGGGGGTCTTCCTAAATCTGGCACTTTTATGTCATTTTGGTTGTCATTGATAAATTCTCCAAATATGGTCATTTTCTGCCTCTAGCTCATCCATATACAGCACTGCAAGTTGCCCAGGTTTATTTCAGCAACATATATAAACTCCATGGTCTTCCACAAGCCATTATATCAGATCGAGATCCAGTGTTCACAAGTACACTTTGGAAGGAGCTATTTTCCCTGTCAGATACAAAGTTGCTGATGAGCTCGTCTTATCATCCGCAAACGGATGGGCAAACAAAAAGGTTAAATCAGTGCTTGGAAACCTTTCTGCGCTGTTCAGTACATTCTTTTCCAACCAAATGGAGTAAATGGTTACCGTTGGCCGAATACTGGTATAATACTACATTCCAATCTGCTATTGGCCGAATTCCTTTTGAGGTCCTCTACGGTTATCCACCACGACAATTGGGAATTGTGGATCCTCAGGAATGCACTGTGCCTGATCTTGCAGAATGGCTGAAACAGCGAGCTTCTCTCACTGCTATGATTCAACAACAGTTGGCACGTGCTCAACAGCGAATGAAATCTCAAGCTGATAATCATCTTTCTGAAAGAGTCTTTGAGGTGGGTGACATGGTTTATCTTAAGCTCCAGCCCTATGTGCAGTCGACAGTGGCAACTCGAACCTGTCATAAGTTGTCCTTTCGCTTCTATGGTCCCTACAAGATTCTGCAGAAGGTTGGTGAGGTTGCATACAAATTGGATTTGCCTCAAGGATCTTGCATACACCCTGTGGTTCACGTCTCTCAGCTCAAGAAACATATCTCAGCTCATCAGTCAGTCTCCACTGATTTGTCTTCTGTCAATTCTGAAAGTGATGCTATTTTGGCGCCCATCTACATCCTGGACTCTCGTCTTGTGCCTCATGCGGGAGCCAGTGCTGCAATAATCAAGGTCCAGTGGGGCGAACATTCTACTGATTTGATTACTGAGGAAGATGAAGCCGATCTTCGTCGTCGTTACCCGACTGCACCAGCTTGGGGTCAAGCTGGCTCTCAAGGGGTGGGGAATGTCATGACCAAGCGGACCTGAGGAGGCAGCAGGCGGCAAGGCTGTTGAGTGGCTGATTCGAATTCCATAGTATGGGTTGTGTGATTGTATTGGCCCATGAACGGCCCAGGTTGTAGGCCCAGCTGTGCCTGAGTAGTGTGGTTAAATAGACCTTGTATGAGCTGGCAAGACAGCGACAGAAATAACCGTCAAAACAAGACTTCTTCGCGTTCCGTTGCTTCCTCTGTTCTTCGGTTCTTCCCTCTTCTCCCTTGGAAATCCTCCCCTGACTGTCCATTTCTGTTCTTCCGTTCTCTTGTTCGTGACATGAATTGGTGATTGTGGTACATAAATCCAGGAATTTCCCGCGGGAATATCCCGGATGAAAACGGGAACCGCGAATACGGTCGGGAAAACATCCCAACCGAATTCGTTCTCGTTCCCGTCCGTTTTCCCTTTTTCTCCCGTTTTCCTATTTTCCAGCGAAAACGGCGTTCGGTTTAGACAGTAAACGGTGCCGGTCGGGACGGGATTTTCCCATCCCGTTTTCAACCCTAGTAGTCTCTCTTTTTTGTTGTATCGTGCGTGCTAAGTTGTGTGTTCTATTTTTTCCTCTTGTGTTGTGCTACGCTAGCAGTTGCTGTTGTAATCTATGGTTTGCCACACCTTATAATACATCGTTCAGGCTAGCAGCTTGCCCGCCGTAGTTCCCCTAAAAAAAGACATGCATCTCAAGCATTGAATCAATCAAGCTTATAACTCAGCACGTGTACAGAAAATCAAGCTTATAACTCAGCACGTGTACAGAAAAGAACAAGAAGTCTTCTTGTACGTTTTGCAAGCAAAATAACAAGGTTCACAGGAAAGCTAAGCCCAAAAACATTGCAACGATGACAGATAATAATTCAGTAATGAACAATCATGTGGCTAGCTACTCTCTTACTGATCTGTCAAAGAGATCACCCAGCGATAAATCATGGATGTGCTCCACGGGCACGCGGTCAGACCCCCGGCGATCGTTTTCAAAGGCGATTTTAGCACCTTGAGAAGAAGCTGATCCGGTGCCCGGCCGTAGCTTCTTAAGCTGAGTCGCAACCCATTTGTGGTAGCAGTTGACAACACCGACTGCAAGCCTGATGGATTCCAGCACCCGGGCGTTCGAGAGGAAGAATCTGACGAGGTCCACTTCTGACGGCTTGCCCTTGTAATGCGTCACCTGCAGCGTCTTGAGATGCGCATCAAGGCATTCCAGTGGAACATTGCTGTGCTGCGCAGTGTTGAAGCTCGGCCATCGCCCACTGAATGCCTGATCGAAAGAAAGGAGTTGCAAACACACATCGTCAGGTGGTGTTGAACATAAGAATTCAAACAAGCAGGTGTGAGATTATCATTAGCAGGTTCTGTTTATTTAGCAAAGTAGGATGATCAAATTGGCACCACGATGTACAGCTTCTCCACGCACGGGAAGCACTGCAACAAGTCGACAACAACATCCAGATCAGAGCCCGTGATGAGGGCCAGGATCTTCACGGTACGCAGCGCGTTCGACAGACTGACGAGCTCGATTCCCTGGAATGAACATGAAAATAAATCAGAAGATCAGAGCAAGATCGAGAGCCATGTCATGGAGCAGCAACATGCCAGCATGGAGTTGAACTTTGAAGACATGGAAGAAACGCCTGCCTACCTTGAAAACCCTGGTGGAGATGCCGTCACGAGAATACAGATGCCCCAGCACCTTCAGCTTGGGGGCCTGGATCACCCGGATCTGCAGGTCGTGCATCAGGCCGTCAGGGATGAGCCTTTCCAGCAGCGGGGCGTCCTCAACGATGACCTCTTCGAACCGCCCCTCCCGGTCTCTGTGGCCGTCGGTGATGCTAAGGCTCTGGAGCGTCTTGGAGACGATCCGTAGACGCCGGTAGCCGATGTTGTAGTGCAGCACCAGGCTCCGCAGGGCGGGGCATCCGGCGAGGATGCCGTGGAGGGTGCCCTCGGCGATGCTGACGCCCTTGAGCGTCATCTGTTCGAGGTGCGGGAACACTAGGCACGCGTCGTCGTCGGCGGCGGCGGCGGAGGGGATGTCGAGCCTGCACCAGTCGCAGGACACGCAGAGCAGTCGTAGCGTCGGCGAGAAGCGGAGGAGCACGGGCAGCGGCAGCGGGCTCGGGTTGTCGTTGTGGCCGGCGCGGCCGAACCACTTCGGGGCGCGGTAGTGGAGCTCGAGCTCCCGGAGGCCGTCGAGGGTGGGCGACCGGAGCCAGCCGTCGATGGCGGGGAAGCCGCCGGAGTAGGCGTCCCAGGTGAGCGCGAGGCGGCGGGCGGGGCCGCGGTGGGCGGCGAGGGCGGCGGCCGCGCGCCGCTCGTACGGGGAGGCGGCGACCCTGGCCTCGAGGTTGAGCGGCGCCGCGCGCCACAGCGGGCGCCACCGCCGGGAGAGGGCCTGCGTGCGGGCGCCGTCCGGGGCGGGGAGCAGCGTGACGACGTCGCCGAGGACGTCGTCCGGGAGGCGGCTGATGAGGTCGGGCCCCGCGTCCTCGTCCTCCTCGGCCGGCCGCCGCCTCTTGGGTGTCGTGGCCTCATCGCCCATTGCCGGAGGCCCGGAGCTGGTCTTCATGATCTGGACGGCATGGAGCGGTGGAAAGTGGAAACAAGAATCCGAATTCGAGGAGGATTTGAAGAGATTTTCTCTCTCGGTCAGTTTCCATCCGTGGAGCTAGCTTCAGATCGGGATTCGGGAGCATTTTTTTTTGGAGAGAGAGAGAGAGGAGATCGGGAGCATCCTGCCTGCCAGCGACGTAAACCTCATGGGCGGCCCATGCAGCTCCATTGGGCCCGCTCGAGAGAACCCTTCACACGTAGCTAAGCCCAAAAACTCGGATCCGGCCTGAAACTATTTTTTCATGGGCCAATCCAACTAGCGAGGCTCCAGTTTTAGGCCCTAGAAGGGATTTGGCCTTTTTGTTGCACCCAATTGAAACGTCGAGACCGATTGGGGGTGTTGCCGTGTTTTTTTTTTGAGTTAGGTGTTGCCGTGTTTTTTTTTTGAGAATCAGTGGCGGCGTCGGAAAGCAAAATGTCCGTTATTTACTAGCATGTGTAGTGTAGGTGTAATTGGAGTCATCCAATGAACCTTAATAACAACGACAGCAAGATGCCTTATCAAAACATCACATGTCATCATGGAATTTATAAGCAAGAACAGAATGTTCGGGGGGATTCTTTCGAAAAAAAAACAGTATGTCTGGTGGACAGCTTATCCTCAATCTGTGAACATGAATGAGCAGTTGTTCTTTATTTTGCCTAGTCCGTGCCATGGGTATTAAGCAACTAACAGACATGTACCATATGACAAGTGAGTTATTTGTGTATGCTAATAATAGCCTCTCATGTTCAATCTACAGCCACACTACTCTTATAAATCTTGGCATGTTTGGAGTTTATAGATTTGATGCAATCTTGCCACCTGAAACTGTAAGAAGATTTTTTTTCCTCCATTTCTATTTTTATAAATTGCTGCTTTGCGGATTTCGGGATCTGCATTTGCGTAGCGAAAATACAACATGGGGTGTACCTGCCCAAAAAATCGTTTGAGTAGAGACTAAGGCAACTAGCTCCTGTAGCTGATCAGAAACTTCCATAGAAATAGGAGTAAAAAATTATCATGCGCATCTTGTGATAAGAACTTTGCTACTAATTATAATATGTTTGGATCCCCAACAAAAGAGAAAGGCTGTGGAAAATTCCAATGCAAAACCCCCAGATCCCATATGTCTTTCCAAAACGTTGGTATCCGGCCAAATTGGACTTGACATGAGGCCAACATCATGTAATTGTCAGATAGTGATCGATATCATCTCTTAACCAAAAGAAGCCCATTGGCTATTTGGCTTTATGGCTTTAGATACAATTTGTCCGGAGTAGAAATATTTCCATGATAGTTCCATGTTAATTTGATCGGGCTCGGATGAACTAGTGAAGTTGTGTGGGTCTTGGTAGATAACCCACTGTGGGTCTTGTTGCCAAGTAAAGCAAGCGATCAGAGTTCGTGTCAGCCAAATTAGTTTGTTCTGATTCTAGCTCTTGTGGGTTTCATTTTTACTTGAACAACAACAATTTCGACTTTTATACAAAAGCATCTATTTTATTTTGATTTTTTTCGTGATTTAAGAATATGGCCGGCCCAACAAATACAACAGAGTGAATTATATGGTTATTGTTAGCTCCAAGTAATTTAAACCATAGCAAATTGTAGCATATAGATCACTTCAAAGCGATACAAAAAAGTTGTAACTTGTAAGCTTCATCATAACACCGAGGCATTTGCAAATCCAGTCGGCCACTGCATCCCAGTCGCATCTAAGCCTAGCTCCGTCAGTTATTCTGCGCCGATGAGCCCCTTGTCGGTAGCTCGTACGAAGAAACGTCGAAACCAACCAGGGTATTGGTGACTGAAATAATTGAAGTCAATACCCTGAGAACTTGTCATGGGAGCCGTCTTAATATGTCAAGACACGAGCAAGCTTAAGCTTAATCACTATATAATATTTAAACGCGTGAGAACAACCAAAGAGACAAAACAATCCGAAGCGAGTTGTAGACTATCGTCCAAAACTCGATTGAGTTGCGAAACTTCCACGACATCTTTACAAAATCCATACGTTCAGACTTCAGGCAATGATGTTACGCGCGGTCAGATTGCTTGAGTCTCATACTCATCATCATAGGTCCTTCAATCCTATTTTACGGTGCACAATACTAGATTATACTAGCTCTCAAAAAAATACTAGATTATACTAGCATCCGAAAAGTACTAGTATATAAATATCAGATGGTTAAGATTAATTGTATATATACTACTGAAATTTCATCTGTAGCATAGGTGGTATAGATAGTATAGGGATAATTTAAGAAAAAATATAAATAACATCACTGTAATATATATAAATTATCTCTCAATGATAACTAGATGGTAATTATTGTTAAACAGCTCTTACTAATAAAGGTACTATATATCATTAAGTGATATGGTATTGTGCACGATAAGAGATCTCTTTTCTTAGAGTAAAATGCGGATTGAGATTCAGTAATATTGCCACGGTGACATTCCTACGACATTGAGTCAATGACATGTGGGACCCATGTCTTCCGGGCCCATGTGGATCCCATACATCAGTAGCTCAATGTCACGAGAATGTCACCGTGGCAATGTAACTGAATGATTTGCGTCCTTATGCATCTCATGTCTTTAAACTTGTCCCTTGTGTCAAAATACTTTTAGATCCCAAACTATATAGAAGGGTCTATCCCGTGTCCCAAATGTATTTGTGGCTGGAATATACCCTTTTATTTACCTAAAGATATATTTTAATATATTTTGAAGGTTTAGGAATCTGGGATGACTGTTTAACAGTCAAAAAAAGAAAGAAAAACAGCATAAACGGTCTAAACAGAACGGCATTAAATATTATTAGACTGGCTAAACAACAATTTAACATATACTGTTTAGGTGAACATCGATAAATCCATTGGAATCCGTAAATGCATAAATATGTATATTCAATTTTATTCATAAATAAATATTTGTACTGTAATTTGTTAGTTACATATGTTGGGATCTTCGCACCCGAAGGTTGCTTGGACACCAAACAGACAAAGGAAATGAGCAAACGAAGTACTTAAAGACCCTTGGACAACTCGAAGCGAGCTTTTCCAATGATCAAAAAGTTATTACAGTGTGGAAAACCGGGGGTATTTATACCCCCAACCCCCGCGGTACATTTACATTTCTGCCCATACATTTTCACCTTATATCAGCACTCTCGGAGCCCTAGACTAGTCTTTTCCCACCTTACGATTGAAGAACCATTTGCGTCACGTAAGCTTCTTCGAGTCGTAATCGGCACACTTCGGCCCGTCCTTCGGAGGTTCCTGAAGGCTTCGGGATGTGCCGCCTTCTAAGCCGCGCCTTGGCAACCCGGGACCGAAGGTTATTGGTAACCCCGTCCCTCTCTTACAGGTATTGTGACACCTTCGATCGAACCCTTGTGGGGAGGGGCACCCTCGGAGGAACCTTTTGACCTGTGAACAAATAGAAAGAGCGGCAGGCGAGCCGAAGGTTATGAAAGAGGGTTAGTAGTAGCTGCCATTGCACCTGTATCCTTCGAGTATGTATCCTCTAGAGGTAGCGATCCCCAACAGTAGCCTCTCGCAGGGGGGGGGGATGGGCTTTGGCCGCTCCGGTCGGCGACCAGGATTCGCGTAACGCTCTCCGGAGAGAACGTCTCCCCCTCGCATGTCAATGCTTCACCGCTGTTTCGGAGGTTATGAGTGGGGGAGCATTGACGTGTCGATGTTTAATTGGGTGTCGATTCAACTTCTTCTCGATTTTGGCGCCAAGTTACTGTGCAGTTTTACCGCACCTATAAAAGGTGAAGGTGGGGGTGGGGTGGGGGTGAAAGGGACGTGCCTTTTGAGCTTTTGCAACCTTCGCTTTCCTTTCGAGCTGAACCATGTGTCGGCTACTGGTTTGTCGAGCTGTGTGCGCCTTTGCTGCGGAGGTCTCTCTCTTCTTCGAAGGTGAAGTTTGCCTTTCAGTTCTGTTCCAAAGGTTATTGCTGTGAGTATGGCTCGAATTAGGCAGACCGCAAGGCTCATCGAAGGTTTGCTTTATCTTAGTGCTTTGTTTTTCTCTCAGCCATGGTTAGCGTCATGTGGATCACTCGGAGTGCAGATCGCGACGCGGGCACTTCTGCGGGCCAGATCGAAGGTGATGCGGATAAATATGTGTACTTTAATTTGTTATTGCATAATAAATATATCTGATTTTTTACATGCATTGATACCTATAATACTTGTATTTGAAGACTTGATTATGTATAATTTGGTGATATAGTAAAAATTGTATAGGCCATTTAGCTTCATTTAAACGGTGTTTAACCGGTCTCAACACTAAACAAAGAGTGATGACGCTGTTGCGAAAGGACATTTAGCCTAGTGGTTAGAGTACTGAGTAGCATTCCGCAAGTCTTGGTTCAACTTCTCGTGGCAACCATTAGAAAACCCTAGTTAAATAAAAGTATATATATAAATAGAAAAGCTTATATAAAAATAATAGATAGGCATCTCCTCTACTGACTTTGATAAAAAAAAAGAGTGACCAACTTTATACCATTAAGGCCATATAAATTTGGTTCCTTGTGTTAGGTCTGTGTAATTTTGTGGCCTAATGTTTTCTTGTATGCGAGTAGAAATGGGTTAGAAGCTAGCAGGATGCAGGTTAAGTAGCATAAGAGTCGACCCGCAGCATTCTTTCCGCGAAATTTCTCGGGCACTTTGAACCGGTTGTCGCTATCGCTAGTTCGCTACTAGCCCCGGGAGATGGTAATGTAATGTAACCAGCCGGCGGTGCTGATAAATACATACGGTACTGGGTTATTGTCAGGCACGACCCACGCCGGGCGGGAAGACGAGAACAATGGCCACGACCCCTGCCAGTGGTGGGGAGCGTTCCATCACGGTTGAGCCCGCTGCGGCTGAATCAGAACGCGTTTTGATGCGGTGGAGGGAGAAGAAGCTGAAATCGCTGAATCAGAACGCGTTTTGCGTTGCCTTGTTGGAGTGGGCGGGCAACGCTATCGGCGCTCTGGCAATGCTTTTGGCTACTGTCGTCTTGCTTGGCGGATTCTGCTCTCTGCTAATCCCTAAGGATTTCTGGTTTTTCATGGTCATGATCTTCATGGAAGCTACCAGGTGCGCGGTTTGCCCGTTTCATCATGATTTTAATATCCGTTCTTTTATTTGTGCTTTCTTCATCCCGGTAGATCTGTAACAGCTCAACAAGAGGATTCTATGACACGGTCGTAGCAAGTTTTGCTTGCTGGCTCGGTAAGTTTATTACAAGGAGAAGGGAAGGATTTCATCCCCAGGAAACCAGTGGTCTTGGTTATTACCATTTACCAAGTTCCATGAAACATGATGAAATGCTCTGCGCACTGGGATGTTACCGTTTCATCGCAGTACATATTTGACCAGAATATTGTAAGAATTAAATGCTGCAGCATGTCTATTAAACAATATCACGAAGTTGTTCACTGAGAGCACTACCCGATTCCGCGCATTTTCCATGTGCCCTAGCGAAGGCCCCAAAACACACCGCAAATAGATTTGCCGTGCACGGCTCACGGCGAAGCTCCCACGTCGAACAGCAGCGACGGCAAAGCCGGCTTCGCCGTGAGCCATTTATCGGGCACACGGCAAAGACCTTTGCCGTGTGTTTAACCTGACACACGGCAAATAAAAGTAGCAGACGGCGGGGACGGGCGGCAAAGTTATAGGCACACGGCAAATTGCCGTTTTCCGGTAGTGGAGAGGCTATTTTAATTATTTCATTATAAAGTTGATATGACAGTTTTGATAGCAGTACAATGAAGCTATACACTGAGACTAGTCTAATATTCCCTGTTCGTTGCACCAGCTTTCATTTGTTTCTAATTAGCTGCCTTGCTAACATGACCTGCTGATGGCCTTATTTACAAAAGAATAATTAATCACCATTTCGTGGCTTCCAGCTGCTTGCTTGCAACACATAAATTTGTCCACACAGAATGATCCATATCTAGTTCCTGCTTTATGAGATTATTGTTTTTTTTATAACGAAGGCATGTGAGATTACTTTTGTTATATAGGAAGAGAAAATCCACCATATTCCATATTCTTGGCTGCATGTATTTGTTTAATAGCCTTGATACCTCTAAATATAGCTAATCTCATTGACTTGTTATAAGAGAAACTATTACTTTCTTATGTTATCCATTCAATTTTTTTTATGAAACGAAGTACAAAGCTCACATATATACACGTACAGTCAACTCTATGAATATATGTACCCAACTCTACCACTATAACCATCTTTGAGACACTGAGGCGGCTGATGTCGAGATTCATAATTCAGTTAGATAACAACATTTATAAAAAAAATCTGATTATTAGTTTATTTTTGAATTAATTAGCTTGTCTTGAACATTGTATATATATTTGAAATGGGGCAAGTACACCTATCAAGTGATAACTAATGGTACCATTGGACTGGTCGTCTCGTATGGGTGCGAATTTAAAATGGTTGAAAATTTTAATAATAAGAAAAAAATCGGGTACTAGTGTGTTTATTGGTTTTCTCTGTCTTCCCAAAGAAAGGTAATAACTATCCAGTTGACTACTTCTATCAAGCTAATCTTAGCTAATTGATTGATAAAAGACCAAAATGCCCTAGAATAGACAATATTACTCACACACTCCATCCTGAAATATAATATCCAATGTCATTTTGGTTTGTCCTAAATCGAAGTAGTCAAAGTTTACCCAAAAATTATAGAGAAGAATATTAATATCCAACAAATCAAATAAGTAAATTATGAAAACATATTTCATAATGGATCTAATTATTATTATTTGATATTGATATATTCTTAACCTTTTCTATAAACTTGATCAAATTTAGAATAATTTGACTTAGGACATACTGAAATGCCTTATATTCCACGACGGAGGAGTGTGTGCTTCTGTGTTGGAGCAACAGTAAACACAACTAAAGCAAGGACAGAATAGACTACTGCCACTCAAACTAAACAATCTAATTCGCTATTAGCTGGTGAATACAGACACTCCTATCCCAATTAAAATAATGGCTAGCTAGCTAATAATTAGCCAGCTAATAACAAGCTCTGGCTACTAGCTGCTTAACCATTATTAGATACTCCTTAACTCAAAAAACTCAAAACAGGCTTTAAAACTCAAAAAAGGCTCAACTCACTCTTAGATCATGTTTCAATCCACCCATGCATCTAATATATTAACGGCTTATGCTGCCATGCTAGGCATTATTAATTGGTCCTGTTTAGACCCACTTAACTAAAATCAACTATACCTACCAAATAGCTAGGAGATCTAATTATCTAAATAGGTCCTTACTCTAGTATTTGGTCATTCAATTTGTGGTATTTTTCATGCATCTTACTATGCCAGTGTGTGCGCAACAGGATTTTCATCCGCAATGATGCCTTTATCAGCCGGTGGCTATTCGGCTCCACAAGGGCGCTCAGATGGGAATCTTTCAATTTCCCTCGCCTGTCAGAGGCACCACAGCAAGCGAACCACTTTGCTGTTTTAATAGGTGCGTGCATTCACGCCGTACCAATGTTTAGACCAGAAATAGCTGTAGGCATACTGAAGATGGCCTTACTGGTTATTAGCATCCAGTTGCTGACTCGACTTCCGACGGATCATCATTCTGCTTATTTCATACTTGTTTCGGTTACTGCTGCTTTGAGCAGCTTTATTCCTTTCGGCACAGAAGTACGGGAAGTAAGACGATTCAGCGATATGCCTCCATCATTCCTAAAATTTTGGGGTTTGATTATTGCTTTGCCATTGGTAGCGAGGATTATTCAGCCATTGTCACGGGGGATATTTGACAGGCTACCAATTCTGAAAAAACCCAAAGCACTTCTTAAATTTAAAGGCGTTGTTGCCTTTGTGTTGGTGTGTTTGCCTTTTTCCCAAGCAAGATTACCTTCACATTACGGATATTATTTGAGCATTCTCGCTGTACCATTGCTGCTACTTAGCACCACCCCAGAGGATTTGGAAGAAGATATCTCCTGTGTCTTCACCTTGCAGATAGTCGACATAATCCTAATCACACTCTTCTTTTGGAGCGTGATGTTCCCATTCCCAGGCATGTCCCTTTCAACATCATTCCATATATTGTTCCCGGCGCTAGCAACGGTGCTGGTTGCAATCTGCAGGTCCCAGTGGCCTGCATTCAGATTGTGCTATCAATTATGCGCCTTCGCAGTCTGCTAGGTCATCACCACCATGACTATCGCCCCCTGCCGCAGGATGCTAGCCCAAACTTTGTGCCATCCATAGTAGTCTTGTACATGCTGGAGCTATGCCAAGGGTCATCCTATATCCTGGCAATCATCCTGGGGCTCTTCTCCCTTCCCTCTCGCAGATCACTTGTCCGTGTGCTAGAATTCCCAGCAGAGTGGGGAGCAGAAGCTATTGACCTGTACTACCATCAAGTCTACCAGGCACGCGCGGAAAAGGGTCTTTTTCCTTTGGACACGCCCAGCAGCCTCGACAGCTTCGCCATCGAGTCCCTTTGCTGCACCTCAAGTGAAATGCAAATTGTTGGGCTTCGTATTCTTCACCACTTCCTGCAACGATGGGACCGCAAATCTAGAGAGAAGCTCATCAAGGAGATCACTACCACCTCCAAGAAAGCAGTGTTTACCTTGATTGACATACTCGGATCCACAGGTGCACGAGACGAGGATATCAGGCTGTTAGCTGCTAGGGTCATCAACAAGGTTAGTGGTAGCCTCAAAATTTCTGAGTTTCCCGGCATGTTGAAGCTGATATCTTCACTCCTTGATGTCGAGAACCAACAAGATTCCGTTCCAGACCGTGTATCTAGAAACAATTGAGAGAACGTTGAATCCATTTTGTTGGGCCTATCGATCCTAGAGGAGCTTGCTTATGATCCTGATAACTGCGCAGCAATCGTCAAAGATGGTATCAATGGTGGGAATATTGGCGCACCCTTCTTACTGAATAGCCTTGAGCGTATCTCGCACTTGGATTTCAGCCATCGAAGGGTTTGGGAGCGGGTAATGCATATCATAGCAATGTTAGCCTTGGATGGAGCTGCAAGGCAGGAGATTGGGAGCACCAAAGCAATTATTGGCAAATTGATGCAGGCATTTGTTAGGCCAGACAACAATGCAATCCCTAGGGGGACCATTGATCATTCACTGCGAGAGGCTGCAGGGAGGGCACTGGCAAATCTTACAATAATGAGCACAGACAACTGCTGGGCTATCTTGTTTGCAGATAAAGATCATAATCTCATCAAGAATCTCATCAACATGCTTGAAGATGAGTACTACATATGCGTGGCAGCAAATCTGCTGCATAATCTTTGTGTAAACTCCAGGGACAAGCTGATGGACATCGACTTTGGTGCAAACGTGCACATGGAATCTGCCCTGCAAAAAGTGAAGTCTCTCAATCACTACTGAAAGAAATTAGCATTATTTTTCCTTCCTCATTTATCCATCATTAAATTTACCTCCGCCCGAAAGCCACCATCGGAGCCGCACTCGAGGCCGCTGCCCTTGCCCTTCCTGGATCCCGCCGCCCCTACTCGAGCTCGCCACCGCCTGCGCACGGAGGAGCAGGGGAGCAGGTCCTCCACCTCCGGCGACCATCGCGCCGCACCCCGCCCTCCTCCGCGACGCGCAGCGCCGCTGTCATGCTCCGCGCAGCGCCGCATCCCCGCCCTCCTCCGCTACGCCCCGCCCCGCCGCGGGAGCAGGGGAAGGGGAAGGGGCCTCCGCCGCCGCGCAAAGGGCTGCCCCGCCGCCGCTCCGAAGCTGCTGCTGTTGCCGCCGCCGCCGCCCTGCGAGCACACCGCCGCGCGTCCGCCCCGCGAGCACGCCGCCGCGCGTCCGCCCCGCCCTGCTCGCCGCGGCCGCCGCCTTGTGCGCGCGCTTGCCATGGCCATGCCGCCTCGCCTCATCCCCAAGCCGCCCAGAGCAGTAGCAGGAGGGAGGGGCCACCGGGGAGGTGCGCTCACCGCCGCCGCCGCCGCCGAGATCCGCCTGGGTGCACTTGCCGCCGCTGCCGCCGAGATCCGCGCGCTCGCTCCATGGGACCGCCGAGGTCCAGGGGGCGGCGGCGAGCTCCATGGGCGGACGGAGCCCGAGCCCGGCGCCGTCTCGCGGACTCCTGGGCGGCCGCGAGGAAGAGCAGAGAGCGGCGGTCCCGCGCGCCCTTGCCTGCTCGCCGGAGCAGGGGAGCCCGCCGCGCGAGGTCCAGGGCCGGCGTGGAGGCCGGCTGCCATGGCCGCGCGCCCCGCCGGCGAGGGAGGGGAAGGAAGCCCCGCGGGGGCGTGCGCGGAGGGAGGGAGGGAGGAAGGCCGCCCCTGCCTCACCGTGGCCGTGGCCGCCCCGCGCGGGCGTGCGCACCTGTCTCGCCTTGGCCGCCGGCTCGGCGAAGCTCCAGGCTGGCCGAGCTCGTGGCAGAGGGAGAAGGGAGGGAGGGGTGCCGGAGCACCGAGGGGGGTGGGATCGCCGGAGTGCGGGCCGCGGCGGCGCCGGAGCCTAGAGGAAGGGAGCCGGTGCCGAATCCGGCGAGGTAGCAGGGAGGAGGGCGGAGAGGGAGGGGCGGTGGCGGTGGCGGAGAGGGAGGGAAGGGGGCGGAAGGCCGGCGGGGAGAAGAGATGGGGAGGAGAGAAAAATGGGGAGGGAGTGGAAAAAAATTGAAATATGGGTCCCATGGCGTGGTGGTTGATATAGAGAGGAAACATAGAGAGTGGATGGGTGCGGAAGAACGAGATATAGAGTAGAGAATCTTGATGACCAGTACATAATATTCCATTTGGAGAGTGAATTTAGAGAACGACGAATGCGTAGAGCCTTAGTTTTAGTTCTTACCGTGTTTCCCTGCATGTTGAGTTCTGTGCACGAGCCCGTGGTGTGTACGTGTGCCGTGCATCCTTGTTTGTAGTCCGGCCCCCAGCTTATCTCGCGCTGGTTAGGTTGTTGGAGTTGTGGGCTCGCTACCGTCGCGCGCTGGACGCGTTCCGTGATCAAGGCAGGCGTGGGATGGCGCGTCTGTTGCGGATTGTGGCGAGGCCGGCAGGAGTGTCGCGCCGTCGCCCACTCGCTGTAAGCACCGAATAAATGAATAAACAGAGGTAGAAAATGCTGCAACGTTTAACAGCCCAACTTCCAGAGGTGTTCGTGTGCGTGTTCCTGTGTTCTTCGTGTGCTTCTCGCTGGTGATCTCCAGAGTTCTGGCTAATAATTGGTACCAGAGCATGAGAGAGGGACCAGCACCGAGGGATGACTTCGCCACCACGCCGCGGTGCGGTCGCCACCACCGTCAACCAAGGTTGGGACATCGGGCGGCGACAAGACGCCACCGTGCTCGCCGAAAGGGAAGTTGCCACAGCGTACTCCACTGCCGAGCCGTTCTCCACCACGCCGCTCGCGCACCCAAGACGAACATCCGGGCCAGGAGGTTGTCATCGAGCGCATCATCTGGGAGAGCGGCGGCACCGGCAACTGGCCGCAGCTAACCAAGATGAACTACAATTCGTAGTCGCAGCTCATGAAGTTGAAACTGCAGGCGCGCCTCCTCTGGGAAGCTATCGAGGTTGGTGACGTCGAGTTCCATGACGACCACACCGCGCTGGAGGCGATCTATAGCGCTGTCCCGCAGAAGAAGGTTCCCACTCTCGCGACCAAGCCGACGGCCAAGGTAGCACGGGATGCGATCTGCACGATGCGCATGGAAGTCTACTGTTTAGAACCTGTGCATGGAGTACGAACAGATCGCCTTCCGCAATGGTGAGTCAGTGTAAGACTTCGCCCCTCGCCTGATGAACATCGTGCAGCGGCTGTCCATCCTCGGCGATCCGGAGCCGGAGGCCAAGGTTGTGGCCAAGCACCTGTGTGTCGCTCGACTAAGATACAGGCAACTCGTTGTCTCCATCGAGATGCTCCTCGACATCGACACGCTCTCGGTTGAGGAGGTGACCAGGCGCCTCAAGGTGGTGACCGACGATGAGCCAGCACCGCTGCGCGCAGACAGGAAGCTCTACCTCACGGAGGAGCAGTGGATGGCGCGTCTGCGATGCGGGAGCAGGATGGCCTGCGGCAGCGGGAGCACAACGGCCATGGCGGCAGTGTTGACGGTCGTTAAGTGCGAAATATGACCGTCAACTATACTCATAAAAGAAGGAAATCTATACCTCTTACTCGCATATTTGTATCACTAAGCTAACTCCACAGTTGTTTTCGAAGATTTATGTTTTCAGGATCACAAGTCCGGAGTAAGAAGAAAAACACGAGGAATATGCAGACAAAGTCGCAGAAGATCGCGTCATGCGTAACACATGCAAAAGAGGACCACCTGACAGACCAAACCGACCAACTAGACCCCGGCACCGACGTACCAACATCAGGGCCCATTAGGCAGACACAAGAAGAAAGGCGGTGGCCAAGGGCGCGAAGGTGGGGCTAAACCTGTCCTAGTTCCCATCCAGGTGCACTTTGGCGGGAAGGCGGTGCTGATCCTCCTAAATGCGGTTCTCAATGTTTCCATGTATAGATTTGGCGGGAACCAACCTTTCTAAGCTATATAAGGGGCCTCCCTCCACACACTCCACACACATCACTTGAAGGCCTCTCTCTCTCACACACTCTCTTGTGACTTGTACTCCTTAGGGTAGTGGAGCTAGGCTATTACTTCACCTCTTTAGCAAATCCAGTCGTTCTCGGGGTCGGCGAGCAATCCTCGGCCTCTGGTATGGCTTTGTATTCCGACATTCGTTGTGCTATTCATACTGAGTTCATTCTTGGTTATCTTGCTATGTTCTTAGCTTTGCCTAGCTTTGATCTGTGCTTTATTAAGTTATACTAATTGCTTGCTTAGACTAGATGATCTGGGTAAGGATATCGATTCGTTGTACTTTCGGGCTTATCTTAGCATCTTACTTGTCCATCCTAAGAGTGGGGGACTCGGGGGTGCTAAGGTAGTGACCTCATATGCGGGCATGGTGCCAGGGTATGCGGGATCCCTCGGATATGATGGTGCTCCACGGTTTGACTGGGGTAGACCACAGGTGGTGACAGCCTTGTAGGTCCGCCGGGAAGCTGCTTCTCGGTTAGCATACTCCCCGATGTTCGGGTATCGTGTATGAGTTCATGCAAAGATGAAACGGGACTGGATGTTCTCCAGTGCGGGTCATTCTCCCCGATGTCCCTAATTTTTCGGCACCTGCAGCTCTAAGCATGTGGCTAACATAACTTATCTGCTAATATGAATAGTATACTAGGATCTGTTTGGCTATGCTCCCGCTAACCTTAGGTATGCTTGTTTATTCTTTATTCATGAGAGTTGGCTGTTCTGTGTGCGTCACATTACCCCTGATTATCCTTAATTATCACTTACCCCTGTATAATCATAAGTCTACACCTTATTTCATAAAGTCATGGTTATGTAACTAGTAAATATCTTTACACAACCTCACCATCCCTTGGGAAAATATAAATAACGATACCCTGAATACTTCCGGGTGAAATACTCCAATGGTATATCCGTGCGCTTGCGGATCTTTCTGTAAATATTAAGACATACCAACCCAGCATTTCTGGCGCTGTTGCCAGGGACGAGCTTAACAACCCCATTCCTAGTGGTTGCGCTAAGAAATGCCAACAAGCATTTCTAGTGCCGTTGCCGGGGATGGCACTAGGTGTAAAAATTTTAATAAGCACATAAACCTGGCAATATGAGTAAGAGGTAGCTATAGCTTATACAGGCCAATGTGTTTATCTTTTTGTTTTCTCCTGATTGGATGAAAACAGGGTAGTGTATGTCTGGTTTCTCCTTGCCGACAAACTTCGTTGAAAATCCCGAGAAGCTCGTGAGAAGGGTCCGACCTCGCGTCGTCCCTCCTTCGCTCTCGCAGTCGACAAGTGAACTAGCTCTTCAAGCACCGTCGACAACAACCGAATCCATGGCTGAGAAGACTCTCCGCGACTTCTCCGTCCCCTTAGCTGCCAATGTAGCAACTGGACCCAACGTTGATGTTGGGGACGTGAACTTTGAGCTGAAGTCTAGCCTCATAAATATGGTGCAGGCTAGCCCATTCTGTGGTAAGCCAAATAAAGACGCCAACGCCCATCTCCAGAACTTCCTAGAGTTATGCAAGACCGTAACCATACGAGGCGTTACGGCTGACACCATCAGGCTCCGTCTGTTTCCTTTCTCCCTCCTGGGGAAAGCAAAATAGTGGTTTTATCAGAACAAGAAAGCCATCAGCACATGGGATAAATGTTCCATGGCGTTCCTCGCCAAATTCTTTCCGTTGGGCAAAACAAATGCCTGGAAGAATTTCAAGTTTTTAGCAGACAGGGATGTAATCCATCCCAGAAACTTGGGAGAGACTCCAAGAATACATACTCGCCTGTCCTCATCATGGGATGGACGAGTGGCTCGTGCTCCAAAGTTTCTACAATGGTCTAATGACTACATCTAGAGCCCACCTTGATGCTGCCGCTGAAGGAGCACTGGACCTGACAATTGCCAAGGCTACGGCCTTAATTGAAAAGATGGTCTCCAATCAAGGCTGGAACGAGGAGCGTTCCCAGCCCAAAACCAAGGGCGGAACGCATACCGTCAAGGAGACGGACATGGCTGCTAAGCTGGACCTCCTACTGAAGAAACTTGATGAAGGTAACCGACAACAGATGCCCGTTCCCGTCCATGCCATGAACTCGTACTCAATGTGCGAGGTTTGTGGTGACGGTGGACACTCAGGGAAGAAGCAACCTACATCAACAACAACAACACTGGGTTCTGTCCACAAGGAGGCCAGGGGTGGGGTCAAGCACGCCCACCATTCCAAGAAGGAGGTAACAATTTAAACTCAAATTTCAATTCGAACCAACCCTCCTTGAGAGATCTAGTCTTTGGCCCAGCTAAAATAAACGAATCTTTAAACAAAAAGCTTGCTGTCAATGATAAAATTTTGGAAAATATAAATGCTAAAGTTGAAACTCTTTCTTTTGCAATTAAAAATCAATTAAGTTTCAACAAAATGATAGAAACACAACTGGCTCAAATTGCTGCTGCTGTTCTTGTTTTTGAGACCGGGAAGATTCCGGGGCAACCCGAATCTCCCGTTGAAACTGCAAATATGGTGTCTACCGGGTGGGGCAACCTTCCCCGGCAGACTCCCTGCACTAACCATGTAGGCAGGTACAATCCCCCGAAGAATGAAACTTGGGATGGCCTGGTAGCAGCAATTCAAGAAGATCTTGGAGTCCCTATGATCAGCTGCTCAATCTTCGATCAGTACTATGATCATGCGCTCTGCGACCTGGGGGGCCATTGTCAACATTATGCCCATGGTAATATACGAGAAACTTTTATACCCTGCTCTCTCCCCAACATGTATGTGTGTGTAGCTCACAGACTCTACAATCCGGTATCCCGAAGGGATAGCCAAGAACGTCTTGGTCCGCATGCGAGACTCCTTTATCCTTGCAGACTTTGTAGTGATGGACATAGAAGGCGACCTCGGAATCAAGCTCATTCTTGGGCGACCATTCCTGAGGGCCGCCAGAGCAAGGATCGACGTGGGAAGTGGAGAAATCCGCTTCTATGTTGGAAAGGAGAACATGTTCTTCAGATTCAAACAAAGGGAAGAGCAGCGCATCCTGAACCAACAGGATGACGAAGGGCAGGCACTTTGGGATGCACCAGAATCCCAACTACCAAGACCTACGACTACACGATCAAAGAGAAGACATGCAAGGAAGATGTGGCGTAAGGTTGCGAGTTCCTCCTCGTCCAATTCTCCAGGACGAGCCGAACAGTGATAACCAAAGCAGGAGAAAGGTCCCGGTCGTCAGACTCAAAATGACGAGCCCTTGCCGAAGGTAAATCGGTACATATCTCATATCTATTTTCCATCATTTGCTTTTCTCGACCTTTTCCGATTTTTCCCACTGCATATTTGAATTTTCAAAACACTCATGCATGCTAGAAACTTTTCTAGAACCTTTTTGTTTTCACAAAAATACAAAAATATTTCCGAGCATTAAAATTCTTTGAAAAATAAATTTGAACATCTTTTCGAACCAAAGTTTGGCCAGAACCAAAAGTTTAAAAAGCATATGACCGTTAGAAGGGCAGTGGGCTCTGGCTGTCCGCAGGGTGGGCCACTTAGGGTTCAGCTGAACCCTAGGGTCGGCCGGTCCCTTGCCAACGGCTAGTGGGCCCATCCTTCTCCGACGGTCACTAGCCGTTGTGGCTGGTCTCCTCCAACGGTGCCCGGCCATTCTCTCTTTAAATAGAGGCCGAGAGGTGGGTGTTGAGCTCTCACACTCAACTCTCATTCACTCACTCCCTCTCAAACTCTCTCAAACTTTGCTTTCGAGTTTTCATTGGATTTTTGCTCAACTTTGATTTCAAGATATCTCTCTCTCTCATTTCTTTGCTCCAAGAAAGAAGGAACAACTCGCGGGTAAGAATGTTCATTTCAGTTTCACTAGCGTACCCGTTTCGAGTTGTACGTGTTTCTTTTGCTCCATCATGAAAGACTTAGGGCGGAAGGTCTTTGGCGCATTCAAGAAGATGACGGGTGGAAGTTCATCCCATTCTTGGGGTGGCTCAAGCTCGTACACACCCGAACCTATGCCCACACCAAGCACGATGGACTATGAGGAAGAAGAACAATATGAAGAGATGCAAGCCGAACCGCAAGTCGAGGCCGTAGAGATTGACGTAGAAGATGCCCCTACCTCGACTTGCGAGATGATTGTGAATGCCAAGGCTACGCCATCCTCAAGAACCGAAGCTTCGTCCACACCTGAGCATTCGATCCGGATCTCCTCATCAAAACAGGTATGTACAATGCCTTCTCTAACATTTGGCATGAAATTGGATAGGATAACTTCGTTCTTGTTAAGGAGTATGGTTCTTGACTCCTCACCATCCAGTTTCTTTGCACTCTTCGGGAGGTGGAAAATGGAGTTTATTTTTTACTTTTCGGGAAAGAATATTTGCTTTCTTGGAAAACTTTTGCCGGCCACCTCAATTTCAACAAACGCTGGCCCATTTCTCTTGAGCAAGCTTGCCGCGGTTTTAATCGTCATGAATTTTGGGGCCAGATTTCGGGTCAAGTTTTCCATGGCATGTTTGCACCTCGGTGCAATGATATTCATAATCCGACTCTTCAGTTGATGCACAAGTGGTTAGCCATCACTCTCTTTCCAAGAGATGATGTCCGATCCGTGTGCAATGATGAGTTGCTCATACTATATGCCATGGTCAATAAAATCAAAATCTCCCCCGTGCAAGTTTTGGTTAAGCAATGGCTTTCGAATTTCAAGATGACGGGTCCTATTGAGCGCACTTCTTTGATTACTCGTATCGCTACACGTGTCGACGCCTTAGAGGGGAATTTCATTCCTTTCATTGAGGGCGACCGTGCGTATATCGACGAGACTTATTTGATCCAAGGTCACACACTCAAGAAAGGCCCGGATGACTCTTTGATTTTCTTCTACTTGGGCTTTATAAATGAGATTCCCCTGCCCAATGCAGAGTTCCATTTGTATAATTGCCACTCGCTAATCATCCCTCTAGTTCCACGAGAAGGAGCTCGTAGGCATAGGTCTTCTGGTTTGCCTGGTAGAATGACAAGAAGCAGGGCCAGAAGGGAAGTAGAACCGACACCACCACCTCAGCAGCCACAACACTCACATCAGCATGAGGCCGGTGGTTCGTCATGGCACAGTGCCAGCACTGAGGAGTGGGCACGGCAGGCACCAGGCCGCCGGTCCACCAGCTCCAGCTCCAGCGGAGCCCCGAACCTCATTAGACTGTTGGCCTCATCGCGAGGTTTCGGCGCCATCACCCAACAGCTAGGTGAGTTGCGGGTGCAAAGCGACAACATACAAGAGATGCTGCACCAACACATCGATACATCCCAAGCATGGCAGCGTCACACTGGCGATAGACTCCACGACATGGAGCAGTTGCAGCTGCAGCGACAGGAGGAGTGGAGGGCGTACTGCCGCTGGACAGGTTTCAACCCCGATCAGCCGTAATGAGCCTGAAGCTAGCTTGGGACAGGACCCCCACGAGAGGTAACTTGTATCATTTACTTTTACTGCTTTCATAACCTTGCATGAAACCCATAAAAATTTGCATAACTAAAAATAAACAAAAATTTGCAAAACCTAGAAAATACCAAAAATATTTCTTTAATATGTGTAGTAAGCATGGTGTGAGTTTTTCTTGTTGAGATGATGAATAGTTTCTCTTTTAATTTTCTTCATATGCTTAGTTACAACTTTATGCTCTACCTAATTTTGGGTTTGTTGGCTTAAAAGTCCAAAACCTTAAACTTGAAACTTGTGGGTAGCAAAAGCATGATTGAAATCTAAGTTGTTGTGAGCTATGATATGGTTAAGTAGAGCTGCTATGATCTTCTCTTATGTGATGCTTGATATCTAGAGTATTTAATTTTAAAAACACAAAAATATAATAAAGTTCCTCGATGATATGAAATTCCTATCCAAAGCCATATGTTATTTTCATTGCAAAACCTTGCACATATGCAACTTGCTATCTCATTGAGCTTTGTCAAATTGTTGTGACCCTTAGTGAGATTCATTTCATACTCCCATAATCAAACTCACGTACACGTTTCCACCACATGCTATGCTTCTACACTAGAAGTAAGGAAACATCCATCCATCCACAAAAATAAAACTCCATGTCCATGTATGACACCACTCTCTCAAAAACATATCAAGGATATGGGGCTATGCAAAAAGAAAATAAAGATGCATACCCAAAGAAGGTAAATAGCTACTATCCAAAAAGAAAAGAAAAAGAGAGATGGTTCATACAATGGAGTTCATACACCATCCACCAAAAATATCCACACACTTGCACATCTTGATCAAGATTTATGACTTGTTTCTCCTTTGGATCCGGTCTTTGACTTAGCAAAATATGAGAAGCAGGTATGCCTTCAAATCCTCCATACTTACAGCTCCATAAAAACAACCATTAAAGGTAGGATGAGGAAGAAAGGCATAATAAAAAGCCTTGGTAAGGAATTATACACATTGAGCGATCTGAGAGATCAACCGAGGAACTTTATAAATTGCTTTTGAAAATTTTTACAAAAACCTCTGGATTGACGGTTGAATTAAAGAGAAAGAAATATTAGCACTCTATGATACTGTTCTGACTCTCAACTGCCAAAGATGAGGTGAAGCTATAAGCTCCACAGGAGTAAGGTAAAAGGTAAGAACAAAGGCCAACTTATTCAAAATCAAGGTAAGAAGCATTTGGTTGTGCCTAAGTATGAGTTGGAAATTCAACATCGTAGCAACTCCTGATCAACAACAAGCGCCTTGTTTTGCTCGGGACGAGCAAAAGGCTAGCTTGGGGGCGTTGTTGACCGTCATTAAGTGCGAAATATGACCGTCAACTATACTCATAAAAGAAGGAAAACTATACCTCTTACTCGCATATTTGTATCACTAACCTAGCTCCACAGTTGTTTTCGAAGATTTATGTTTTCAAGAGCACAAGTCCGGAATAAGAAGAAAACACATAGAATACACAGACAAAGTCGCAGAAGATTGCGTCCTGCGTAACACATGCAAAAGAGGCCCACCTCACAGACCAAACCAACCAATTGGACCTCGGCACCGACGTACCAACATCAGGGCCCACCAGGCAGACACAAGAAGAAAGGCGGTGGCCAGGGACGCCAAGGTGGGGCCGGCCGAACCCATGGTTCGGCCGAACCTGCCTTGTTTCCCGTCCAGGTGCACTTTGGCGGGAAGGCGGTGCTGATCCTCCTGAAGATGGTTCTTAGTGTTTCCGTGTATAGATTTGGCGGGAACCGACCTATCCAAGCTATATAAGGGACCTCCCTCCATACACTCCACACACACACCACTTGAAGGCCTCTCTCTCTCACACTCTCTTGTGACTTGTACTCCTTGGGGTAGTGGAGCTAGGCTAGTACTTCACCTCTTTAGCGAATCCAGTCATCCTCGGGGTCAGTGAGTAATCCTCGGCCTCTGGTATAGCTTTGTATTCCGATATTCGTTATGCTATTCATACTGAGTTCCATAACTGGTGATGAACCGCAAAGGTTTTGGTGGTTCTTGGTTATCTTGCTATGTTCTTAGCTTGCCTAGCCTTGATCTGTGCTTTATCAAGTTATACTAGTTGCTTGCTTAGACCAGATGATCTAGGTAAGGATATTGATTCGTTGTGCTTTCGGGCTTACCTTAGCATCTTACCTATCCATCCGAAGGGTGGGGGACCCGGGGGTGCTAAGGTAGTGACATCATATGCGGGCATAGTGCCCGGGTATGCGGGATCCCTCGGATATGACGGTGCTCCACAGTTTGACTGGGCTAGACCGCAGGTGGTGACAAACCTGTTGGTCCGCCGGGAAGCTGCTTCTCGGTTAGCGTACTCCCTGACGTTCGGGTATCGTGTAGGAGTTCATGCAAAGATAAAACAGGACTGGATGTTCTCTAGTACGGGTCAGTCTCTCCCTAATTTTCCGACACCTGTAGCTCTAAGCATGTGGCTAACATAACTTATCTGCTAACATGAATAGTATACTAGGATCTGTTTGCCTATGCTCCCGCTAACCATAGGTGTGCTTGTTTATTCTTTATTCATGAGAGTTGGTTGTTCTGTGTGTGTCACATTACTCCTGATTATCTTTTATTATCACTTACCCCTGTATAATCAGTAGTCTGCACCTTATTTCATAAAGTCATGGTTATGTAACTAGTAAATATCTTTACACAACCTCGCCATCCCTTGGGAAAATATAAATAACGATACACTGAATACTTTCGGGTGATATGCTACAACGGTATATCCGTGCGCTTGCGGATCTTTCTGTAAACATTAAGACATACCATCCCAGCATTTCTGGCGCCATTGCCAGGGATGAGCTTAACAAACCCGTTCCTAGTGATTGTGCTAAGAAATGCCAAAAGGCGGGAGCAGCAGCGGTGGCGCACAGGGGAAGCGACCGCCCGGGATTGCTCGTCGAAGCCCAAGCGTGAAAAGGCCCACATGACCCAAGGAGAGGAGGATGACGGACCTGCCCTCTTCTTCGCCTCAGTATCGGTCAACGTGGAGGCGACGCAGGCACCCGCCATCGTGCACCACATGGAGAAGAAGGTGGTTCCGTAGCTCGACAGCGATGGCGAGCGCGACGTGGGGCTCTGGTACTTGGATACTGGAGCCACCATTCACATGACGGGGGCGCGGGAAGTCTTCACCGAGCTCGACAGCAGCGCCCAAGGCACGGTGCGGTTTGGGGATGGATCTGTGGTCGCTATCTAGGGCTGCGGGTCCATTCTATTCGAGGCAAAGAATGGGGAGCATCAATGCCCCTCGGAAGTCTACTACATCCTGAGACTCACAGCCAACATCGCGAGCCTTGGGCAGCTTGATGAGGGCGGCTGCAAGGTGTTCATCGACGACGGCGTGCTGCGGATCTGGGTCCAGTGGCGGCGGCTGGTGGCGCGTGTGAGCCGCTCCCCGGGGCGCCTGTACCTTCTCCGCATGATGGTCGCCAAGCCAGTGTCTCCTTGCACGTCGCAGGGACAAGGCATGATGCTGGCACGAGAGGTTCGGGCACCTCCACTTCGACGCGTTGCGGAAGCTAGCGCGGGACGGCATGGTGCGCGGCCTACCCGACATCGAGCACATCGAGCAGCTGTGCGAGTTTTGCATGGCAACGAAGCAGCGGCGCGCCTCGTTCCTGGCGGCGGCCAAGTACCGGGCACAGGGGTTGCTGGACCTAGTCCACGGCGACCTCTGCGGGCCCATCACGCTGGCGACACCTGGAGGCCGGCGACACTTCATGTTGCTTTTCGACGACCTCTCATGGTACATGTGGGTGAGGCTGCTGAGGTCCAAGGACAAGGAGCCGGCGGCAATCAAGCAGTGGCAAGCCCTGGTCGAGGTGGAGACGGGTGAACAAAGCTTGATGGGGTGAAATGTTGTCCGCGAATCAAGCTTGTTCACAGGTGTCAGTTTTAGTTCTTAGCTTGTTTCCCTGCATGTTGAGTTCTGTGCACGAGCCCGTGGTGTGTACGTGTGCCATGCATCCTTGTTTGTAGTCCAGCCCCGAGCTTATCTCGCGCTGGTTAGGTTGTTGGAGCCGTGGGTTCGCTCCCGTCGCGCGCTGGACGCGTTTCGTGGTCAAGGCAGGCGTGGGATGGCGCGTCGGCTGCGGATCATGGCGAGGCCGGCGGGAGTGTCGCCCACTCGCTGTAAGCACTGAATAAATGAATCAACAGAGTCAGAAAATGCTGCAACGTTTAGCAGCTCAACTTCCAGGTGTTCGTGTGCGTGTTCCTATGTTCTTCGTGTGCGTCTCGCTGGTGATCGCCGAAGTTCCGGCCAGGGCTGGCTCTATAATTTTAAGGGCCTCTGGGCGACGAAGAAGATAAGGGCCCGATCAATAAATTTTTAGTGTCAAAATCACACTATATAGTGATGATGAATTTCATGGTTGTTGATGTGTTACTTACTGTAATCGTGTTGCTGCCATGCCAGTCGCCGCACGCTGAGACCGCGCTGCGGAGAAGAATCAGATGAGATCGCAGCGTTGTCTCTCTAGTCCTCTCCTCTCGACGATCTGCTTGTCGCAGTCCGCAGGGATGCACACGCAGAGCAGGGTCTCGGCGTCTCGCACTTGCGTCTTGTGGCGGCCGGCGCCCGGCGGCAGAAAAAAAAGCGACGGTACCCTGCAAAACCTGGGAGCAGCCTCCCACACCCTCACGTCACGTTATGGCCTATGGGCTTATGGCCTCATGTAGTCATGTTCATGGGCTGCTCAGGGAGGCTGGTTTGGACGTTTGGCATAATGAACTTTCAATTAATTAACTATACTAATACTACTAGTTACATGTATTATCTTGGCCCCCCTAGCTCGGTGGGCCCCCGGCCGTCGCACCTCTTGCCCCCCCCCCCCACCCCCACCCTAGAGCCGGCCCTGGTTCCGGCTGACATCTAGAACACTTAGGGCCTGTTTAGATCGGTGAAAAACTTTGCAAAATTTACTATAGCAATTTTAAACTGAAGATTAGGAGGACTATATGAAAGATATGCCCACATTAGTGTTTGGCATCAAATCAGCCATGCTTGGAAGTGAGAACAAGACTAGACAAATTTGAATGAACCTATGCCATGTTTAGCAGTGGAGTTATTAAAGCTGACCGTTACTAGGAAATTAAGGAAGTCACAAGTATGGCAATTATTGATCCCATGCTATTGTTTTTTTTCTTCTATATATACAGGTATCAACCACGGAGCACCCAGAATTCACATACTCATCAGTCAACTTAGTTGAAGAGCACACATATGTTACAATTCTAGGATCACACAGTGCACGAATGAGTAGGATTTCTCTTCTTTTCTTAATCTGAGTGCTAGAAGATCCTAGATCTACACAAGAACACACACAGAGAGAGAGATAGGACCTTCAGTGCCTGCAGAAGAGCTTGGTCTGGCCATCTCACGTTCGTTGATGGAGATCCGCTCAAAGGCGGCGACGAGTGATGCAGCGAGGGCGTTTCCGGCGCGATGGAGTCGTGGTCGATGGAGACGACAACAGAACAGAGCTGGCGGTGGTGAAGGCGATGAAGGTGGGGCTTCCCGCTGCTCCAGCGCTCCCTCTAGATCGGTTAGGGTTTTGGGATGTGGGTGAGGGTGCTGCGGCGCGGCGAACCTCGTGCCGTGTGCCCGGCCCCTCACCCTCGTTTTAATCTGGCGCTGTACAGCGGGGGCCCACCAACCATTAAGGGTTGGACGCCCCCGATCAGGGCGCGTATCAAGGGCCTAAAATGCCGTTAGGCATATTTAGTAGGAGATCAACCTAACATTCTCCCCCTTGATCTCACTTTGTACTTTAACTTTATACTTTAACCTGAAACTTTTCCTTTAGTTGTTCCATCACAGATTAATGAATAGAGCATGCTTTATCATCACGGTCCAAGGCCGATAGACTCAACAGCTACCACACACTTCACTGTTTTGAAACAAATTCTTTATCTTTTGGGCCTTTTTTATTCTCCAGAAATCACAGGCTTTCCCTTAAACCCATGCCGGGTATGTGTTCCATGAACACATTGGGTGGTAAGCCTTTAGTGAGCGGATCCGCAAGCATTTTCTTTGTACTTATATGCTCGAGTGTAATAGAGTGATTCTGGATTTTCTCCTTCACAACATAAAACTTTATGTCAATGTGTTTGGCAGCACCACTTGACTTATTGTTGTGAGCATAAAACACTGCTGGTTCATTGTCGCAGTACATTCTGAGTGGTCTTTGAATGCTGTCTACCACTCTTAAACCGGGTATAAATTTCTTTAACCATTCAACCTGCCCCGATGCCTCATAACATGCCACAAATTCAGCGTACATCGTCGATGATGCAGTGACGATTTGTTTGGAGCTTTTCCACGATATAGCTCCCCCTGCGAGTGTGAACACATAACCGGACGTGGACTTTCGGTCATCGATGTCCCCCGCAAAATCCACATCTGAATACCCTTCTAACTCTAGGGAATCGGATTTTCTGTATGTTAGCATGAGGCCTTTTGTGCCTTGCACATAACGTAATGCTTTCTTTACCATGATCCAGTGTGCCTGTCCTTGATTACTTTGATATCTGCCAAGTATCCTGGTAACAAATGCTAAGTCAGGGCGTGTACAAACTTGAGCATACTGTAGGCTTCCGACAGCTGAAGCATATGGAACCGCTTTCATTTGATCGATCTCATACTGGTTCCTGGGACATTGAAATTTCCCAAATCTATCGCCCTTGACTATTGGAGCAGGTGAAGGCTTGCACATATGCATACTATATTTCTTTAGAACTTTTTCTAAGTATGCCTTTTGTGACAGTCCTAATACCCCCTTTGTTCTATCTCGGTGAATTTCAATTTCCAAAACAAATGAAGCTTCACTGAGATCTTTCATATCAAAGTTTGAGGACAGGAATTTCTTTGTCTCTAGTAGCAGACCAACATCGCTACTAGCAAGTAGAATATCATCCACATATAGGATCAGGAAAATAAATTTTCCACTTCTGAACTTTGCATAAATGCAATTGTCCTCCTCATTTTCTTTAAACCCAAATTTCCTTATGGTTTCATCAAATTTTAAATACCACTGCCTAGAGGCTTGCTTTAATCCATAAATGGATTTCTTTAAGCGACATCCCATATGTTCTTTTCCTTTCACGACAAAACCTTTGGGTTGTGCCATGTATACATTTTCATACAAATCCCCGTTAAGGAATGCCGTCTTTACATCCATCTGATGTAACTCTAAGTCATAATAAGCTACCAATGCCATTATAATCCTGAAGGAATCTTTACACGAAACTGGAGAAAATGTTTCGTTATAGTCTATCCCTTCTCTTTGCGTAAAGCCTTTTGCCACGAGTCGTGCTTTGAACATTTCTACATTCCCTTTGGAGTCATGTTTTATCTTGTAAACCCATTTACATCCTACTGTTTTGGCTCCTTTAGGAATTTCCTCTAAGTCCCAAACACCATTGGAACTCATTGATTTCATCTCATCATTCATAGCTTCCAGCCATTTAGATGAGTGAATACTTCTCATGGCTTCTTCATATGAAGTGGGATCACCCTCCATATGAACCTCTTCTGTATTATAAACTTCATAGTCGCTAGAAATAGCCGACCTTCTTTCTCTTTGTGACCTTCTAAGGGCCACTGCTTGTGGCATATTTTGTGCCACAACTCCTGGTACAATTTCCATAGGGGGCTGTTGCTCCTCCTCATGTCCAACCGCGGGTTTAGGCGGTTCCTGGATAACAGGTTCCAAACCTTCGCTCACTGTTGGTATGGGTGGAGTTGCGACAGGTGTTGACACCGAAATAACTGGAATAGTTGGCGCAGCAACAACTGAAGAAGGTACTGACGTCACTATTTCAGGAACTTTTGGTGCAGCATCAACAGGTAGTGAGAAAAATGGCTCTTGAATCATAGGAGTAGGCACATACACCCGCTTCTCCTCAAGGTCAATTTCTCTAAGTACCATGCTCCCCCTGATCATTTCACTTTCTAGGAAGACAGCATGTCTCGTTTCTACAATCTTTGTATGTCTGTCTGGGCAGTAGAAACGAAAACCTTTCGATTTTTCAGGATAGCCTATAAAATGGCAGCTTACAGTTTTGGGATCCAGTTTTCCAATATTTGGATTAAACACTTTAGCCTCAGCTAGGCTCCCCCAGACCCGTAGGTGAGTTAGTGAGGGTTCTCTTCCTGTCCATAGCTCATACGGCGTTTTGGGCACCGATTTGCTTGGCACTCTGTTGAGAATATGGATGGCGGTTTTTAACGCCTCCATCCACAGACTCAATGGCAATGTGGAATAACTCATCATACTGCGCACCATATCCATTAGTGTACGGTTGCGCCTTTCAGCTACTCCATTTTGCTGAGGCTCCCCTGGTGTAGAGTATTGGGCAACTATACCATTTTCCTGTAAAAACATCGCAAAAGGTCCAGGAACTTGTCCATAAGGGGTATGTCGACCGTAGTACTCCCCTCCACAGTCTGATCTTATTATTTTAATTCTTTTGTCAAGCTGATTTTCAACCTCAGCTTTGAATATTTTAAATTTATCCAATGCCTCAGATCTTTCTTTAATTGGATAAATGTAACAATAGCGGGAGTAATCGTCTGTGAATGTTATGAACGAATCATAGCCATCCACACTTTTCACAGGAAACGGTCCACATATATCAGTGTGGATTATTTCTAATGTTCCTGCACTTTGTGTGGCACCCTTTTTGATTTGCTTTACAAATTTTTCTTTAATGCATTCAACGCATTGTTCAAGATCAGAGAACTCTAACTGTGGAAGAATTTCACTCTTCACTAATCTTTCAATTCTCCCCCTCGAAATATGGCCTAAACGACAGTGCCATAATTTCGATGAAGTATCTTGAGTTCTCTTTCTTTTCTTTGTTTCTTTCTCTGACAAGGATTCATGCACATTCACATTACATACAGAATGCACTTTATCACGCATAGATAATAAATAGGGAAAATTCCTTGGAAGGCCCTAGACAAAATAGCTGTTCCTTCTATGGCCCTGAAAAATAAAAGTTCCTTATACGACCTCCGTTCTATTTTCTATATCTTGTATGACCCTACCGTTAATTCTGTTAGCAAATTCCGTTATCATCAGACGTCCACCGTTGCTCTGTGCCTTCCGTTATCACCCACCAACTCCTCCGGTCAGCAGAGTTTTAAAAAAAAAATCCTCCGGTCAGCTTCAACACGCACGCCCTCTGCCGCCCCGCCGGCCGCGCCGCTCGCCGCACCGGCCGCTCCTGCTCTCCCCGGGTTGGGCCTTCCAGGAGCTCGCAGCCCCCCATGGACGACCCAGGCGCCGCCGACCCCGCCGCACGCCACCACCTCTCGCCGCAGCCGGTCACCAGACCCCAGCCGCCGGTGCCGCGCGCGCTCCCCGGACACGCTCGACCTGGCCTCCGCCGCGGCCGCCGGGTACCGCCGCCTCTCACCCTCGCTTCGCCCGCTGGCGCACCCGCAGGCAGCGCGCATCACATCGCCCTACGGCGCCCAGATCCCCACGCCGAGGTCGCCGCATCACATGCGCTCCCTCTCCCAGCCACAGCTCTTCTTCTCGCTCGACTCGCTCCCCGTCAATCCGGCGTCCGGCCGGCGTCGGGCTGGAGAAGAAGTGCGGCCGGCTGTGGTCGGCGTAGTTGATGAAGATGGCACGCACCACGTGCGGCAGGAGGTGCGGGAGGAGCAGCTATCGCTCGTCGACAAGGTCGCGCCATGCCTGGCGGACGCAGCGCGACACCACGAGGCTGCACGCCATGAGCAGGCCCAGACGGCAACGAGCACGTCATCTGGGAGAGCAACGTTGATGGCTTCAACCTGCCCATGGACATCGAGGCCGCGGGCGGTTCGCGTCGTCGGCGACATGCTGGCCGAGCGGGTACCGGGGGCTGT
This sequence comes from Panicum virgatum, assembly GCF_016808335.1. NCBI lineage: Eukaryota > Viridiplantae > Streptophyta > Magnoliopsida > Poales > Poaceae > Panicum > Panicum virgatum. The sequence continues at coordinate 5,622,328 of NC_053150.1, read as the reverse complement.
TTAAGGCGCAGCGCCCGCAGGCCTACAGCTACGACTACGACGGGAGCAGCACCTTCACCTGCAACGACGGCGTGGACTACCAGGTCACCTTCTGCCCGAGCTCCGGGATGAGTTATGAGCCACACCGTGAGCAACTTAACTGTGGACCACGTCTAGTGCTAACAGAGTTAACGGTAGGGTCATACAAGGTATAGAAAATAGAATGGGGTCATATAAGGAACTTTTATTTTTTCAGGGCCATAGAAGGAACAGCTATTTTGTCTAGGGCCTTCCAAGGAATTTTCTCTAATAAATAAAGATCATTGTAAAGGATAGCATCACCAATACAATTATTATCAAACCATAGTTCACATTTGCCATTCGCAAAATGACAACCAAAACCATCTGTGTCTAAGTGTGATACACTTATCAAGTTTCTTTGAAGCAAAGGAACAAATAAAACATCTTTTAATACAAGTATGAAACCATTAACTAGCTCGATGGAGACATCGCCAACAGCTTCAACATCTGCTTGTACTCCGTTCGCGACTTTAATGTGTCTTTCGCTTCTTTGCGTAGTCCTTGTCGAACGGAATCCCTGTAAAGAATTTGCAACATGCACAGTTGCACCAGAATCAATCCACCAAGTAGATTTAGAAAACTGTAAATACAGGGATTCATTAACAAATGAAATTACATTCTCACCATTCTTTTCCATTATCATCTTTATGTAAGCGGGACAATCTGCTTTACGATGCCCCTTATCAAAGCAATAGAAACACTCTTCTTGTGCTGGAGGGCGCTGTTGCTGACGCTGTTGCTGATACTTCTGTGGCATAGGGGCTTTGTCTTTAGCTTTAGAGGAAGAAGTAGCATGGAAAGGCCTTTTCTTGTTATTATGCACAAAATTGATAGACCCACCATTCTGTTTCTTGAGTCTATCTTACTCTTGTGCACACATGGCAATTGCCTTTTCTATGTTCCACTTCTCTGGCTGTGAGTTATAGTTTACAACGAACGTTGCAAACTCTTTTGGCAGAGAGGCAAACACCAGGTGCACCATAAACTCTTCCTTGAGATCCAAGTTCATTGGTTTGAGCTTGGAGTTCAAGGCGCACATCCCCATGATATAATCTCTTATAGTACCGGTATTGCCATAGTACCTCTTTGTAACCAACTGCTCTATGATCTGTGTGGCATATGTCTTTGAAGAACTAGTAAACTGGTTCTTTATCTTTTCAAGATACTCTGCAGCTGAATCACACTCTCCAATTGAACCCAAAATGTTAGGATCAATTGTGTTCTTTATCACTGCCACACATTTCTTGTTGGCATTATTCCACTTTATCTTTTGGAGATCATAAGCCATCTTTATGGGAGCATAGTCCCTTTACTTTTCCTGCCACTCAGCATCAGTGTCAGATTCCCCTCTCACTGGAGCCGGTGGCTCAATGGGCTTTGGAGTGGTGATCATCTCATCCACCTCTCCACAGACGAAAGCAAGATCAACCTTCTTGATCCATTCGCCATAGTTGTCTCCTTTTAGAGTCGGGATGTGACTGATGAATCCCATCAAGTTCATCCCCGCTGAAAATTTCAAAAAATAGTGAGAACATAATAACAACAATTGTATGTAATAATTCCAACGTTGGTCAAAAATAAAACATACAACTGTTTATGCAATTAAATCTATATCACCGTTGGGCAGAAATAGAAATAAATGTACAAAAACTATGAAATTACAGTATTGTAATTAACAACATTGGTCAGAAAATTAACAGTACCATAATCCTCAAAAATAACCTTTTAACCATGCTCTTAAACTTTAATTGTCTCGTTGGTTCGAATTAAAGTAAAGAGCAACTGTAATGACTTTTGCAGCGGAAACATGTAGAAAATTTCTATTTTCAAAAGCAATACTGTGAACTTTTAGCTCTAAACAATATACACGTTGGTGCAAAATTGAATAGAGATCAAACTATAAACAAATTCATGCAAAAATACTATTGAAATTGCTTCTGGAAAATAGAAAAATGATAAAACAGTACATTGATCAGGCGGCCCAGAAGGAAAAAACGGCCCGTGGCCTGCTCGGCCACCTCTTCTTGGGCTCAAAGCCCGACAGCCAACGGCCAGGCCGCCGAATCGGCCCGCTGCGGCGTCCCCTCCCCCGCCCGCATGGGCCGCCAGCCAGCCCAGGAGGCGAGGCGCTATCTCGGCCGCCGATCTTGATCGGATGGTCGCCCGCGCGGTCCGCCGGATCAAAAACCCGACGGCGACGCGGCGTCCCTCAAACCCTAGTTCATTCTTTCCCTCCCCCTTCTCTCTCCACGCAACGGAGGCGACGACCACTGGCCATGGTGGCCGGGCGGAGCGGGCAGGGCGGCGCCACCGCGGCTTGCTTGCCGGCGCGCGTGTTCGCCGGTGGGTGAGCACGCCGTCGTCGAGCTCGCCATGGATGGCGCCTTGCTTTCGAGCCCGCGCGCGTGCGCCCCGGCATCCCGGCGGCGAGCAGCGGAGCATCCTGTGCCGCGCCCCGACGAAGCGGGTTGCGCGGGTCTGTCCCGCACGAGGGCGGCCGGCTGTGGGGCGGTGCAGGTGAGTACCCACCGCCCTTTGCTCTAGGGTTAGGATTTGCTGTTCGATTTGATTCGAAATCGATCTTTTCTTTTGATTTGCTTTCGATTCGCACTCGAATCTTTCTTTCCCAACCTCGATCTACACATGTGTAGGCGACTGATACCATTGTTACAATTCTAGGATCACACAGTGCACGAATCGAGTAGGATTTCTCTTCTTTTCTTAATCTGAGTGCTAGAAGATCCTAGATCTACACAAGAACACACACGAAGAGAGAGAGAGAGAGAGATAGGACCTTCAGTGCCTGCAGAAGAGCTTGGTCCGGCCATCTCACGTTCGTTGATGGAGATCCGCTCAAAGGCGGCGACGAGTGATGCAGCGAGGGCGTTTCCGGTGCGATGGAGTCGTGGTCGATGGCGACGATGACGGAACAGAGCTGGCGGCGGTGAAGGCGATGAAGGTGGGGCTTCCCGCTGCTCCAGCGCTCCCTCTAGATCGGTTAGGGTTTTGGGATGTGGGTGAGGGTGCTGCGGCGCGGCGAACCTCGTGCCGTGTGCCCGGCCCCTCACCCTCCTTTTAATCTGGCGCTGTACAGCGGGGGCCCACCAACCATTAAGGGTTGGAGTTGGACGCCCCCGATTAGGGCGCGTATCAAGGGCCTAAAATGCCGTTGGGCATATTTAGTAGGAGATCAACCTAACAACATATAGCTATACCTCATAACTCATCAGTGTGAATGACAATGTTTACGATGATGAAGAGCAGACGCAGCAGTCAAGGGCTCTTGCTTCTTGCCTTGCTTCTCTTGGCATTCTCTGTCATTCCTGCACTCATCAGTGGTAATTAATTCATTGACGAGTCAATCTCTCTCTTTTTTTTAAAAAAAAAAGCCATTTCACTGCTTCTTGGTTTCATTCTATAAAAGGAGGGGGGGAGAAAATCTTGTTACTGCATATATATATATGCATGCATCATATATGTTTTTCTTTCACACTGAGAGCTCTTTGTGATGTGTCAGGTGAGAGCATGATAGAAGGTGGTAGGAAGGGCAAGATGACAACTGGCGCCAACGAAACTGAAATCATCCTTCGTATTCAATGGTTGCACACCCCATGATGCTAGGGTATCGAGGTTCCGCTGCAGAAAAGACGGATTGTACTGGCCATCCTTGTCGGAGTGTGTCATCAACTGTCCCTGCAAGGTTCGCTGCCACCACTAGGTGACTTTGAAGATGCATAATCATCATCTTCAGAGATATGTAATCTTGTTCCAGCAAGTGAGAATAAGTAAACGATGGGTTTCATTTGCATGTTGGTGAAATGGTCACTACAGTTTTTTGCTTCATGGAAGCGCCTCCAGCTTGCTAGAGCACCAGAGAAGTAAACCGAAACACAAAAGTTTGGCCCTTTTAGACGTGATGACGAGCATACCGAAGAACTGAAATCCAGACCACCAAGGCAGGGCGATTGCATAATTTAATAAAAATTGATGGGCAGATTTTATAGAGATCCATCTCTTAAATATCCTAATAGGCTCAATATTTTAAAACAGACATAATAGAAATTTTTAAAAATCTTATGCCATGTGTAACAATGGGCTAACCCTGCTAAAATTAGAGAATGAGAAATTTTACAATGCTTGGGGAGGTGTTGGGAGGCATTTCATGTGTCTATGATTTGTGGACCCAATTGAGGGTAGGCGGGAGACGTCAACAAGGAGGTGTCGGGAGGCGTTAGATGTCTCTATGGTCGGTGGGCCCATATGTGCCGTAATGCCTCCCAACATCTCCCAATACCTCGAAAGTTAAGAGGATTAAAAATTCATGATATATTTCTTTTTTGTAGTTGTTTTTTTCCATCAAGGATATCATAGTAAATGCACAATTATATAAATAATATTTTCAATAGTATAGTTAGGGTGTATAATTTAAGTCCTACGGTGAGATGAATATTTGTGTTAAGGAAAAAGATGATCAGATTCAATATTGCTAGGGTTCGACATCATCTCCTCCGACGCCGCCCGCGCCGTGCTCGCCGTCAGCCGCAGACCCAACCTGGCGGTGAGAGCGGGAGAAGGTGAGGCGGAGCAGGCCGAACTGGGCCGAGGAGAGGGAAACGAGCCGGAACTGGGCCACGCTGGAACTGGGCCACACAGGAAAGAGTAAAAGAAATGAGGAAGGAGAAAAGGGGATTGGGTTGGGCTGAAAGCAAAAGAGAGAAAGAAAGGTTTGGCATTTGTTTTTGTTAAAAGAAAACAAACAAACCCAATTCAAATGCAAATTCAGAGAATTCAAATCCTAATTGAACAGCTAGCAATAAAATGGGGCAAAGGCAGCATGAAATACACAAAACCTATTTTTCTTATATTTATTTTATGACTAAATAAATTATTAAAAATTCTTGATAAATGCTCTAAATTTAAGATAAATTCGATAAAACCTTATCGAACCCATAACAACAACAACAACAACAACAACATAGCTTTTTTTCCCAAGCAAGTTGGGGTAGGCTAGAGATGAAACCCGAAAGAAATAAGTTCAAGGTTCAGGCACATTGATAGCTAGTCTCCAAGCGCTCCTATCCAAAGCTATCTCTTTAGAAATATTCCAATCCTTAAGGTCTCTTTTAACCAACTCATCCCACGTCAGTTTAGGTCTACCTCTACCCCTCTTTACATTATCGACCCGCTCAAGAACCCCATTACGCACCGGCGCCTCAGGAGGCCTTCGTAGGACATGTCCAAACCATCTCAGCCGATGCTGAGTAAGTTTCTCCTCAATTGGTGCCACCCCGACCCTATCCCGAATAACTTCGTTTCGGACTCTATCCCTCCTTGTGTGTCCGCAAAACCACCGCAACATCCGCATCTCTGCTACACTCAGTTGCTGCACATGTCGCCTTTTTGTAGGCCAACATTCAGCACCGTATAACATCGCCGGACGAATTGCTGTCCTATAGAATTTGTCTTTTAGCTTTTGTGGCACCCTCTTGTCACAAAGGATGCCAGCAGCTTGCCGCCATTTCAACCAGCCAGCTGAAATTCTATGCCTAACATCTTCATCAATGTCGACATCCTTTTGTAGCACCGATCCTAAATACCGAAAAGTATCCTTCTGGACCATCACTTGCCCATTTAGACTAACGTCTCCCCCTCATGCCTAGTCGCGCTGAAATCGCACATTATGTACTCGGTCTTGGTCCTACTAAGTCTGAACCCTTTCGACTCTAACGTGCGTCTCCACAGCTCTAACTTCCTATTAACCCCTGCCCTACTCTCGTCAACTAGCACCACATCATCAGCAAAGAGCATACACCAAGGGATCTCACCTTGTATATCCCTTGTGACCTCATCCATCACTAAAGCAAATAAATAAGGGCTCAATGCTGACCCCTGGTGTAGGCCTATGTTAATAGGAAAGTCAGTGGTGTTGCCATCACATGTTCGGACAAACGTCGTCGCATCCTTGTACATATCCTTAATGAGGGTAATGTACTTAGTTGGTACTTTGTGCTTCTCCAAAGCCCACCACATGACATTTCTCGGTACCTTGTCATATGCCTTCTCAAGGTCAATGAAGACCATGTGCAAGTCCTTCTTCTGCTCCCTATATCTCTCCATCAATTGTCGTATTAAGAAAATCGCCTCCATGGTTGACCTTCCAGGCATGAACCCAAATTGGTTTTGAGTCACACTTGTCACTCTTCTTAGGCGTATCGAACCCATAACAATTTCAATTAAATTTATTTGGATTTCTAAATTGAAAATTAGGGTGTTACAAGCCTGCAACGTTGAGGATTCTGATGACGATTGTCAAGGGAACACTTAAGATCAGGAGCATAGATTCCATTTAAATGTTCTTCACCATCTGTGTGCAACGCACAAATTTATGATTACCATAGAATCGTGGCCAGAGATTATGATAGTACTCCCTCCTTTTGAAATAAATAGAGCCCTCAAGGATCATGAGTCAGTAGTGATGATCCTGATTAATTGTAGTAGCAGTACTGTAGCAACCACTGGTTGGACAAGAACACATTATTTGCAAAAATGATCTGTACCGTAACAAGCATACCTCCATTAGCCGGTAGGTGGTAACCAATGGGATATATGAAACCCAAATAATGTACATGTCTCTCAAAAACTATACTAACAGACAATGCAACAATTAAGCTCCTAACACATCATTGTGACAAGCATTAACGCATCTTTTTAAAGGTAAATTTTAGTGAACATAGTGTAAGGAAAATGTACCCATTAGCCATTGTTTTGTGATTTTGGTGATTGAGTAACAACGCAATCAATGAGACTAATGAGTTTGTCAAGTGAACATTAATAGATCCCAGGGATGAAGCAAAAAGACCAAGCAAAGCAAAACACGAAGAAAGAACTCAAAGAAATGTCGAATTGGATGAGTTCTACAAGATTTAGTAGCACCGATTGAACCGGTGACGCAGCACCGGCCTAACCGGTAGGCGTCGGTTGCACTAGTGCTCTTGCACCGGAGTATTCTACAGTGCTGGTGCCAGCAAATCAAGTGGCACCGGATGCACCGGTGGTGCCAAGTTGAAGCACCGGTGCAAGCACCATGCTGCGTACCAGAGAGCATGTCAAGCAGCCGAGGAGAAGTTTCTTCCGCACCGGTTACACCGGTGGTCACCGAAGCAAGGCACCGGTGCAATGCCGCGATAGTTGTAAGGGAGAGAAGCAGCACTGGTTGAACCGGAGACAAGGCACTGGTCTAACCGGTGACAGCCACGTCAGCTGTCAGAAGGCCAACGGATAGTGCAGAGCTGTGAGTGACCGGATACACTGGTGCCCTACCACCGGCCTATCCAGTGCCCTCGAAGAAAAGTGGCCAATGGCTCTATGGTCTTGGAGGCCTATATATATGTCATCCCCCGGTCATTTGAAGATTGCTGGAGTTACTACAAGCCTCAAACACACCCAAGAACATCTCCAAGTCATCCAAGTGCTTATTGATCATATCTTTAGTCCTTAGCACACTTTTGAGAGTGTTAGTGCTAGGTTAGCTCTTTAGATAGTGAACAAGCAAGGCTTTGTGCCTTTGTGCTCTGGTTCTTGAGTGAACCAAAAGAAGATTTCGGTGCACCGGTACCTTGGAGTATTGGTGGCTCGCCGGCACGTCATCGACCCTCCGACTTGGTGTGGAGTGGCGACGACATCCTTGTGCGGGGGACGTGGAGACCCCCATCCTTTGTGGAGAAGCTCCTTAGTGGAAATCGGGACCAAGGTGACCGTGGTTGAGTCCGCGGAAGAGACTTGATTATCGAGAAGCAATACTCTTAGTGAGTGCTTCAACAACGTGGATGTAGGTGTGCCTTTGTGGCTAACCGAACCACGAGATAAACACCCGCATCAAGAGTTTACTTCCTCCTATCCCGCTCTTTAAGCTTCCGCATTTCATACTAGCATTTCTTGTTTGCATTTACTTTCATAGAATAGTTTCTTGATAAGGAAAGACTATAGGTTGTTAAACTCTTTTGGGATAGGGGTTTCACACTAGAACAACCTTAGTTGCACATATAGATAGCATGTTTTAGTTTAATATTGTATAATTTAGTTGGAGCCATAGGTTAAGTTTTTAACTTGCCTAATTCACCCCCTCCTCCTCTTAGGTTAGAGCACAGTCCGATCACTTTCACATGGAAACCTAAAAAATACCCCTAGTATGTTACAAAAAAGGAAGGTAATATGCCCATATCAAAAAAGCCAGCTATTCAAATCAGCAGTACCATTCTTGGAGGTGAGAATAAAAGTCGGTATTTGAACGGCCTAGCTACGCATGGCAAGTTAAAAGAAGCCACAAGCATGGCAAGTAATGATCTCACACTTTTTTTTCCTGCTATATATATGTATCAACCACGGAGCAACCTCATCACCAGTCAGTTTAGTCGAATAGCACACGTATAGCAGCTACCTCACCTGTGTTGGATGGCGACATTGATGATGAAGAAGAGCAGGCGCAGCAGCAGCCAAGGGCTCTTGCTCCTTTCCTTGCTTCTCTTGGCATCGTTCTCTGCCATTCCTGCACTCATCAGAGGTAACTTGGCAAATCAATCTCATTCTTTTGATTCGCAATGTCATTTCGCTGCCTCTTGGTTTCATTCTTCATTCTTAAAGGGAAAAAACAAGAAAAAGAAACAAATACCTTCTGGATCGTGTCATCTACAGTGTGTTTTTGTTTCGACGACACTGAGATGAGATAGATCGATCTGTTCGTGATGTTTCAGGGGAGAGCTTCGTAGCCGGCAGCGGCGGCAGGAAGAGCAAGATGATGGCGATCGGCTCCGGCAAGGCTGCAGTCATCCATGGCGATGGCGACGACGACCCATTCAACGGATGCACACCCCATGATGCCAGGTCGTCGAAATTCTCCTGCAGCAAGGACGACCTGTGGTGGCCGTCGCTGTATGAGTGCGCCATCAACTGCCCCTGCATGGTGAACTGCAACTAGCAGGCGGCGAGCTCTCCGTCAGCGTCGTCCATGGTTTGATCCTCTGCTGTGTCTTTGTTCAAGAAACTCTAGAGATGCATGCGTGCGGATCATCTTCGAAGGCGGTGTAACCCTGTACCAGATTAAAAAACTAATAATGAATAAATGATCGACGATCCATGGCTGATACTATCATAGTATATATGCACTCCGGTTCTCCCTCACTCATCAAATGCTGGCTTCCATTGCTTCGATTCCGGTCTCTCGCGTCTCCTACCTTCTTCTCCATTGGGTGCCTGACTTCACTGTGGTCGTTATGTTTTTTTTTTCTTTTGGGCGAAATGGTCACTACGGTTTTGATGAAGATCCGGTCCCTGAAATTGATGATACTTTTTGCAAACAAGACCCCATGTCAGATCCATCATACACGATACACCAATCTGAACATGAGTGAGCAGTGGTTCTTCAAAGAAGCGATTATGATAGTAATCCCTCTTTTTGAAACCAGAGTCCTGAAGGATCATGAGTCAGTAGTGATCTTGATTGTAGTAGCAGTAGTGCAGCACCCACTGGTTTGACAAGAACACGTTATTTGCAAAACCGATCTGTATACCATACTCTAGTACGTACGTGTCTCTAAAATTCTACTAATAGACAATAGGAGGCCTTTTACAATACTTGGAAATACTTTCCAACGCCTTCCAGTACCTCCAACGCTTACCCATAATATTGATTTTAATCAATTTTAATTATTCTAGGGTAGAATTGTAATTGGATACCCCAAATCCCCCACCGCCTCCTCCCGCCGCGCACTCGGCCCCCTTCGCCGTGCCTTGCCGCGTCGCCCTCGCCCTTTGCCCCGACACCGCCTCCGCCACGCCGCGCTGCCCTCGCCCGCGTCCTTGCCGGCGTTCCCGGCCGCGGTGTTCGACGTGCCAGTGCTGGGGAGGCTGGTGCTGCGGGTGCCGGCGCTGTTCTGTGGGCTGGCGCGGCTGTGCTGCACGCAGGGGTTAGAGGGCGAGGAGGCCGAGGCCCACCGGGCGGCGATGCAGGAGGAGGGGAAGACACATGGGGTGATTGAGGCTTGGAAGGCGATGAATCACAGCTTTCAGCTGGGGAAATGGAGGGGTTCTTCAGACGAGGTGAGGCGGCTGCCGAAGATGGTGCTGTGGTCAGGTTCTTGGTCAGATATGTGGATTGATGAGGGGAAGAAGGTGGCTGCTGCATTGCCGGATGCCAAATTTGTCTACCATTCTGGCGGCCGATGGCCTCAGGTCAGTGTGATGACTTAAGATTAGTTTGCATTGAGCACTGAACAAAATTTCTTGGATATGATCAACATTGGGCACTCCATAGTCCAGACTCCGCATCTGATTGATCTGCCCCTAGAAGCCAATACTGACCTTCCCCAGCTTGTTATGAATTTTCTGTGAAATTTCTTTAAGACATTTCTTTTACTGACACTCTGATGTGACAATCGGTGAAAGATGCCAATCATTCAAGAATAGGTGGCACTTGTCAGTAGTGAATCTCAACACTAAATTTTGGGTTCATCATAGCCAAGTGCCCAAGTCATTCCCTTTTGCACGGAATTGACTGTCCATGTTATTCTTCCCATTTTTCCTTTACGGAGCTCCTTGCTGTCAGATTTTCATCATAGCAACACTATTTTAAAACTACAGTCATGAAAGATACCTCACCTTAGCCCTTAGGCACTATTACATTTTCAAGCAGGCATTGCTAATTTGATATTTGTGATCTCAGTATAGCATTGCCTAGATGAGATGATGATTTTGTTATATTCATTGCTTTGCTCAGGAGGATGCCTCTGCGGAAATATCAGGGCTGATAGTAGAGTTTGTGACCTCTTCTGAAGAAGCATCTGATGGTCGAATTGAGTAGCCAGCTTGTTATATGACATCCTATGAGTTCACCGCCATGGTCAAGGATCAAGATCTTGGATTTGAAAATGCCTTATGTGCATACATATGGCTCATTCAAACAAGGAGATGGCTCTGCCTCGGACAATTTGGTAGCCCCTGCTGCTAGCATGAAACACTTACCTAAGTGCAGACATCATGTTCATGTACGATATCTTAAGGGATAGTTTAACAGATGCAGCCATAGAACTCTTGTGTTCATCTTGAAGTTGATGCAGTGATGAGTATTATTAGTTAAGTCTTTTTGTCAGAAGAGTTTCTGCTTGTGGCATCTGTACTGAGTTTTGACTTGTACTGGTGTACTTTTTGTTGTCAAGTTGGTATTGATCCTTGCTGTCTTGCTTGAATTGTAAAGTGGTGTGCTGCAGACTCGTCAATTGTAAAAGTTCTGACTTAATTTTATTTGGAATGAGAGGGACCGGTTAAACTGAAGCTCGATCAGCGTTTTAACCGCTGCTCAATACTTTCTGCAGACAGACTTGTGTTTGAGGAAATGGTGACTCCGATACTGCTTCAAGACTGACTTTGTGTTTGAGGAAATGGTGACTCCGATAGTTCCCTCTTTTCTTATTTCAAAGAACTTCACTGTCTGCTCTATGTTCTAATGTTTATTTCCCTGTGCAATGATCATGCTACTATTGTGACGACTTGATCAGATATGAACAAGTGCATATGGCAGCCTTGCAGACCAATTTTACTAATCACTCGTGATTCTTTCCCTGACTGCTTAGCAGCCTTCTGAATGTGTCAACTCTGCTTTCTAATTAACCCATTTAATTACGCTGCTAGTACCTATGTTGCCTTCCATAGATGCAGTTGTGGTGACATTCTACTAAGGGCATGTGCCAAGCAATGTACCAGCAGTAACAGCAGCTGCTACTGCTCCCTCTCACAGAAATGATTAGCATAAATTTTAGTTTAACACGGTCAACTTGGGCGGCCTGAACACATGCACCACGGTACATATCCTCCAGGACGGGTAAACTTTCTTTAATTTTTATGAAGGACATGTGTCCAGATCTTAGCTAGGGTGCTTGAATTAGGACAACACCAAGAACATACCCTCTTGTCTCCCTTTGGGTTAACTCCATTCTGCAATGGAAGCATCATGTTCCCTCTTACTAGTATATGGCATAGTATTAACACTGCATGTTTTGCAAAAAACCACAGTACCTGTTATTGTCCTAATGGCTTCTGTGTGTATCACAGAGAGTAGGAACGAGCTCCTATAGTCCTAGTGGTACTCCTAGATCAGGATCAGTTGATTGTTAGGCCAGCATGTACACAAAATGCAGAAGCTGATCTGTTTCAGAAATCATAAGCAGAAGCTCCGATCCCAAAGTATTGGCTGTACGAATACCCAGTTTACAGCAGGTCGGTCTCCGATTATTAGTACTACAAGTAATCAGACCCTGAAAGCTATTAATCTACTGTCTGCAGTGACAGAGAATGTAAATTAAACATGCTATTAATCTACTCTGATGGGGCAGACACTAAGTAAGAGCGTGTCGTCCTCCTGAAAGCTATTAAATTAAACATGCTATTAATCTACGGCGGGGATGGCGTCGACCTGCACGATCCCGGCGGCGGTCTCGACCTGGCAGATGATGCAGCGGGATGGGTATGGATCGTCGAGGCCATAGGCGGAGGCGTGGACGATGGGGTGTCCTCGCAGTGAGAGACCGCCTCGGCGGCGGTGGCGGCGGGGTCCGTGCGGCGTCGAGCGCGCGGAGGCAAGCGAGGGCCTAGGAGATCCCGCCCGACCCGTGCTCCATGTCGACGACGTAGTCGTAGCCGACAAGGACGGCGAGCTCGGCGAAGGTGTGCGGCGAGGAGGAAGAGGCCGTAGAGGGTGTCCCCGGCGGCGAGCCGGGAATGACGAAGGAACGCAAAAACCCTAATAAAAATGAACATCTTTCTCTTTAAAAGAAATATTCATCTCACTATAATTTTGAATTTACCCTTTTACCCTTGATTACAAAAAATAACTACAGAAAAGGAATTAGCATTGATTTCTAATCTCTTAATTTTAGAGGTATTGGGAGGTGTTGAGAGACATTATAGCATACATGGACCCACCGATCATAGACACATCTAACACCTTTTTTGTATGGGCCCACAAATCATAGACACATAAAATGACTCCTAACGCCTCTCCAAGCATTGTAAAAAAGTTCAATAGACAATACAACAATTAAGCCAGCAACCCATCACCGTGAGAAGCATTAACGCATCTTTAAAAGTAAATTTTAGTGAACTTGTACCCATAAAAAGAATACCCCTATGTTACAAAAAAGGAAGATAATGATGTGCCCATATTAAAAAGCCAGCTACAAATATAAATCAGCCGTACCATACTCGAAAGTGAGAAAAAAAGAAGGTATTTGAATGAACTGTCTGCCATGTTTAGCAGTGGAATCAAAGCTGAACGTACGTTATTAGAAGGAAATTAGCATGAGATCAATACTTGCCATCCTTGTGGCTTGTTTTCTTTTGAAGAAAGCCACGCATGGCGGTTTGAAAGAAGCCACAAGCTTGGAAAGTATTGATTTCATGCTATTTTTTCTGCTATATATACACGGAGCAACCAGTACTACTCACACGCTCACCTCACCAGTGTAGCTTAGTCGAATAGAGCACGCGTATAGCTAAGTAACCAGTGTCAGTGTGAATGGCGACATTGATGATGAAGAGCAGGCGCAGCAGCCAAGGGCTCTTGCTCCTTTCCTTGCTTCTCTTGGCATTCTCTGCCATTCCTGCACTCACCAGCGGTGATTTCACGAATCAATCCTCATCTTTCTTTTATTGTACTGTCGTTTCACTGTTTGCTTCTTGGTTTCATTCTTAAAGGAAGAAAAAGAAAAACTTAATAATGCATAACTGCAGATGCCTTCGGCATATACCCCATGCGCATCAAAATAAGGGTTTGTTTAGTCTTCAAAATTTATCTCATAAAATGTGTTCTTTTAGCTTGCAGTGCAATACATCTAATTCAAGTGATGTCAAATACCAAAAAAAAATTATATAAAGAAGTGCAGGACGCCAATCAAATGCTAAGTAGATGGTACATTTCAAGTTCCAATGTACCTGCATTTATTGAGGATATAGGAAATTAATAAATAAATAATATGGTTTTCAATCACAACTTCTACAAGAATATTTTTATAAGACAGAGTATGATATAATTTGTTTTTGATTCGATACTGAGACCGATCGAGATGTTTCAGCTGAGAGCTTCGTAGACGGCGCCGGCAGGAAGAGCAAGATGGCGATCGGCGCCGGCAAGGGCCAAGACATCCATGAGGATGACGACGACCCATTCAACGGATGCACACCCCATGATGCCAGGGCCAAGAAATTCTGCTGCAGCAAGGACAACCTGTGCTGGACGACGCTGTATGACTGCGCCATCAACTGCCCCTGCAAGGTGAACTGCGACCATCTGGCGGCGCCTTCGAGCTCTCCATCACCATCACCGTCCATGGTTGATTCGCGGCTAGCTGTGTCGTTGTTCAAGAAACTCTAGAGATGCATGTGTATGTATCATGTTTAAAGATGCAACTCTGTACCAGATCGAAAAACTGAGAATGAATAAATGATCATTCATGGCTGATAATATACACTCCAGTTCTCCCTGCCTCAATGCTAGCTGAACTGATCCATGGCGGCCATAGCTGCCACCGCCATTTCCTCCGATTCCGGTACAGTCTCTCACTCTCCTTTCTCGATTGGGTGATTGAATTTCAGGGCCGTACCGGCAAAAATCGGGGTCCTGTGCGAAACTCTAAAGTGAGTTAAATCATCTAGTCTTTGTTTCTTTTTACCATTTTGGCTAACGGAATCATGTTTTCTAGATCGGTTTGCAGAAGAAATGACTTCAATCGATATCAATCATTCTAACATAAAAGATGGAAAAACAAAATTATAATAAATCCTAGAAAGGATTTAAAGTATACAAGTACATGTAGTCAGTTAGAGAATTAAAAACATCTATTCTATTTACCTTCTACTTGAGCTGATCGCCTGATGCCCCGATGGCCTGATCGATCAGCCTATTCCTCTGTGGCTCTGCCTGGTACCTGCCCCGGGGTTGTCGCCACTCACCCGACGGCGATGACACCTGGCTGGCGCCTGGGGTCTACGGCCTGCCTTGGCCTTGCCGTGCGCGGTTTGGGACCCTTGGCTTTGCCACATCGGCGTTGTCGCGTACTCACGTTGAGCAGGTAGGGACGGTGTCACTGTGATTCGTGATTGATTCGATCGGTAAGGTGAAGAGTCAGGGCGACAACTAAGGCAAGAACAGCAGCAGACAACTCAGGAGTCATGGGCTTTATTTTGGGCATTTGCACATCTAGGCCGGTACAAAGGAGGCAAGGAGAGCTGAACTGCTTAATGGGCCACTTGAAATCTGGGGCCCAGAATTTTGGGGGCCCTATGCGGCTGCACGGGCCACACCGCCTTAGGCCTGGGCATGAATCTCGCAGCTAGATGTCATGGCTGCTTTTTGATGTGGATGTGATCTTAGGGATCCACGCTGCACGCAGAGGAGGGAGGAGGCGCCCCAGCTCCACTGAGAGCGGCCGCGAGCGAATCTGAAAGCGCATCCAGGCGACATGGCGTGCCGCGAATGAGCAGCGGTACCGTGAAATCCTCTCAAGTCATGGGAAGGATACCTCCCTGCGCCTCCCCGAACTGCTCTGATGAGATTAATGTTAATGATTTAGTCTGTTGTTGACTAAATAGAAGTCCCATATCATATATAGACAGCTCATATAATGGCTTGGCTATCAGGCTGGCTAAGAGAAGAGTTGTAATAAAGATGCAATTACCCAATGCTTGCATGTGCACATGATCAATCATGATCAACATCTCTGTGGCCATTTAGCAAACATAACAGTATGATAACTATATAACATCATGAATAAGAATTATGGTTCATTTTAGCATCCAGATAACAGTAACGTTTAGATAACATCACACCGATAACTAGCACCATGACACACATTATAGGAGATTAATGTTAATGATTTAGTCTGTTGTTGACTAAATAGAAGTCCCATATCATATATAGACAGCTCATATAATGGCTTGGCTATCAGGCTGGCTAAGAGAAGAGTTGTAATAAAGATGCAATTACCCAATGCTTGCATGTGCACATGATCAATCATGATCAACATCTCTGTGGCCATTTAGCAAACACAACAGTATGATAACTATATAACATCATGAATAAGAATTATGGTTCATTTTAGCATCCAGATAACAGTAACGTTTAGATAACATCACACCGATAACTAGCACCATGACACACATTATAGGAGTCTTACGGAAAAAAACCTTAACTAAAAGTACTTCCCGCATATGCAAGCCTACTTATTGACCTAGACAACAATAAAAGCATAGCACAGTTGCATCTTCACTTCAAAGAAGCAGCCATCCCACTCGCACCAACCACCTTCAATCACTACATAGAAAAGAAAAAGAAGGCAGGGATAAACATTGAGCCATTGCAAGACTTACAAATTTATTGTTTCACAAGTATGAGTACAGGTTCACTTAAGTGAAAAGTTACAGAAACAGAATGCACACCTGTAGTAGCACCCACGGCAATGACCAGATCACAAGGATCTGAAATGGAATACATATAACATTATCATGTTGATGTCAAATGCTGATGGGAAAAGGAACAGAAACATATGCATATATATAAGTATCCTACCATGATTAGTTGTGACTTCTATTTCCAAACCTGTGCAAAATGTGCTCAACCAAATCATTTTTAAGTTGGGTATGTTGTGGACGAGCACGGATAGCAGCTTTCCTACGTAGCACATCAGCAAAACATAGGTTACCGTCAACATTCATTTCCGGGGGCAGAGCAAAAGAGGCTCCCGAATTCTCATTCAAGTCAATGTTAATGGTAGCCTCCTCTCTCTCATCTTCGACTATCATATTATGGAGAATCACCCAAGCTAGCATGATCTTCCCAACACTCTTTCACTTCCATTGTCGTGCAGGCCAACGAACAATGGTAAAACGGACTGCAATACCCCAAAAGCACGCTCCACGTCTTTCCTTACCCCTTCTTGGAACTTGGCAAACAACTTATGCATCTCTAATTGAGGAAGTGGTATAGTTTTCATGAAGGCATATCCAGTGTTGTACTCATTCTCATTGACTGAAAGCTGAACCTAAGGAGCTTCTCCCTTTAGAGCATCAAAAAATAGTGGGGAGTTGTTGAGCACATTAAGGTCACTGTTTGATCCAACAATTCCAAAGAAAGCATGCCAAATATGAAGGTCCTGGGAAGCAACTGCTTCTAGACCATTGTTGGTACTCCATAATCACCACGAGTGAATTGCCCCTTCATGCTAAAGGACACTTCTCCCAGCACCAATGCATGCAATCTATGCATCCTAGCATTTTAGGAAAGCCCCATGACTCATTAACCTAAAGTATGCGCTCAACATCCTCACATGTGGGGCGTCACAAGCATTCCCCACCAAACACCTCAATGACACCTCCCCCCCACCCCCGTGCAAACTTGTCCAAGCACTCAAGTGCAGTGCACTTCCCAATCTTCAAGTACGCATCAAGGGCATTTGTAGGGGTGACATATGCTAGCATACGCATGGCTATTTGTACACTTTTTGCAGTGGTGAAAGCCCTATTCGACCAACAAAATCTACCCTATAAGTGAAATAGGGAGGCCACTGGCCAAGGGCATCTACAATGTGTAGAAAGAGGCACCTATTCATGCGGAATCTAGTACGGAACATACTCTCCCGGTACAATGGCTCATAAGCGAAGTAGTCCTCCACAAGACACTAATGAGCGCCTCCATGATCCCTCCGGATGCTCTTTCTTGGACTGTACTGTCGTTGATGTACCCTAGCAGAGAAGGCAGCCTTGATCTTCATTGCGAGACTCTGAGCAAAGGAGTCTAGGACTCTCTGCTCAGCAATACACTCTTCAAGGACTTTGGAAGGGGCTAACTCATCAGAATCATCTGAGTAGGAAACTAAGTCCGACATGGATGGAAGGCTGAGCAAGAAGATGAGTGGTACGAGAAAGATGGGGATGGAAGGTTGAGTAGGAAGATGAGAGGTGGGATAGAGCATTATATAGATGTATTCTGTATTGGTTCCTGCATGTAGTTATTTCTACATAGTTATCTGCATTGCATCATAGTTATGCAAATTGGACTATTGACTTCATGCACCAGAGAACAATTTCAACTTGTACTCTATCCAAAATTTCAGTTGTGACTAATTTATTGTAGCACCGAACTAGTATCCAGAATTTCAGTTGTTAACAATTTAATGTAGCACTAAACTAATATCAAGAATTTCAGTTGTTAACAATTTAATGTAGCACTAAACAAGTATCCAGAATTTCAGTTGTTAACAATTTAATGTAGCACTAAACTAGTATCCAGAATTTCAGTTGTGAACAGTAGAGAAAAGTGCATAGTACCTTAATCAGTTTTGCCAAATAATTTCTCCCTAAAACATCTCAAGGCCTGCACATGCTCAGATCTCACATCTTTTGACATCACAATTGTGTCTTGCATCATCAATGATCGATAGGCTTCTAGCATGGTTGACTCCTTGTGTTCTTTTGCTGCAAGGTATACAAGCTTCTGAGCTTCAAGTCGCAGTGAAAAAAGCAGAGATAGAATATATTTGGAGTGTCCAAATGACTGCTGCGATGAGTCGGACAAGTGCAAGGAGGAAACAGGATTTTCAGTACCACCGGAAGTTTTGGTGGCCCATCGGATGATCCGATGACCCCCTGAACGAAAGGTCTGACGCCTAAGGACCGGGTGAATGTACTGTGCATTTTGGATTCAGCTGGAAATCTCAGTACCACCGGAAAGTCCGACGCCCCCAACAATAGCCATCGGACTAAGCACCGGACTTTCACACAGAGAGCATGCCAAGGGCGTAGCAGTAGAGCCTTCATCACCAGAAAGTCCGATGACCATCGGACCAAGGCATTGGAGTAATGATGTTAGCGTTGCAGGGAAGCTGAGTTGGAAGTCTTCAGCACCGGAAGTTCCGATGCCCCAAGCAATGCATCGGAAGATCCGATGACTACCACATCAGTTGTCAAACCACCAATGGCTACTATTCAGGCGCAGTGTGACCGGAAGATCCGACGCCCCCCTCCCCACCGGAAGGTCCAATGCCTACGCAGAAAAAGGCATAACAGTGACAAACGGCTAGTTCAACTTGGTGGCCAATATAAGCGCCTCACCCCCCGCCATTTTCAAGCTGTTAGAGTTCAGACACATCCAAGAACACCTCCAAGCCAACCCAGGTGCCTAGTGATCAAATTCTTAGGTTTAGCACAAGCTTTGTAAGTGTTAGTGCTAGATAAGCTCTTGAGTGAGTGAGTGAGAAAGGTGTTGTTCCTTGTGCTGTGGTTCTAGAGTGAACCAACCTTTGTACTCGGTGTGCCGGCCCCTTGGAGCTTTGGCGGCTCACCGACAACGTCAATGACTCTCCAGCTTGGTGTGGAGTGGCGTCGACATCTTTGTGCGGGGGATGTGGAGACTCCATCCTTCGTGGAGAAGCTCCTTAGTGGAACCCGGGGGGTCCAAGGTGACCGTGGTGACTTGCAAGCCTTGGTGGCGAGGCAAGAAGAGTCCTGGAAGATACTTGCGGGCCGAGAAGCAATACTCTCGATAGAGTGCTTCAACAACGTGGAGTAGGAGCGGCTTTGTGCCTAACCGAACCACGACATAAATCTTCGTGTCGAGAGTTTGCTTCCTCTCATTTCCTTTACGCTTTTGCATTTCATTCTTGCAACTTTTGTGCCTTTACATTCTTAGTGTAGATCAAGCTTGGATTGTCTATAGGTTGCAAAACTTGTTTTGGGATTAGGGGTTCACACTAGTTGAATCATAGTTGGACATCTAGATAGCATGATCTAGTTTATATTTTGTGCAAATTAGTTGGAGCCATAGGTTAAGGTTTTTAGATTGCCTAATTCACCTCTCCCCCTCTTAGGCTACGAGCACCCGATTCCTTTTACATGGACTGCGGTGGATGTGGAGGACACCAAGCTGGGGGTGGAATAAGCTAGGCACTTGCCGACAGGATTTCTTGAGGGGTCGGTGCCGAGGTCCTCATTGACCGGCGACTCATCTCGCAGGGAACAGAGATGCCGGCGGCGAGTTTGGTGCCTAGGGTTTGGAGTGCGATTGGGGATAAATCAGGTATGACTTTGGGCTTTATCCTTCGATTTGGTGCGCATGAACTTGGTTTGGCGGGATGAGGAGGGGTGGCTTGGCGGGCAATGGCGAGGGGGGAGGTGGGACTCGGGATGGAGGAGCAGGGGATCGAGATGAGGAAGAAACAGCCGGCTGTTTCGCCCGCTGCGGGCTATAAGCGGGCGGTTTGTCCTCGGGCGGCCCGTTTCATCCGCGCGACTCAGTATCCGCTTGTTTTACCCTCTCTCCTCAATTCTCTCCCCTCCAGCTAGGGTTTGTGTGACGTGGAGAACTATTTGGCCTGCTGAGTAAGCATTACTATACTTGCTTTGAGAGGCTTGATATCAACGAAGATAGGGAGAAGTGCACGTGCGTACGGGAGCCCGGAGAGGTGCCGCGCGGGAGAGGGGGGAGTTTGGACTTCGGAGTGCCCGCGCGTGCCGAGGAGCCACCAGCTTGGCCACGTGGTGCGTCACGGATGAACATAGTACGTGTGAAGCCATGGGGAGGGAGCTTTAGTTAGACCGGAGTGTCATCTTATTTAGTTAGACTGGAGTGTCATCTTATAGTTATCCAAACTAGGTAACCGAGTCGGAGGAGTATCATTCTATTATACTCTCTTTTCTCTCTTCTGCTATGTCAGCAAATTTAATTCTTATAACACTTCTATAGCACTTCTATTAAAATTGACTTTAAAAACCCGATTACTCTTTGACCAATCATGGATCTGACTGATTTGATATTGGGAGGCTCGTGGCTTGTTTGCTGAAAGTATAGTCATTATCAGGGAGTTTCCACGGAACTTTGGACCACGACCCTTTTAATTAAGGGGGTTTCCATAAAATACGACTGGATCATCAGCAAAACCGTAGTGACCATTTCAACCCCCCCCCCCCCACCCACACACACACCCAAAAAAACGACACAATAAATTCACCGGGATTCCCTCGCGTGGTGCGGCTGTACGGTGAAGGACTTCGGTGTTGTAGAAAAAAAAAACGCTGCCTGAATGATGGACCAGATGCTCGTTGGCTCCACTGTCACCTGCTTTGAGTGAAGGAACGAACGGTGACCTACTAGTATACCATATATATAGGAGGATGAGCGCCGCCACTACCGGAAAACGGTTTTTTGCCGTGTGCCTACATGTTTGCCGTGTGTTTTTTATCGGGCACACGGCAAAGAACAGATTTGCCGTGTATCTAGAATAAAATATACGACAAACAAACAACACTCGGCAAAGTTATTGTTCGCCGTGTGCCAAGCCCAGGCACACAGCAAATCACCATTTTTGCCGTGTGCCTTGGCCAAAGCACACGGCGAAATTGAAACATGTGCCGTGCACGCGCTCCTTCTGTCAGACGCTGTTTGAGGAGCTCACGGCCGGCAGTGTTTGCCGTGTGCCTAGGCGGGGCACACGGCAAAGATATTTCTTCGCCGTGTGCCAGGCCACCTGGCACACGGCCGCTGTTAGGTACCACTGACGGAGTCAGGGTTCGCCATGTGCTTCTCGGTATTTTCACCCTCTGCTGACTCAGCCTCAGGTGGGTCTCAGCCGAGCAAGGCCCTATAGGCAGCGCAAGAGCTGCTTCTGTAAGAACATGTACTTCAGCAAAAAAAAAAGGAAAGGAGTAGCCGATGGATAGTCTCGAGTCTCTCGGTACACAGCGACCTCCTTGCAGTCTCTGTACAAATATTATGTTTATTGTAGAAATCTTCACCCTACAACAACTAACAATTGTTCTCTATCGGTATATACAGTTTCAACACCGATGCTTATAATGAAGAAGGGGATCCGCTCATTTTGCATGTACATATTCATCTAACAGTTGCAGCCACACCATGATCCGAACGTGAAGACTTCCTACTTCATGTTACCTATTCATCCCTTTTTGTTACCCCTTTTTGTAACCTGATGCTCCCATCATCAATGAACTACATTTTGGATACATCAGGACTGCAAACTGGGTTGTCTCCTATCTTCTATTTAGTATGTTTGGTAGCTACTAATGCTGCATATCATTCAGTCAGCAGTACAAATGCGATTAAGATATTTGCACGAGATGTTTCATAAATTTGGCACTCATAGTATTTCTTTTAATATTTCTTCAATTGCACCATACTATCATTTTTGTAACAAGTAAATTTATATTTGCATAGTAAAAGAAAACTGCTCATAGGGGGCGCAAGGCTTGCCTTATGTTCTAGTAACAAGATGAAAAGTACATCAGAAGCGCATCCAGTTTGCTGGGATGCCAAACAAGTCAACAGAAACACAAAGGTTTCGTTCTGATAGACATGATGAGCATGCCAAAAGAACTGAAATCCATGCTGAAAAGGGATGATGAGGGAGAAGAAGAGGGGTCTGCAGAAGAGAAGCATTATTGCTTCAGTGCACATCAACTTTCAACTTGAAACTGTAATAAAAAAAGTCAAGCTGCTAATAATACAAACCAGCATATGATAAACATGTCCCGCAAGCTCGTCAGCAATCAACAGACGCACGGCTATTGCCGTCCCGCATAAGCTGAATCGAAACATCAAACATTGCACGCAAATGTGCTTCCCAACCAAAAACCATGCTAGATGTGCCTTGTCTAGAACATAATACAAGAGTTTCTGGGGAAACAATAGTAAGCAGGGATGCGACACGATGCACTATATCCAGGCATACATGCAAGCTTCAGCTAATAACAAAAGGTAGGCAACGAAAGAGCTACAAGCAAAAGCTCTCAGACGCAGCAAAGAGCTACAGAGAGATTGGTTCCATATTAGCAGTTGCACTGGAGAGGTCACGATCCGCACAAATACCGAACGTCCAAAAAGGAGTGAGAGCTCAAACGAATCTTTCCAATGCAAGCTCTACATCCAAGAGGAGTGAGAGCTCAATCTTCGTTCCAACAATTCTCAAAGTTGCGAGCCCTACAAGAGGCAGGCCACAGCAAGTGAAAAACAGAGCCTTTGGATTCTCTCCACAATAAATTGTAAAAAGCATGCCGATGCGTAATATCAATAGAACAAGAAACTTACCGCGTGTAAGTTGCAAGCGGCTTGATACAAATTTCCGGGGGTGAGATTAATTTGGTCAATAGTATTGACACAATCTTGCCAACTGATTTGTCACCCTCTGGGCAGACAATTTCAACTTTCTTAAGCTTTTCACAATTGAGTGCCACTGATATTTCTATGCAAGGGGACTCTACAGCAGAAGCACTGTGAAACCAGTGATGATTGTCGCGGTAATGAAGCTGCCAGGAGGAATAAAAGAATATCACATGTCATTTATATACAAAGCGTAGCTTGCCGTGCCGATGTTGAAAAAAATATATACATAGCTCTGCCATAGTGCAGGGTACAGTAATAATGAGAAAATTACCTTCGTCATCACCAAAGTAAATTGCTCTAGCTTCGGTGAATGCTCAAGCAAATACAACAGTGATTTGCAGTTGTCAATCAAACACCAATCACTGAGAGACAAAGATGTTAAATTAGCAAAAGCCACTTGAAACAACTTCATATCACTTCTATGCAGTTGACCCTCCTCCTGCTGCAAAGTCAGTAGAAAAAAGGCCATTAACATGAAATACTTATGAGAAAGACCATGCTACTGCTACAGTTTAGACATAAAAATGGGGTTATCTGCAAGTGTCACAGTTCCAGATAAAGCATGCCACACCCCGTGGCAACAGCAACTCCAACTTCTTCACGTTTGAAAGAGCACCAAGAAGTGTGCAGCCATCAGAAAATGTAAAACCGTACAGGTTAATTGAGGCTGTTGCCAATGACTGCATATCCACAAGCGACAGCGTAGCAACACCAACAAGTGCTCCAATGTGCAGTGAGACAAGACTGGGTATGTTTATCACAATATCACTGATGCACTCATAATAGATGGAGTCTGGGAAGCGAACATAGTCAATGCTCAGGCTCTTCAGCGTGGCAGAGGTAAATTCAGCGCCAAATATGTCACAGTTTATCATCTTGAGGTCTTCCAATGCCGGGCAGCCACAAAAGAGCCTCGTTAGGAATTGATTGCTGGTGTAAACATAGCAGAGATGCAATTTTTTCAAGTATGACGAGGTGAAGGGATAATGCTGAAGCCGGAAGATTACAGTACCCTCGACACGTTCAGATGTATCATTGCAGTCGTGGCCAATAACACCCAGTTCCTCCACATTGCTCCTGAGGGCATGACAAATCCAAAGACAGACAGTCTTGCGGAAATCTTCAAGACAGATGTCAGGCCTGTTGGCACGGAGCCAGAACGACTCCAGAGGAACACAATGACGACTGAGCAGCAATGCGTTCACAAACTTGACGAACTTTCTCTGGCTAGTGAAGCCCTCAGCGTCGACGTTGAGGCGCCGCACCGACGCCCAGAGGTGGCGCCACTTGGGCGACAGCACGCTGGTGCGCACGGCGTCCCTCGCCGGCAAGGACAAGATGTGGCGGCGAAGCTCGTCAGGGAGGCCGCTGATTCTATCTCCCGCGTCCATCACCCTCGCCCTCTTGCTGCAGGGCATCTCCATCTTAGGCCGCGATCTTCTTGTTGGAGGAGCCCAGGGGCCTTCCATCGAACAGATAGTGCGCACAGCACGAAACAGTGGGTGAGCGTGAGCAGCAAACTAAAATCTACGGCGTTTCTACAGTTGATTCAGGAACAGCAAATACCTCAGATCAACAGCATCGCTTCTCGCCAACACAACCCTGTCAATCAAGATTCAAGAAGAACGGTTGCACGGCCTGCGCAACCGCAAAGGGGGAGCAGTGTTAGACTATACATCATCAGCAGATCAGCCAGAGCTGGAGAAACCGTAGTTCGCAGATGCGTGGGAGTGGTCGAGGGGACATACCTTCTTCCATCGATGAAGAAAAGAAGGAAGAAAGAAGATGAATCAAGAAGATGCCTCGAAACCCGCTGGAACTTGGAGTTGGAGGGGAACTGCAGAGTCGAACGAAATGGGAAGCGGAATCGACTGGAGAGGACTGGAGGAAGTGCGAACGGCGAAGCAAGCTGTAGTTTAATAAATAGCAGTGGTAACGTTTACAGCATCACCCTTCACCTCTTGTTAAATTAAAATATTAAATTGTCTTGTAACTAGTATTCCCTCCTCCCTCCCGTCTAAAAAGGATGCAAATGGTAGACGTTTAGCATTCTAGACGTTTACATGCAATTAAGGTTTGTTATTTTTCCAATGCTTGCCACTACCAGGGTTTCATTTACCGACCGGACCGGTCAAACCGTCGAGGTCCGGTACCGGTATACCGGTCCGGTTTGGCCGAAAACCGGTCGGTACTGGTCGAATTCAAATTTGAATTCAAAAAACTCAGTTCAACCGGTTCGTACCGGTATACCGGCCGGTTAGACCGGTTTACCGGCCGGTTTGACTGGTTTGAATTCAAATCCAAATTTAAAATCGCATGTGTCACCGGTTTGGAACGGTATACCGGCCGGTTTGACCGATTTACCGGCCGGTTTGACCGGTTTACCAAGTGGGCTTTAATGGGGCGTCTCATTTTTTTCCTTTTCTTTTTTTGTTTAACTTTAAATGCCCAAAAAATATGTTAAACGAATGAATTTTTGAGAAAATTTGACACCATTAGATTCGTCGCATCTTAAAGTATTTTTTGAAAATTTTTGAAAATTTTTCATTTTTTTAATTCAAATTTGAATTTTCAATTTGGGCCGGTACCAAACCGGCCCAAACCGGAACCGGACCGGATCGGTTTGACTGTTACTACGACTGCATGCATACCCACCTCTTTCCAATGCATGCAATTAAAGATAGTTAATTGCCAGTGCTGCTTCGTATTGCTTAGAGCAAGTATTACGGAGCCAGGTAGGCGGGCCGGGAGCGAAGCCACGTAGAAAAAATCATCGCTGGCGGAGAGAGAAACGGAGAGAGAATGTGCTACGGGCGTCTCACAAAACGCCGACTGGAAGCCGGCGGATACGCGCGCGCTGCGCCCATTCGCTGCGCTGCTGCTGCACTCGCGCGCGAGCTGCTCCCATTGGCCGGTGGCCGCATGCGCTGTCCGCTGGCTGCCGCTGCTGCCATCAATGCTAACCACGCTGGCAATTCTCCCAGCCGGCTGCGGGCGTGTTTATAAAACTTGCTCTTATGCATGCGTGCAGGGCTGCAGGCTGTAGGAGTTCCGAACAAATTTCAACCATGCCTCCTTAACTACTTGCATGGATAAGCAAGCATTGATTATAGTCAATTTTTTTGAAATAAAAAACAGTAGGAGAACTACTGTATCGTATGAGAGCAAACTAAGGCGATGCATAAAAGTGAATTTGTAAAGCGTATTTTCGTTTGTATTTGATAATTATTGTCTCGTCATGGGTTAACTAGGCTCAAAAGATTCGTCTCGCAAATTATAGACAAACTGTGTAATTAGTTATTTTGTTTAGCTACATTCAATACTTCATGATGCGTTCAAAGAGTCGATGTGATGTGGAATCTTTTAAAGTTTTGAAATTTTAAAGGGAACTAAACAAGGGCTAAAAATCCTAGCTAAATAAAGAGGTAAAAGACTAAATAAAAAATAAAAAACTAGCTAAAGTCATGTACAACAGTCAGACAACAGCCATCTATATGAGTCCATGTAACCAAAATGAGCTGGTGTGCTCATCATTAATGAGTAATATAAAGAATATGGTGTTTACTATTTCGTCTATTGCTTTGGCCCGTGTTCTCATACAAAACAACACCAACTAGAGTACGTATTAAATATCATCCAAACAACTAAACAGTAAAATTATCTATTTAGTTGTCTATATATATTAAATAAAAAACAACTATCTAAACTATTGTACATATCCTAAATGACTGAAAAACCAACATCATCTCTATCTTAACTCTCCATACCAGCCTCCTCCCAGCCTCCATCCACTTTCTGTCTCCTCCAGACGGTACTGCTTGAAGCAGAGCTCCGTGAGCCCGGCGTCGAAGCAGAGCGCGCAGAGCTCGCCGCTACCGCTCCGCGCCGAGATCCAGCGCTGCCTCCAGGATCCAGGTTCCCGAGCTCGCCGCGGCCCGCCTCCAGGCTCCAGCGCTGCTACCACTCGCCTCCGCGGCGAGCTCGCCGCAACCCGCCTCCAGACTCCAACACCGCCGCACGGCCTCCACGCACTACTACAAAAAGTGATTTAAGGGACTTTTTTAATGAGCAGCATTAATAGTGGGCGGTCATTTCTTATTAACTGAGATGATTAAAGAAACCGCCTCGCAAAATTGATTGACACAAGCGGTCAACATTAAAGTGACCGTCTTTGTTAATGCTCCTATTTTCAGAGTATCTACTTATAAAAGCCCGCCTTGGTCAATAGATTGAGCCCATCTCGGAGCCAAACAGCCCATCTCGATCCGATATATTACCTGGAATATATAAAGACGAGTCAGGGCTTTCTCCTCCCACCCCTCACTCCTCCCTCTCCCAGACGTCCCTCTTCCTCCCTCTCCTTCCCCCCTCAGGCGCTCCTCCTCCACGGGATCAGGCGAGGAGCGGCGGCCACGGGCGGGCTCGAGCGGCCGGCCGGCCGCTGGCGGGTGGGCTCAGGCTGCTGGACAGCCGTGGGTGGGCGGCCTCGGGCGGGCGGGCGGCGGCGGGAGTCGCAAGCGATGTGCGCGGGCGGGCGGCGGCAGCGGCTGCGGGCGACAGTGGCGATGGCGGCTGCGGGTGGCGGCCAATGTGCTCGGCGGGCCCGTGATGGGCTCGGCGGGCTCGTGATGGGCTTGGCGGGCCCATGATGGGCTCAGTGGGCTTTACCTTTTTTGTTTTTTATTCAATTAACAGAGGCGGGCAAGCAACCGCTTCATTTACAGATACGTTTGTGCATAGGTGGTTGCGTTTGCTCGCCTCTGAAAATGTTAAACCTTCTCAAAAAATATTTTTGTAGTAGTGGCGCCGAGCTCGCCGCCACCCGCCTCCAGACTCTAACGCCGCTGCCTTCGCGCGCCACGTCCGCTTCGCCCCACCACCCTACTTTGTCGTCTTCCTCGTCCCTGCGGAGACAGCGCCCACGCTGGCGGAGGAGGCACAGGTAGGCGAGGCCTGGCGGAGAAGGACGCGGCGGCGCGAGGTCCCAGGGTGCGGGAGGGCTCGGCTTCTTCATCGAGCGGGAGGGAGGGAATAGCGAGTAGAATAACTATCCGGGCAAGATAGAGGCTCTGTTGGATCTAGTTTTTTTGGACTTCTCTTTTTTTAGCTAACTCATGAAGAATACCGAGGCTTTTGGAGAATGCTCTGAGAAAATTCCTTCAATTCCATCAAAATCTTTAACAATCCCTTATGTGCAATTAAAAATTTAGTGGACGAAATCTTCAAAACAAGATCATAATTGGACGATTTTTATGTGAAACATTTTTTTAACGTTTTATATTATTTCTTAAAACTGAAATAATTATTCCAGCAATATAAAAGAAAATGACTCTCGTTACTTTATCCGTTAAGCTAGTTCATGGCCCATGGCCAGCGTCGGGCGCCGCTCGCACAGGCGCCGCGGCTGTGGCCGTGGGCGTGCCAAAGCTTTTCAAGAAATAAAACGGCAGCAAGCAATTCCTCTCTCTCCACCCTCCACCCAGCAAACAAGAAAGAAGCACCTACCTGCTTCAATTTCTCAGGTACATAGGATAATTCCAGTACTCACCTTTTAGCCTAAATTATTCTCATGCATCTAAACAGGTAAAATATTTTTGCATTAAAGTGAAATAGTCCTCCTCCCAAATCCTTAACCCCTCCAAGAGATGCTAATGGGGCTAATTTATGTGGGTTCTGAAAAAAAGTGAGTCTACACGCACATCTAGACGAGAAAATCAGATAGAGATGGGTATTATCCCATGCACCCAAACAGTTCGTCTTGGACTAATTTTTAACCTACCAATTCAAAACTAAATATTAGCTCTCAAAATTATTTTTGGGATAATATTCTAAACATGACCTTGGTGTATAGCTACCGCGGACTGTGATGGAAGCAATAGAGGTAAATTTAAGAGAAAGGAAAAAAATAAAAAAAAAATAAAAAAGGTGAGAGGTACTCCATTCCAAATTGTAGGTCGTTTTGGCAAATCTAGATACATAATTTTTGTTATGCATCTAGATAAACACTATGTCTAGATACATGATAAAAATTATATATCTATATTTGCCAAAACGACCTACAATTTGGAACGGATGGAGTATAGGAAAAGAAAAAATAAATGAAAAGGGAAGACAAAAGATAAAAGAGAGGAGACAAACTTGCTATATGGGCCCGATATCTTGTAGTGGGCTGACGTTCTTTGTGGAAAATGATGAAAAGAAAAGAAAAAAGTCTTTTTTTTGCCTTCCTCAACTTTGAGCCGAATATGCTTTTCTTCTCTGTACCATAAAACCGTCTGTCCAGCCTCCTCAGACTCACAAAACCATTCACATAACCTCCCTGAGCGGTATGAGGGTGATGTGGCAGTGGTTTTTCAATTTTTTTATTTTAATTTTGACTAAATCTTTAAAAAATTATAGTAAATCACAAAAAAATCGTAAAAGGGAAAATCTAATTTTTTTGAACTCCACGTAAGTAGATCTACATAATGAACATATTATATGATATATTTTAGTACAATTTTTTTTCTATAGTTTTAGATATATACTTTTCTATAATTAATTTATACTACTGCATAAAAGATTTGTAGGGGCGGGTGAAATAGCATTTTTAGGGGCGGACGCCACACCCGCACCTACTTTTCGCAGCTAAAAATAGTTGTTTGCAGGGGCGGGTCACCCCATCACCCTTCCCTAGAAATAGATTTCTAGGGGCGGGTCACCCCATCACCCGTCCATAGAAATTAATTTCTAGGGGTGGGTCACCCCATCACCCGCCCCTAGTAATCGATTAAAAAAATATAAAAAATCGAGCGTGCCGCTCCCGCAGCACTAGGCGAACGCGCCGCCGCCCACTGCACACCGCCGCCATGGCCTGCCGCAGCCGCCGCCCGCCGCCATGGCCCAGATCTGCCATGGCCGCGCCGGCACCGTCCAGATCCGCCGCTGGCGTGGTCCACCGCCGCCCACATCCACCGGCTGCACGCGGTCCAGGCCACCGAGAGCTCCTGCAGGATGGCGCCATGGGGCACATTGGTGCTGAGGTCGAGGACCTCGACCGTGGCGCAGGAGGCGAAGCCGGGCGGGACGGCGCCCGCGAGCGCGTTCTTGGAGACGTTGAGGACGGCAAGGAGAAGTGTGGTGTGTGTTTCTGGGAGAGGAAGAGATGGAGATGGGAAGAGGAGGAGATAAGAGAGAGAGAGTTGTGTGTGGTGCTGGTGCTGGCGTGCTGCTGTTTTTAGAGATAAATAAGAGAGAGAAACGTACAAAGCCTGAAACCTGCTTCGCGCCGCTCCTTTTCAATTTTTCAGGCCGCACCGCTCTTGTTCAAAATGTATTTTCAGGGGCGGATTGGCTACTATAGAAACTCCCCACTATTTGTAGCAGCGGGTCCAATTTTGGTCCGCTCCTAAAAAAATCGCGGCTTTGCTACAAATCATTTTTGTAGTAGTGTTATATCTACAGTTTCTATTGTCCAATTATAATAAAATTTTTATGGTGTGCTAATTATTATATGATTTAGCTATAGTAAAAATTTTATAATTATTGGATCATGTTTGACTGAGCTATAGATTTATCTATATAAACCTAGATAAATCTAGACCAATTTATAGATAAACCTAGATAAATCAACAACTCAGTCAAACATGATCAAATAATTATAAAACTTTTACTATAGCTCAATTACATAATGATTAGCCCACCATAAAAATTTCACCATAATTGGACAACAGAAACTGTAGATATAAATTAATTACAGAAAATCATATATCTAAAACTACAGAAAAAATTTTGTACAAAAATATATCATATAATATATCCAATGCATAGATCTACTTACGTGGAGTTCAATAAAATTTGATTTTTCCTTTTACGATTTTTTTGTGATTTTTCAAAGATTTAATTAAAATAAAAAATAAAAGAGAAATAGAAAAACCGCTGCCACCTCACCCTCAAACCGCTCAGGGAGGTTATGTGAACGGTTTTGTGTGTTTGAGGAGGTTGGACGGACGGTTTTATGATTCAGGGAGGAAAAACAGATTCGGCTCAAAGTTGAGGGAGGCAAAAAGGACTTTTTCCAAAAGAAAATAGAAAGGTAACAAATCTGCTATATGGGCCACGAAACTTCATAATAGGATGATGTTGGTCTGAGCTGCGGGTTGAAACAGCTGATCACCACACGTGGGTGATAACAGAAATACCAATTAGGCAGAATTGATCAAACAAGCCCATATGGAAACCTTCATCAAGTGATAAAAACATGATTCCATCGCTCGGGCGATCTATAGTCGTCCCGCATCTCCCCGTCCCTGCAGCTGCAGCTCCTCTTCTCTCTCATCCCACCATCTCTCTCCGTCAGCACCCAAATCACGGCGTGGAGCTGGACGTGGACGTACCAGACCAATACCATTGCCAGCGACTCAGCGAGGTATCTTCTAGTGAGTGCGGCAGCCGTGATTCGGCGCGGCGGCGACGCCCGACCAATCCTCCAGCGCATCAGCCATGAGCTGGTGGAGGAGGCTGTCGGCCCACCGCGGCCATGGCGTCGGGCAGCTCGGCATCCCCGTGGAGGAGGTGGTCGAGGCGGGCGAGGATGCGCAACATGCGGTCGACATCAGCGTCCTCCCCGCGCAGGGACACCACGCAGGCCAAGCGGCTGCCGGTTTGCCCACGCGCAGGCGTGGGCATCGGGCCTTCATGATGCTGCCCTTCATGCCAGCGAGAATAGTGAAGACCTCGGCTCCGGACCGGAGACTGGAGGTAGGGGTCGGGATTGAATGATTGATGTAGCAGGAGTCTCCGCGCGCTCTGCAGCTGGCTGAGTGCGCTGTCACGGTGGAGACCCGTGTGCTGGCGTCGTGGATGCAGCCGCCGTGCAGGAGCTGTGCAGGCAGAAATGCACGGCGATTTGTAGTTTGGGGCGGATGCAAGAATTGGAGGTAGGCATCTCCCTTCTCCTTCCTCAAGCCTCTCTTTTTCTCTTCATCTTTCTTTTTTCTCTTCCTCTCCCTCCTTCCTCTCTCTAGTTTCCATGGACCGCCGCTGCTTGTAGTAGCGGCCATGGAGCTTATCGCCGCAGATCTCGCCTTGGGCTACGATCCCTGGACCTTTTGCATGCAGCGCGCTGATTTTAAAATTGTAATGGGCCCACATCGGTCAATACAAAATGTGGGGGAGTTTAGTTCCCAAAAAATTTTTGGGTGAAAAATTTTAGACAACGTTTGACCACTAATTAACTAATTAGAAGTATTAAATATAGACTAATTATAAAACTAATTACATGGATGGACGGAAAATCACGATATGAATCTATTAAGACTAATTAATCTGTCATTAGAGGTTGGGTACTTAGCACGACATTGTCCAATCATAGTTCAATTAGGCTTAAAAGATTTGTCTCGCAATTTCACCGGGGGTTGTGGAATAGGTTTTGTCAGTTATCCACATTTAATACTTCTAAATAGTGGTCAAATATTGTCAGTTACTGTAGCACTAAAATTATTTTGGAAACCAAACTGGCTCTGTGTTTGGGGAACCAAATCCTACCTCGCGTGACCCGGTCAGCACACGTCCGCCTTGAATTTTTGCCTCGCGCCTTAGCTTTGGGAGGTACCGTAGAAAACACTATTCTTTTAGGTACCGCCTCCTCCTGTTGGTGGGAGAAACCCTAGAAACCTTTCTTTGGCTCAACCAACAAGCTCCACAGTGGGCGGCGGTGGCGGGACCGCCGCCCGCTGCGGCTCGTTGAATCTAGAAGCAAGACGAGGCCCCTTGACGCACACAGCTATCAAATCGGCCTGGGCTGATCCGCTCACCGCATCCGTCAAGTCACCGGCGTGTGATCCTTGCGGGAGTATTCAAATGAATATCCATTATTTTTTACAAAATCTTTTTTATATATAGTGTATCATATATGTATAACATAAAAATATAAATATTACATAACATAATAGGCTTCCAAACTTCTAGTTTCTGCTTCGTGCTGAAAAATCATAGCAGCGTATGTTCCATCCCTCCCCACCCAACAGTCCACAAGGTCCATTAACAATCAGGTAGCTAGTGAGCTAGCCTGACAGGCAGGCCAATTAAGCGCCCGTGCGTCCCCTCGGTCCCTTGATTTCTAATCTCTAGCTGCAAGACCGCAACCCTAGCTCCTCGAATCAGTGATCCCGGCAGTGAGGGCGCGATGAAGCCAGATGGACGGACAAAAGAGGGGCTCGTCGGCCGCGAGGACGGACAATGGTAGGGGTTCTGCGGCCGGGCAGATAGACAGCGTCATGGTCTTGGCAGCCGGGCGGGCCACGAGATGCGAGTAGCAGCCAGACTAGTGCCTCAACTATAAGGCTAGCTATCGAGCCGGCTCGGCTCGGCTCGTTTTCCAGCTCGACCCGGCTCATTTAGCTCCCGAGCTGGCTTGAAAAAGTAGTCTGGAGGTGCCTCATCTTCCTCCATGGCTCCATGGCTGCGGGGAGAGGGGTCTGGAGCTGGAGGTGTCGTCGCGCCAAGCAGGTCCTAGGTCCTGGTGAGGGCGCGCCAGGACGCCTGCCGCGAGGCGCGCTGGCCGCATCGCTGCCTGCCTGCGTAGGGACGCAGATCGCGAGGTGCGCAGGGCGCCGGCCGCGGCGCTGCCCGCCTGCGCAGCGACGCCGATCCGCGGCGGGCTGCTGGGACAAGTGGTCGCGAGGCGCGCTGGCCGGGGCGCATACCGCGAGGTGCGCAGGGCGCCGGCCTGCTGGGAGTGGATGTGGGTCCCCGGAGGGGGGTGCCGGACAAGCGACGGAGCGAGGCAATGGGGTTGGCCAGAGGCTGCTGCCGCTATGCAGATGAATTGGGAGAGGGGTTGTCGGGAGTTGCAGAGGAGCCTTGGCTTAGTGTTTCTTCGAGAGGCTAGGCATGGCCGCGTGGGCCGTTGGGCACATGGGCCGCCTTTACATTTGGACTTTGGCTTGTTTCAGCTCGCGAACCGGTTCGAGCTGGCTCGATAAAACAACATGCTAAAATTTTAACTCGGCTCGTTAATATTTTTCAACGAGCCGAGCCGAGCCGAGTCACTAATGAGTTAAGTCGAGCGAGCTACCGAGCCACGAGTTTTTCGTCCAGCCTTCAGCTAGGTAGGGACGCAGGTCTCAACCGTGCACGGCGTGGTGTGCGTGGCCAGGGCAAGGCGTTTCCGCTTCGCCTGGATGGTAGGGCCTCCAAAACTCTAACGCTCCAGCAGTCCGTGCCTTGTGGAGCATGAGCGAGCAAGCATAAGCAGTTCTGAGCGAAATCAAACTGGGCGCAAGATAAGCTGACTAGTGATAAATTTGATTTTTTTAAAAAAATTATTATTGTATTTTGTGAATTTTGGGCTATCAAAATTTTTTTTACATCTTTTAAAATTTTGAATACGCACCTCTTAATTCCGGGGCCCGCCCCTGCCCGTGGTTCTCCCTTCGCTGGTCGTCTTCTCCCATTGTATGGAAGGGAGCGGGTCTGTACCCGGCTCGGCGTCTTATGGCCGCATATGTTCCTGGACGCATCGACGTATCTGCATGTTTAGCAGTGGAGGACGAGGCCGGGAAGGACGGCCTGGAGAAGAGCGAGCGGATGGCGGAGGTGGACATGCGGCGCGGCGCCGCGGCCGTGGCGGCTCCGGCCCGACGAGCAAGGGCGGGCACGCGCGGCGGCCGCGTCTCCCTCCGCTCGCGCCGGCCGCGGCGGCGTGCGGCCCATGGCATGCGCGATAGCCCTCCGGGGCGTGCATCGGCGGCCTGTGGTCGGCGGAGGCGGCTCGGTGGAGGGCGACGGCGGAGACGGCTCGGTGGCGGCGGCCATGGCGAGCGCGGCGGCTCGGCGAGCGCGCGGCAGGCCTCGGCGAGCGCGGCGGCCCGGCTTGCGCGGCGTGCAGCCTGCGCGGCGGGCCTCGGCGCGCCACGGTCCGACCTCGCCTCGCCGCGCCCTCGCCGGCCTGACCCTCACCGCGCTGCGCTGCCGTGGGGGCTCCACCGGTGACCGGGACCGCCAAGATCGAAAAAGGCGCGCGCCGAACGCGGTGGTGATGGGGGTGTGCCCTCCGGACGGAGAAGGCCGCCCCACTGGTGCCCTGCAGGACACGGTGGCGAGCGAGATGCACCTCTCGGCCGCCGCAGCGCGCGTGGGCTGCAGGTTCCTGCGGCGTTGGTCACCGTGCCGGGCACGGCCTCGCCATCCTGGCCGATTCGAGCTCGCTCTCCTCCTCAGCGCCGCCGTCCGGCTCGGCGCCCCGAGCCTCGCCAGCAGTGCCACCCCCCAGCTCGCCAGCTCCAACCTCGAGCCCAACCCGCTGAAGAGAGAGAGAGAGACTCGAGCCTTAGATCTATTTTACACTGGAGGGAGAGAGAGACACTGAATAGAGAGCAATGAAGGGGAAATGGCATTGGAAAAAATCTAACAAGTGGGTTCTACATGTCAGGAAAAGTAGGGTTGGGGGTATTGCTGGAGTTGATGCTAGAAATCACAGCCCCAAAAATTAGGAGAAGCCCCTAGTCAGAAAAGTAGAGACCTCAAATAGAGAGTATTGCTGGAGTTACTCTAAGGGATACAATAATACGTGTGGTCACATGTACATGCATGTGAAAACTCTATGTTCGCATCATCCAGGTCGAGCAGACACGTTAGAGAGGTGGCCTCAAGCTCCTTCGCATGCCGCATGGCAACCATACATTGATCAATACTGACTTCTTAGTTCTTGCAAAACATGCCAAGAACTTGCTTATGCCATTAAGTTTACAGTGTAAAAAACATTGTCAAACATTTAGGGTCTATTTGTTTCCCTAAGCTTTTTTTAGCCCCTGTCACATCAAAAGAAATCTTAACATTTAGGATTATCAAATAAAATCTATTTATAAAACCTTTTTGACAGATGGGTGCTAATTTGCGAGACGAATCTAATGAACCTAAGTAATCTATGATTTGATACAGTGATGCTACAGTAACCATCCTCTAATTATGGATTAGTACACCTCATTAGATTCGTCTCGCAGTTTAGCCCAATGGTTCTACAATTAATTTTGTAATTAGAATTCATTTAATACTTCTCAATACTAAGATTATTTTTGATGTGACATAGTCTAAAGTTTAGCCCCTAGAATCAAACAAGCCCTTAGACTCAGTAATAGAAGAGTAACCCTTTTCTAGTATAGAAATATTTAAATTTAAAATTTATTTGTTTAATGCACATTTATCTCAATTTTTTGGGTTTCTCCATTTTTAAAGAACATCTCAGGTGAGAACTAATTGAAGGCTCCAAAAGGAATCTTCACTTAGTAATAGTAAAATAGTTTCAACAAAACTGAGAAAACAAAATTTTGTACTAGAAGGGATTATGGCAATGAAAAAACTAGATAATGCTTCTTTGTTGAAATGTTAGAGTAAGTTACATGAGCGTGCTAAGGAGAATTTTTATCATATTAAAAAATTAGCACCAGCCAGAGTGTTCATTTGTGGCATGTCAAAGCTGAAGACATTATGCAAACCATGTTTGTAGTGGACTGAATTTTACAAGTAGGATAAAGTTTGTTTCGGTTTCCCTAAGTCAAACTACATAAACTTGTTTGTAATGGACTAAAATTTGCAAGTAGGATAAAGTTTGTTAAGGTTTCCCTAAGTCAAAATACTCCAAAATAACTTGCTTTGATAGTCAATACCTAAAAGTTCGTAAAGATTAACAACATAAGAGCATCTCCAAGAGTGCTTAAAAAATAGAGACATTAAACCATGCATGTTTGTGGCACTAAAATTTACGAGTAGGATAAAGCTTATTTATGTTTTCAGTAAGTCAAACTATATAACATTGATCATCAAAAGTTAAAAGTTCACAAAGATTGGCAACATAAAGTTAGTGCTACTAGGTTCATCATGAAAAATGCTTTCACGATAATCTATACTTCTCTGTTTGAATTAATCTAAATATATTTACGGATATTACTAGTAAAAGTGGAACAATGCAAACAGTGTCCTTGTTCTAATGGACTTGGAATTAGAGACAATGTCGTCTAATCTTTCAAAAAAATATATGTTGAGAGATTGAATGTATCAAGTTTCTTCTCTGAGAAAATAACTGGTTGATCACTAAACAGGACATGCTGTGAGAAATCAAAATATTTGTCTTGTAAGACGCCACCATGGCAAGAGGCGTTACGGCACATATGGGCCCACCGACCATAGACACATCTAACGCCTCCCAACACCTCATTGTTAACGCCTCCCAACACCTACCCTCAATTGGACCCACAAATCATAGACACATGAAATGCCTCGCAACGCCTCCCCAAGCATCGTAAAATTTTTCTTCATATATGCTGGCTACTTTTTATATTTGTTGTCTTGTGTTATAACTTTGATCCTGGCCCAACCAGTTGACACTAAAAAACAGTCATCTTTCACAGTTACACAATCACACAGCCAACAAAAATAATATACGGCTAACACAGCAGCTTTATTGCCAATGTTTTCTGGACTTTTATTTGGAATTAAGGTGGGATAATCGATCATTCGTCTTCCAAAACGTTTGTCGAAAGTGAGTATAATAAAGTTTATTATGTCCCAAATAATAGTCAGTTGATCCTTAAGAGGAGGGCATTGTGATAAGTCATATACCACCTCTATTTTGGCAGTGTGTGAATAGCCACTTAATAATAACCAGCTAATAATCAGAAATATTTAGCAGTGTATTAAAATGGAGGCAAGGATAAGCTGCCACCCTGGCTAGAATAACTCATCTTCCATACTTTTGATGTTCAGCTCGAAGCGTTGATGTGATGAGGAGCGAGATCAAGGCGGGGCGTTAGGACTGCCATGAGAATCCAAACTCCAAATACAGAGATGATCTCTACTGCTGCAACTGCGACGGCCAGTGCATCTGGTCAACTGAGATGCAGTGCCAGGCCGACTGCGCCAGTGAGACCAACTGTGTCCAGACGAAGCCGGAGGCTTTACTGGCACGCACCGTGCCACTAGTCCATGGTTGATCGTCTACCGATCAGCTGCCGTACTGCATGCCTGAGTATGCGCAGAAGCAGATCGATCGATGATGTTACAGAAATCAATCATGCATGTACTAACCCAGTGATGAATGATCATTGCGAATAAACAAAAAAAAATGCATGTTAAATATTTGTGCTTCTTTTAATTCTCTACTATCCTAAAAATGTTTTTTTACGTCATTTCCTTATCTCACCCTATGCCTTCAGCTTGTCCACTTGGGCCCACCACGCACTATTTCACCTCCGATTCATCCAAGAAAATGTGAAACCACATGTACATGTGACCATAGAATCTATCTCAGCCGTTGATTTCTCTCCATCCAACCGTTGATTCACCCTACTTACCCCATGTACGATGTACCCTCACCCATCCATGATCAGAGATAGATCCTGGTCGAGTAGACACGTCAGAGAGGTGGCCTCAAGCTCCTTCGCATGCCGCAGGGGGCAGGGCACGCACCAAGTGTTTTTTTTTCTGCTTATTGCTTGTGGAACTTAGCATATTAACTTGAGGAAATTCCTTATTTGACATTAAGAAAGTTAGTCATTCCTTCCTTTGACACTTAAAATTTTTTTTGTTCCTTATTTGACATCCAAATTATGTTTTATTCCCTTTTTGACACCACCGTCAATTCTGTTACTTCCACCGTCAAATCATTTTGTCCAGGACAAAACTACCCTCCCTCCTTCTACCCTGTCTCGACCCTATATGCGGCTATGACCGTGAGCAGGTTGCAATATTGCAGTTTCGTTATTCAACGTAGTGTAAGGTCATAGAGCTTTTGCCTATTGGCTGAACTGGTTTGTGGATGCCAAGGGCTCCAAATAGAAAGAAATTCAAACACATGTTTTTGCAATGTATAAAGTGCTGATAATTGTTAACCAAGCAAATAATTGTTACGTACCCGTTGCAATCCTGAACCTGACCCGAATTTGAATCCGATCGCATAGCAAGATGGTTGGTGGGTCCAGTTTGATAATTCGAGTGCACACCTAGGAGCATCCTGCTGTGCAAAAAAAAAAAGAGTATGTATCACCTCGATTGATCAATCATGACTTCTTAGTTCTTGCAAAACATGCAAAGAACTTACTTATGCCATTGAGATTACAGTGTTAAAAATTTGTCAAAAAATTAGACTCGGTAACAGAAGAGTTTCTTGTATAGAAATATTTAAATTTTAAATTTATTTAATGCACTTTTTCTCAATTTTTAGGATTTCTCAGTTTTTAAAGAATATCGCAGGTGAGAATTAATTGAAGGCTCCAAAAGGAATCTTCACTTAGTAATAGCGGGGCACATTGTAGCTCTTATCGATGTATACTTATATTGGGAATTAGAGGGAGTATTAATCATTATCTCTGAAGACATATATGTGGAAATTGAATGTGTAGAGTTTCTTCTCTCAGTAAATAAGCAGTTGATCATCACTAAACAAGGTATACTTAAGGGTGGTAAAGGGCCTTAATTTTTAGTCAAGATAATTTAAGAGCCGGTCCTAAAAGGGCCAGGCTCTAATCTTATATAACTTTGAGCTAAAAATATTAAGGGCTGAGTAAGATTATGAAGAGAGCATTAGGGACACGGCCTATTACCACCCCTAGAAATACTATGGGAATCATAATATGTATTAGTGTACTCAAATTAGATAACAAAATATATATTATGTACTATGGGAAGTCGTCCCTAATTCGGCGGTGTGTGCTAATAGCCACTTAATAAATGCCCAGTACTATTTAGCAGTGTGTTAAAGTAGGATAGAATAGATGCAAGTTGACACAAAGTTGTTAGATTAGCACAGATGGCAAACCAAGGACTCCTGCTGATGCTTTCCTTGGTGCTTTTCGCGTGTTCTACTATTAATTCCTCCATATGTAAGCGCTAAAGTAAAGAACTGGGTTATTTATTTGGGAAATAAATAAGGTGTTCATTTATATTTGTATGGCATTTCATCGATACTAGGCTTTCATTTTTAAAAGGATCATCTTGCCTTTAACATCCATACACTACTCAATACTAAATTGGCACTGCGTTACTAGCCACTTAATAAAACCCAGTAATATTTAGCAGTGTGCTAAATTAAGGTGCAAGGATAAGCCGCTACCCTGGTTAGAAG
The DNA here is from genome assembly GCF_016808335.1 of Panicum virgatum. Taxonomy (NCBI): domain Eukaryota; kingdom Viridiplantae; phylum Streptophyta; class Magnoliopsida; order Poales; family Poaceae; genus Panicum; species Panicum virgatum. Next base: position 5,581,955 of record NC_053150.1, on the reverse strand, counting down.
TAATTAAGATCTTTCATATTCACTAATTTGTATTTATACTTGTGTATATAGTGGCAAGAACTTGACACAAAGTCGTTAGACTAGCACAGATGGCAAATCAAGGACTCCTGCTGATGCTTTCCTTGGTTCTTTTTGCGAGTTCCACCATTCCTGCATGCGTAAGCGGTAAAGAACCAATCTTTTTTTATTTATTTGGGACATAAATAGCTAGGGTGTTCATTTAGATTTGTATGCCATTTCATCAATCCTCAGCTTTCATTTTTCAAAACGAGGGAGAGAAAAAAAAGAAGGGAATCATCTTGCTTTTCACACATCCATACACCATGTAGTTATTATTCTTCATGCCGAAATGATGCATATATATAAATGTTTGTATCTTTTGATCGATGTTTAGATGGAGGTGTCGATGCGATGAGGAGTGAAACGAACACTGGTGGGTCAGACGTTATAGTCCCCCAGCGGTTGTACAACGGCTGCTACCAGAACCACAAGGCGCTCTACGAATCGGATCTCTTCTGCTGCATCAAGGACAAGCTGTGCTGGCCGTCGCTGCAGGAGTGCATGCCCAACTGCCCCTGCAAGGTGAACTGCGGCGGCAAGAAGAAGAACCAGGAGGCGCCTGAGCATCCTTCCCCGGTAGTCCGTGGTTGATGATGATTGCCAATAAGCAAACAGAAATAATGTCTTGCCCAGTATAGTAAAAAAAATAGGAGTAAAGAATAAGAAGGACAATTCGTCTTTGTTACGTTCTACTTTTAGTTTAGTTTAACTAAGGTAACCCAGCAATATTGGTTAGGTACCTGTCGCCTTCTGAATCTGAATGGACCGGCCGGAATCTGGTGGCACAGAAAAAGAAAGTTGGTGCAGAGATTCTTCAGATCAGTGGATGGTTGCAGAATCTTGCTGTGTGTGAAAACGAGAGGAGATCGATCAGTGTCACTGTCAGCCACCCTGATCTGCCAATCATGCCTAATGCTTGTTTCCTTGCAGAACTTGGAAGCAGCAGCCTGGTGCCATCAAATCGGTATAAAAATTCGTCAGACATGCATGCATGTTACACTTTGCTTCTCCTCATTAAACTGCCAATATTGTCAACTGCTATGTACGGGAGTAGTAGTATCTGGGGTTTGGTGATTGGCTTGTATTTGGTATCCGTCGCGTTCCGGTGCCACGAAAAACCTGCTCGACGAGGCAGTGACTCGTCGGCGACAGAAACTGCCAATGATTCCTCGGCCAATCACAGGTGCTCCGTGTGGCCAAGCTACCTAGGGTTGCTTCGTCCAGTTTGCATTGCAATCGATCATCAGACCGGCCGGCCATAACCGAGGGCGGTGGCCTTTCCGTTGGACGGCGGAGGCTCTTTGCCACTGCCGAACCGTCCATAGATTAGAAGCGGCCGGCGTTCGCAGCGGTTGATCGAAGCCGCACAAGTTCAATCCAACGGATAAGAGAGGCACACGGGGTGGACGGTATTTCATTTACCGTCCGAGGTGGACGGCGAATGAAACAACGTCCACTCCGAGCACGGGCTGTGGCCGGCGCCATGCCGCCATCTCGATGGCGACTACGCCGTGTTGTCGCTGACTTCCACCGCGCAGGAGATGGAGGTACGGTCCACCGTGCACGAGGGCGGCCACCGTGTTCTGAGCTACCCGGACCAGGAGACGGCGGTGGCCGGCCGTGAGCGTGTGCCTCCGCCCCGACGCCGCCGCCTCCGTCAGCGTGCTACCTCCATGGTCGGTTGCTGATCGTGTTCGTGACTTCGTGCTCCTCAGCTCGAGTGCCCCAGCCCAACCACCAATATAATCTCCCAGATGCCCTGGTCATGGATGCCGTCGTGCAGCCGTGCAGGACCCGGCCTGATGGTGCTTAATTAATGACGCCCAGCAGCGACGGAAGGTGAATCCTAAACGGAGAGCCCTCTCCATTTAGGCTTAAATCGAGAGCCCCCAAATATGGAAAAAAGGAGGTAATTACAAGATGAAGAAGCCAGAAAGGGAAAGAAGAAGAAAAGTAACAAATCCAAAAAAAGTAACTCTCCACCTTCTCCGGTCATCTACTCAATCTCCGGCGGGTTGTGGGCGGGGCGGTCGGCGGCGGGGTCGCTGTCGGCCGGGGTGGCGGCGGAGGCCGGCGGCCTTAGGGTTCGGGTTAGGGTTTGGGGTTCGGGTTGGGGGAGCTTCCATGGCCGGCGGCTTTAGAGGGATGGCCGTGGGCGGTGGCCGGCCCGGCGGAGGAGGCGGGTTGTGGGCGGCGAGGCCGGGGGCGATGGCGCCGCCGGCCGGGTTGTGGGCAGGGTCGGCGGCGGGGGCGAGCGGTGGAGGCGAACAGGAAGGAAGCGGAGGGGATGGGTTCGAGCGGCGGTCCTCGCCGGCGGCGACGCCGGCGAGGGGGAGGTCAGCGGCAGGGCGGGGGCACCAGTGCAGATCTGGCCATAGAGGAAGAGAAGAAAGGGGAGGGGAAAGGGAAGGGGAAGAGAGGGCGGTGCTCGCCGGCGTCGGAGGCGACGCCGGCGAGGGGGAGGTTGGCGGCGGGGCGGGGGCGGGGGCGGAGGAAGGCGGGTCGGGCGGAGGAGACGAGATTGAGGAAGATGGTGTTGCTTTTTTTTTAATCCAGCGACGTGGTATATGAGGCGGAGGGGGGTCTCCCCGGAACTTTATCCGGAGACCCCTCTTTGCGTAGAAGCCTCCGCGACGGAAAATAAAACCATTTTCCCTTACGGTCGCCGTTCATCAGTAATTTGGAGGTGCCGTAGCTGGCAAGACCTGTGATTTGCTCCCCAATTCCCTTCCGCCGCCTCCTGCAGAGAATCCCACAACAAACAAAAGCCGTAACCAAAATTCAAAGACACAAATGATTGAATCTATGGCGTAGTACGCTGCAACTTGCTCCGGAGTCGCCGCCGTTGACATGCATCAAACACGGCCAGCACAAACTTCAATTTATTATTGGAAACAGGATGTAGTTAACACCAGTCTCAGTGCATTCTTAATCGAGCCGAAGAAGTTTCATCGAACAAAACTCTCTCTTATATCATGAAATTCTCCCTGTCTCTCATCATAATAACTTTGTTACCAGCAAATTTGCTAAGGTGATATAAAATTTAATGCTCATGAAACTGATTATGCCCTCTCATCAAAATAAATTTGCTGATGTGATATAAAACTTAATGCTCATGAAACTGAGTATGCTCTCTCATCATAATAACTTTGTTACGCCAATAAATTTGTTGATGTGATATAAAATTTAATGCTCGTGAAATTTCACTAAGACTAGCCTTAAAACATGTGATCAGTTTAATTGGGGTTAAGTATGAAATGAATCTTTGGTTCTTTGCGTTATTATTTCCCGGTGGTATGTATATGTACGTGTGTAGCGAAAATGGCCTCTCATGCCATATTTCAATATAATGTTTTGGCGATTGATGACACACACAACACTTGGACTAATGTGATTGTTAAGATGACTATTCTCAGGCTTTTAGGTTCAAGTGATGACAAAGAGAAGAGAGGCGTAGCAAGGCCTGAAGGGCCACCCCTACGGGGGTTCAATACACCGGTTGAACCGACGTTAAGGAAAAGACACACGCCGGTGTAATTGTCCAGAAGCTGGAAACTGAAGATACACTCACCGGATTAACCGACGTTGAAGAAAATGCATACGTCGGTGCATTGCCAAACGAAGACCGATGAAAATACATACACCGGTTGAACCGACGATGCATCGGTCAATTGCATCGGTTCAGTTGTCCAGAGAGGTGGTTTTTGGAGGAACGTGAAGAAGTTACAATCACCGGTTAAACCGACGCTAATTTTACATACACCGGTTGATTGCATCGGTTAAACCGGCGATACACCGGTTAATTGCTAACGGCTAGTTTTTTCACGTAGCAGTTTACATACACCGGTTAAACCGATGATGGCTTTTGGGGTACGTCGGATTAACCGGCGTTACGCAGTTTTCTGGCAGCTTTTCTCCAACGGCTATATTTGCTTGTGCTGCCTATATATACCCCCAAGGCCGGGTCATTTGAGAGTGCTGGAGTTCAAGGAAATATACAAGAGCTAAATATCATCTCCAACCACCATAGAGCTTCATTGTATATCATATAAGCTTAAGCACACTTGTGAGAGTGCTTAGTGCTTGTAATAGGGATTAGTTCTTGCGAGAGCTCCCTTGAGAGAAGTCTTGCTGCGGCAAGCAACTTGTGATCCGTCGTGTGACCCTCCGTCTTGGTGTGGAGTGGCAACGACACTTTGTGCGGGGGAAGAGGAGGCCCCCTCCTTGGTGGAGAAGCTCCGTAGTGGATTTCGGCCGGGTGACCGAGAGAGACGGTGGCGGTGCACGAGACTCGGTGTCTTGTGGGCACTTGCCTTTGCTTGCCGGCATCGCCATTGGTGGCGTAGTGCAAGACGGTGATCGGAAGAGCCTCGGTGTCCCGTGGACGTAGGCGTTTATGCCGAACCACGTTACATGACCGTGTCTACTCGGGAGTTTGCATCCCTCTTGCACTTACCTCTTTACTTACCGCATTACGTTTCCGCACTTACTCTACCTTGCATACCTTTACTTTCCTAGTTAGTTTGATTAGGTTTAGCTAGGTTGCAAGTCTTTTTAGGGGTAAGTAGAGAGTAGCATAGATAAACCTTAGTCATAACTAGCATGCGTAGGACGTGTTAGGTTTATCTTATGCAAGTAGTTTGAGCCCTAGGTTAAAAAGCGATTAGCGACCCTATTCACCCCCTCCTCCTCTAGGGTCGGACACCCCGGTGATCCTTACAACGTGGCCGATTAACCGCTGTTGGCGATTGACCTGCACATGCATGAGACAAAAATTCTTCCGTTAGCCTGACATCATAAACACAGAAAAGAAATATATAAACACCACGCCCGTACGTTGGGTGAGAAGAGGGAGTGCTAGAAAGAAAATGCAAAATAAGAAAACTGTTGGGGGCCAGATATATGCCTTGGCATGACAAGTGCGTAACTTAAAATCCATATGTTTGGTTTTTATTTGGATTAAGCAGGATGCAATGGTTTTATTCTGAATTTTTAGATTGCAATCATTCCACCATCTCATATTTGGTTGAACGGGTTTTGGATTTTATTTGGTTTGATGGATCGAGAGAGATGAAATGGGTAACCTTTAATTTTTCACACCGCTAGCCACCCTCCCACATATCGTCCTCTTTCCTTATTTTTCTTAATCAGCTTTATCTTCTCCCCGGCTCGAGCTCCATGCCCGCCGCTCCCGTCTACTCAAATCGACCGAAACTATACATGTCCATTTGGGCGTGGCGTGCCGGCCCGGCACGGGCACGCCTGAGCACGGCACGGTTCCACCGTGCCCAGGCACGGCACGGCGAGACCTCGTGCCGTGCTGGGCCAGCACGCCGTGCCGGCTTTCCTGCCCAGGCACGGCACGGTTAAGCTTAGACGGGCCGTGCCGTGCCTGGGGCACGGTCAGCCCGGCAGTGCCGTGCCGTGCCCGTGCCCAGGACACAAAGAGCTCAATCAACTCCAAATAATGCAATATAAACAGATTTCATATGTTCAAACTCAAGCATTCAACAATTCATGACAAAACTCCAAAATACCAGGCATAATCATTCAATCTACTAAACTAGATCATCCAGGCATTCAAACCATCACAGAACACAGAACAGTGCATCTCAAAATATAAATGGAACACTTCTATAGGTTTTAGACCAAGTAACCTCTTTTCTAAACACCAATCAGGGTTAACAAAGTGAGCAACAACAGAGATGTAGTCCTCTTTAGCTTTACCAGACCAAATGTCAGATGTAAGAGCAACAGATGAAACAGAGTTTTTCAGGACATCAGTAAGCTGTTCAACACGGTTATTATAAAGGCCAATCAAGTCTCTAGCAGTAGTTTGCCTAGAGGACTTCACAAACCTAGGGTTATGAGCATTGGTAATGTAGTCCTGAAAAGCATCAGATTGACCAAAGCAAAGAGGCAGGTCTAGCCTAGCAATCAAACGGCAAAGCTCTGTTCTAGCAACAGAAGGAGAGTACTCCCAGTGCACAAAAGAACCATCAGCATTAAACTTAAGCATAGACTGAGTTCTACCATGTCTATCCTTTTCCTTCTTAGCAGGGCAAAGATCTAGGTGACGGCGCAAGTGCCCAGTACCAGAAGAGGATTTAGCAGACAAGGTATTCTTGCAGTGGTGGCATATGGCAGATACACGAACTTCCTTACCTCCCTGGATCTCAATCACCTCCTCAAAGTCTAGCCAGACTTTGGAGGATGGTCCCCTCCTCCTGGTGCGGGTACCAGATGCACTCGCCGCGGCCGTGCCCGTCGGGCTCGTGGATCCGGTGCGCGTGCCCGTCCCCGTCCCTGTCCCCGTCCCCACGCCGGCGCCATCCACTTCGATGGCAGCATCTGCACTGCTACCCAGGATGAAGCGCCGGGCATCCTCGGCCTCGTTCTGCGCCTCAAGCTCCCGCTCCGCCTCGTCGGCCTCGGCCTCGGCGGCAGCATAGTAGTCGTCGTCCATGGCATCATCTTCCATGGACATGGCCGCCTCCTCAGCCGGTGTATCCGGCTCCCTCACGGCCACGCGGCACCGGATCTATGGAAGAAGATCCATAGCCAACGACCTGCAACACAAGAGAAAGAAGAACATAGAGGTTAGGGTTACTGATTTAGGGTTAGGGTTCGAGACCTCGTGCGGAAGAGAGGGACGGGCGGACGGCTCACCTGCGCAGTCGGAGCACCAGATCCACCGACGGCGAGGGAAAACGACGAGCGGAGCTTGGCACAGAACTTGACCAGATTGAGGTTAGGGTTAGGGTTACGGAGGCAGCGAGAGAGGAGGAGAGGGAAGAGGATAGAGCGAGGAGGGAGAGAGAGGGGTAGAGGATCAGAAGGCGTCGATGGCGGCTCGACGGCGACCGTCTCCACTCTCCGGCGAATGGCTAAGGTTACGGTGGTCGGTGGGTGAGGCGAGGCGAGCGAGGGAGATTGCGGGCGGCTCTGCTGCGGCCTGCGGGGGAGGGGATGGCCGAATGGCTAGGGTTACGGGGGGAGGGGAGGGGTGGGTGTTCTTATACCGGGCCGATGCCGGGCCGGCCACATTTACCGGGCCGTGCTCGGGCCGTCACCGTGGGCTGGCCTGCCGGCCCAAGCACGGCACGGACCTCGTGCCGGGCCGGCACGGGCACGCCGCCTGCCGTGCCAGGCCGTGCTCGGGCCGTGCCTCGCCGTGCCGGGCCACGGGCCGTCCGGCGGGCCGGCCCGAAATGGACATGTATAACCGAAACCCACATGTAGAGGGTATATATATTTCCTGTTGGGATTGAATCCAACCCACTTCACAAAATTGGTCCATATTAGCACATGTTTGGTTTTTAATTATTTGGATTAAGTAGGATGCGATGGTTTCATCCCGAGATTCTAGAATTATTAATCGTGTTGGGATTGAACCTAACCCACTTCACGGAATCTAACACCCTGTAAAATGGGTCCTCAGTCCTCAACCAAACTCATGCTTATTGGTTTCGTGATCAGATTTTAAATTCGCTTTCGCGGAGCCTCTTAGCGTTTGCCTGCAAATTATTATAGACCGATTCCACCCCCGAACTTTTTCATTTTTCATTATAAAAAAATAAAAAAAATATAGCGTTGACTCGACGTGAGTAAGTGCAAGCGCACACGCCATGGCGGATGACCATCGGCTACGCTACCACCACCCAGCTAGCTACCGCCTGAATCCTGGTGCAGTCGCTGTCGCCCGTGCTGAGATGACCGAGGAACGTGGTGTATATATAACAAGCTAGCCTCTCAAGGTTAGCTAGCTAGGCATCATAGGATACTGCAGCGATTGCCCGATCAGGAGCAACGACGGCAGCATGTGCCAAATTTGACTGTCAACATATACCCCCTGCTTTTTGGTGAGTTTCAAAAGTCAAAAAGCAAAAACTATCCTGATGTACATATTTTACACAGAGCATACAAGTCTAAAAATAAAACTAAGGGCGATATCCAATACCGGCCGTCTTCGTCTTCACGCACTTTGCCATACGCTAGGATAGAATTTCTTCAAGTATCTCCCATTGATAGCCTTGGGTAGACGTTCACCTTGCACCGTCTCCACCATATACGAATTTCCGGAGATAACTTTGATAATCTTGTATGGACCCTCCCAACTTGGCGACCATTTGCCAAACTTATTGCTTTTCATCCCAAGAGGCAAAATTGTCTTCCAAACCAGATCCCCAACCTGAAAAGATTTAAGTTTTACCTTTTTGTTGTAAGCTCTGGCCACCCGAAGCTTGTCTTTCTCAATCTCCTTCAAAGCCTTCAAATGCTTGTCGGTCACCTCATCAATATTATCCATCATCAAATCATGGTAATCAACAGCGGAGAGGTCATTTTGATTTGCCAACCTATATGCGTCCAGATTTATCTCAACGGGTAAAACGGTTTTTTGACCATACACAAGCTCAAAAGGAGCAACCTTAGTAGCACCATGTCTAGATATACGATGAGCCCACAATGCTTCGTCCACTTGAGTGGCGCGACTAGGGTTAACCAAACCAGTGGGAACCGGTCCGGTTTGACCGGTTTGGGCAGGTACCAAACCGGCACAAATACAAAATTCAAATTCAAAATTCAAAAAAATGAAAAATTTCTAAAAAAAATTCTAAAAATACTTCAAGGTGCGACGAATCTAATGGTTTCAAATTTTTTAAAAAATTCATCCATTTAGTATAGTTTGCGGGCATATAAAGTTAAATCAAAAAAGAAAAAGAAAAAAATGGGCCGGCCCATTAAGGCCCACAGCATATGACGGCCGGTAAACCGGTCAAACCGGGAAACCACTTTTAAACCGTCGGATTTTTTAGTTAAAACACCGGTAACCGGTCAGACCGGACCGATAAACCGGTCACACCGGTCGGAACCGGTTACACATGTGCCTTTGAATTTGGATTTGAATTCAACCGGTTTCCACCGGTTTCCGGTCAAACCGGTCCGATAAACCGCTACCGGAGGTCGGCGGTTTGATCGGACCGGTCGGTTTTGTACCAGCCAGATCTTCTAGAACAGTGTTCGCGAAAAGATTCCCCACCCTAGTTGATGCAGGCGTGAGGGGATTGTTGACACAGAATTGCGCCAAACACACCTGAATGCGCTAGAACGCGTGACGATCGTCAAAACGATCAACACAGCGAAAACCCTGGGCCGGTCTGACCGGTTTCGCCGACCTGTTTGACCGGTGCAGGCAGGGAACTCGTGAAGACCTAGAACAGCGAGCTCGGGAGGGACCCCGTCGGAGCTCGTGATCGTAGGGTTGCTCTGAGGTCGGCAGACCACTCAGAACGTCTTCAAACGCCGTCGAGACAAAGGAAGAAAGCAATCTTGGGTAGGAAAAGGCTAGAGTTTGAGAGATAAAAGTAATGCGATTTTTGTATTGATTCGAGTGGGAATAACCTCAATCGGCCTTAGCCTTTATATTTATAGGCCGGGGAAGACGTACCCATTGGCCTGAACTATATTTTTGTATCTTCTTCTTGACAAGTTTGATCGAAATCTTATTACTAGACTCGGCCTGCCCATTGGCCTGAGCATAGTATGGAGATGAATTGAGCAACTTAATCTTATAAGATTCGGCAAAGGCACGCACCTCTTTTGATATAAATGAAGAACCTTGATCCATTGTCAAAGTTTGTGGAATGCCGAATCTATGAATAATATGCTCAGTAATAAACTCAATTACCTCCATATGTGTCATATTCTTCAAAGGAACTGCTTCGGTCCACTTAGTAAAATAATCTGTAGCAACTAACATGAAGCGATGCCCCTTTGAAGATGGAGGATTAATTTGTCCAATAAAATCCAACCCCCAACCTCGGAACGGCCATGGTTTAATAATTGGATGCATCAACGCAGCAGGCACCAATTGCAAATCACCAAATCGCTGACATTCTTCACACCCTTTAAAGTATCTAAAACAATCAGATAGCATGTTGGCCAATAGAAACCGGCTCTTCTGAGTAACCACTTCATCTTGGGAGCCGATTGATGAGTACCACAAATACCTTCATGAACCACACTCATAGCAACCCGACCTTGATCCGAGTCTAAACATTTGAGAAGTAAATCTTCGGCAGTTCGACGATAAAGCTTATCGTCAATTAAAACATACTTGAAAGCCAAACGCCGAATATTTCTCTCCGCACCACGACCAGGATCTCTCAAATATGACATAAGAGGGACCCTCCAATCCTGGGCTTCGGCCGAGATAATTGAATCATCTTTTTTGGCCAAACCAAAACCATCAGCAGCATCACCGATCAGACTGGTCTGGGCGGTCAGACCGGTCTCGCTGACCGGTCGGACCGGTGTGTCCAGAACCAGAAACTCGGCTTTCGTTTGCATCGGCTTGCGAATGTTGAAATATTTTTTTGTAACATTATAGCCAGATGCTTGCTGAGCCAGAGTATTTGCCTTTCCATTCTCTTCCCTCGGTATATATTTAATAATAAATTCATCGAAGGAGGAAATAATATCGAGGCATTTATCAAGATATGCATTTAGAGAATCATTATAGCACTAGCATACCTTGGATACTTGCTGCACCACTAGAAGAGAATCTCCAAAGGCTTCAACATGTTTCACACCCATGGATTGCAAGAATTCCAAGCCAAATAGAAGCGTTTCATACTCAACTTGGTTATTTGTGCATTCTTCTTCTAATCGGTTTGAAAACTCAAAAACGGCACCATTCGGAGAAATAAGAACAACTTGTCTAGATCACCAGAATCTTCAATGGCATCACACATATCGTTCGTACACGCCCGATATTGATCTAGCCTCTGCTGCAGCCACTATGCGTTAGGCCGGTCTGACCGGTCAGGGTATCCAGTCTGACCGGTTGGCCCTGTGCGCCGAACGGGACAGGACCGGTCTGACCGGTCGGCACGGGCGGTCTGACCGGTCTCTTCAGGAGCCTCTGTTGTACTCATCTGATTTACATTAAATGATTCAGCCGATTATTCATCGGCTTTAGTACAGCAGAAACAAAACCATCCTTAGTGCAACTGATCAAATCATAATCGGACAGATCCACGCCCGATAAACACTTGACATTATCGTGTGCACTCATAGAATCCAAATCGGCCAAAGCAACAAAGGATGAAGTGTCCCCATGGACAATCTCGACCTCATCGCCGATCCACTGAAGAAGAAACTGATGCAAGGTAGAAAGAACACACTGATTTGCATGAATCCAATCCCTCCCAAGAATCAAATTGTAGTTACCTTGCACCTCCGAGACGAAGAAATCCGTAGCAAGCGTCTTGCTCCCAATGGTGAGCTCCATGGAAGCAACTCCCTTGGCGCTAAGGGGCTCACTCCCTCCAACACCACTGACCGTCATGTTTGTCTTGATCAAGTCCTCGTCTTGGCCACCGAGCTTCTTGTACAGCGAGTAGGGCATAAGATTTACAATAGCCCCACCATCCACTAGCATGTGAGTCACCGGCTTCCCGTTGATGTGTCCCCTCATATAAAGAGCCTTGAGGTGGTTGTCCTTCTCGCTTGGCTTCTGGAACACAGCTTCACGGGACCCAAACTGAAGATGAGCCAAATCTTTCTCCGGGACCACGAAGTAATCTGAAGATAAGTGCACCACATTGATCTCCAAGTTGGTGTGCTCTGGAGACGCTTCATAATCTACCAATTCCTCGTCTTCTACGGTTGGAGGAACTGCTGGGGCTTCATCTACAGAAGAAACCGAAACGGGCGGTGCCGATTCGGCTACCGGCTCTGCAGTAGGCTCAACCGGTCTGACCGGTTGGTCAGAGCGGTCTGACCGGTCTACTTGACTGGTCTGATCGGTCGGCTACGGCGGTCCGACCGGTCTGGCTGGCTGATCAGCTGTCTTGACCTTCCAAACCTTGCTCTGAGGGAACATGGGCCTGTATCTATTGAAGTTCTCATACCTCATCTTCTCTTTCTCCTGCTCCTTCTTTTCCTTGTTACGAAGGCGCTGCAACTTCCTCTTCTGTGTATGAGTTAAACCTGAAGGGCACCACCTAGGCTGATGGTACTTATCTACTACGCTCTTGCTGCCACCGGCCTCATGATCATTGGCCATGACCGGCTTTTGTGAAGGAACCTCAACCGATTTCTATATGTCCATCGGCTTTTTGCCCGTATCCTTTATGGGCACCTTGATTTCACCGATTTGAACAACATCGGTTTTAGGCTTCTCTGGATCAGCAACAGGCTTCTGCTCCTCTTTCTTTTCCCTGATGCGATACTTGAATCTTGGAGCAGGAACCTGGCCCGGCCTCTGGTGAGACCGGTCTGACCGGTCAGAGGTGACCGGTCTAACCGGTGCAGCCTGCTGCACTGGACCAGATTGGCATGGTCCCAATCGGTCGTGCACGGGCACCCTGGAGCTTTCCCCTTGATAATGTGGAGGATAAGGCATCGGAAAACACCGCATCCATATCCCTTCATGCTCCCATGCTGGATTTGTTGCACTTGACGCCGGTGGCACCCATGGCATGGTAGCACACATCTGGGGAGGATACAATGTGACAACATCACCCCTGCGCCTGCTGGATTCCCTCCTTGGGGACACTGGACGATCTTGACGCGGTGGTGATTGCGGTCTCTTTTTTAGCGGCCGATCGTTTCGAACGGCCTTTGTGTACTTGTTCAACAACTGGTTGAAGGTGGGCTTCTGATTAGTAGTTCTTCCCTGCACCTTCAACTCGTTGGTCTTCCAAGTAGCCACTTCCAGACGCTTTGGATTGAAAGTCCGGGGACGGTCACCAGAGCAGTTTGACCGGCTGGAGGAACCGGTCTGACCGGTCGGACCGGTCTGACCTGTCGGAGACACCGGTCTGACCGGTCGTGCCTGATCAGCAGACCGATTTTCTGGTGGAGAGCTTCCTTGCCCCCCGAGTCTGGGATTTCTGACAATGATCTTCAGAGTATCATTTCCATCATCAGTCTTCTCTTTGATAACTTCCCGGGCAAGGATCTTGTCACTTGTATTCATCGGTCTTGGATCATCGATGACAACATACTTCCCCTTAGCTCCTTCGGCTTGTTCCGGCCGAATGAGCACCTTTGGATTGTTTAATTCCAGTGTATGAACAGGGAAAGGAGCCTTGTCAATTTGCATCTCAGAAAGTACCAATCGTCCTTCATTAATGGCCGATTGTACCTGTCGACGAAAAACATTACAATCATTAGTAGCATGAGATGTAGAGTTATGCCACTTACAATATGCATGTCGTTTAAGTTCGTCGGGAGATGGAATAGCATGTGACAATCGGATGTTATCATTCTTAAGCAATTCATCAAAAATCCGATCACATTTACAAACATCAAAAGTAAATTTCAGCTCCTCTTGCCGATTCTTTTGAATCGGCTTGAGAGACGGAACTGAACCGGGTTTGGCCTTTGATGGCCAAACAAACTCAGCAGCATATACTTCCTTGCTATCATCGTCCGAACTATCCGAATCATGATCAAGAATATGTGTGTTGGACCGATGAGGCTTGAAAGTATCTTTGGCATTTTTAAGTTTAAACTCTAAACCCACAACTTTGACTTGCAAGAAATTCACAGTATGATATTCAAAGCCCTCGAGTTTCTCTTTCAAATAAGAACGTAAACCATTAAGCGCCAAATCCATCAAATCTTTTTCAGAAATCGTCAAACTAAAACACCGATTTTTAATTTCTTTAAATCTTTTGAAATAATCTGAAGAAGATTCATCACGTCCTTGCTTAATCGATGTTAAGTCCAATAATTTTGCTTCGGTTTCCCCACTAAACAAGTGATCATGAAACTTATGCTCCAACTGAGCCCAATTGCGAATAGAATTAGGAGCAAGCGAGGAAAACCAAGAGAAAGCTGTTCCAGTCAAAGATAAAGAAAATAAACACACACGCAAAGTATCATTGAAACCGGTCTCTCCTAATTGCAAGACATATTGACTAACGTGTTCCCAAGTTATACGAGAATCATCACCATTAAATTTAGCAAACTCAGTAATACGCCAACCAGGAGGAAAAGGAGTAAAATCAAACTCAGCAGGATAAGGTTTTTGATATAAACGTGTAGTACCCATATCCACCCCAAGCTTACTTTTAATCGCATTTGCCAGATCTTCTTTGAACTTAAGGAGATCGGCCTGATAGTGCTGGCTGGTATAAAACTCAGAAAAATGATGTGCATTAGAATTTCCATGTAACATCGTTTGTGAAGAAGTTGGGATCGGTCCTTGGTTAGGTCCAGATCCTCGCGATCCTCCAGCTACAGCAATAGTGCGAGGTGGTGTATACAGTGACAATTCATTAGTTCGGCCAGGGGCAGACGAATTTGGAATCGTCTCAAGGGGTACCGGTGACGGCACTGTCCCTGAGTAACCGGTCTGACCGGTTGCGTAACTGGTCTGACCGGTCGGTGAGACCGGTCCAACCGGTGTAGTGTGCACAGTTGACGGTGGCGGGGTTTGCCCTGAGAACGAGTTCGGCGGCATACCATAGAGTGGCTCAGATGTGAACTCAGGGGTAGCCGAACTCGGATCTAATGAGTTAGGATCTGACATGGGTTGTTTACCTTTAAGCGCATCAACATCACTACTCAATTTAATTAAAACGGCACCCGCAGCAGCTTGTGCAGCAATAATTTTTTGATCCATCATGGATGACATTCTATCAAAAATATCAGAGGAAGAGAAGCTTACATTGGAGATCTCCTCAATCTTATCCTTGCTAAGCTTGAGAGACGGCAGTACGAATTCCTCCACCCTCTTGATGAGGCCACCACGATCCTTCTTGAAGCCCTTCAAGAATTGTGCCTTGACGTGCTCCTCCACAAGAAGGTAGGCCTTGCTCTCCTCTTCGGTGAGCTCTTCCATTGTAGCCGTGATGATGTTTTCCTTGTCGATCTCTGAAGAGCCCATTTTCTGAAAGGAGTAGATTAGATCAGTTTTAAAACCAGATTAATCTATCCCTAGTGGAGTCGCCAAAAAGTGTGTTGACACAGAATTGCGCCAAACACACCTGAATGCGCTAGAACGCGTGACGATCGTCAAAACGATCAACACAGCGAAAACCCTGGGCCGGTCTGACCGGTTTCGCCGACTGGTCTGACCG
The DNA here is from genome assembly GCF_016808335.1 of Panicum virgatum. Taxonomy (NCBI): domain Eukaryota; kingdom Viridiplantae; phylum Streptophyta; class Magnoliopsida; order Poales; family Poaceae; genus Panicum; species Panicum virgatum. The sequence continues at coordinate 5,566,800 of NC_053150.1, read as the reverse complement.
GTGCAGGCAGGGAACTCGCGAAGACCTAGAACAGCGAGCTCGGGAGGGACCCCGTCGGAGCTCGTGATCATAGGGTTGCTCTGAGGTCGGCAGGCCACTCAGAACGTCTTCAAACGCCGTCGAGACGAAGGAAGAAAGCAATCTAGGGTAGGAAAAAGTTAGGGTTTGAGAGATAAAAGTAATGTAATTTTTGTATTTATTCGATTGGGAATAACCTCAATCGGCCTTAGCCTTTATATTTATAGGCCGGGGAAGACCTACCCCTTCACGAGTAGGATTACATGAGGACTCTTTACAAAAACTCTAATTCTACTCGGACTGTACAGACCAGACCGGTCTGACCGGTCGGCCCAACAGGTCAGACCGGTCGACCTCAGCAGGTGCCAAATTTGGCTGTCAACAGGGATCAATGGTGCCGTGGGTAATTTGTCAGCCATTGAATATTCAGTAGTATGATCCACCCGACCCGAGTTCCTCGCGTCTGACGTAGCGTGTCGTCGTCGTCGACGGCGACGCGGTGCGCCGGTCGTCGGCGTGGATCACGCCGGCCAATAAACAAACAAATCCCATCTTCATCGCTCCATTATTCTTACTCGTTACTTGATTTGGATTGATGTTACTAATCCAAGGATTAAAAAAACTAAAATACTGGTATTGATGGTGGTGGTGGTGGTCGGCAGCAGGTTCGCGGAGGTGGCGGAGCTGGTGGACTGCACATGCCTGGACATCTACGGGGCGCTCCCGGCGGCAGCGCTCACGCCGGCGGTGCCCTATGCGGCATACCTGGTGTACCGCACGGCGGGCGGGGGCCACCGCGTCCTGAGCTACACGGACCAGGAGACGGCGGTGGCGGTGGGCGGCCGCGTGGTGGCGCGCCACGCCGTGTGCTTGCGCCCCGACAACGACGAGGCGCGCAAGTTCAGGGGCGGCGGTGGCGGCGACGCCGGGCCCGTGTCCTCAGCGGTCCTCTGACGCTTTGCGGCGGGCTCCATAACTGGGGTTCCGTCGCTGCGGTGCAACCTGCGCCGGCTCGCTTCCTCCGGCGATGCGCCGGAGCTGCTCCGGGCCTAGCTGGGACCGCTCGCGGCGGAGCTACCAGCCACAGCCTGCTTGCCCTTGGCAGAAGGGCCAGACCCCGCGGGGCTCGGCACGGCCTGTTCCCCGGACGCACCAGGGATCCGGATCCCACGGTCCGGGTCGCCCCCAGTTTGGCGCGCTGCTAGCCCACCGTCGTCGAGGGTCGGCAGGGTGGCCAGCACCGCAGCCGTCAGGCTCAAGTCCTCGCAGAGGGGAACGACGCCCTGAGGGAGGATCAGGTGCTCCGGGACGAAGATATCCCCCGTCACCACCCGCACCAAGACCTCCAGGCCTTCCTGGGTCAGATCGCTGCCCTCCCCATGGTGGGTCCTGCTGCAGTCTTGGAGTCCGGTGAAGCTCCAGGCAAGACGCGGCCGCTGCTTCAGAGGGGCAATCCGGCGATTCAGGAAGTCCCGGAGCACGTGCAGCGAGGTGAGGCCGCTCTCCGCCAGCGCCCTGATCTTGCTCAGCACGGGGTCAAACTCTGACGGCAGGGACGGCTTGGCCCGCCAGGACTGGCAGTCGAAGGCGGGTCCCCCGGTCGGCATGACGAGGCGCTCGTTGGCTTTGGTGGTGGTGATCACCCACTCCTTGCGCCAATCCTCCCACTTCCCGCCAGTAAGCCTGGGAATGTAGGGCGTCGGCAAATCGCTCCTTGTCTGGAAGTAGTACGCCCCCACCTCATCCTTGCCCTTCCCAGACTTCACCAGGACGAAGAAGTGGCGGAAGAGAATGACGCAGGGCCGCACCCCCACGAACATCTCACACAGGTGGACAAAGATTAACGTCATGAGGATGGAGTGGGGTGTGAGATGCTGGAGCTGGAGGCCGAAATCCTCCAGCAGCAGCAGGAAGAACGAAGAGATCAGTAGCCCCAAGCCGGTGGAAATGTGTGAAATAAACAACACAAATTCCTCGGTGCGCAGATCGCCGAGGGGAACCGAGCCTGCTCGAATCCCCCAGGCAGTCTCCTGTAGACTCCACCCAAGCAGGCGGCACACCGTGTTCAGTTCCTCCTCGGTTTGGAAACGACGGGGACGAATGAGGGATGCCATCTTGCTATGGAGGCGAGGAACAATCTGCGCAGAAGAACAAGCGGCGAGGAAGCTCGAAGGCAAAGGGGCGCAAAGGTTTGGAAGGAAGAAGGCGAATGCAGAAAAGTAACCGCGGTATGCGGTTCGGCCCTTTATGAAGCCTGACCCATCCGGCGCGCCCCGGAACCGTCGCTGGAAGCCAAGTGACGCTCATGCCTGGTGCTAGCCGCCTAGTCCATGACAAGGGGGCCCAGGCCCGCCTGTCAGGGAGGGCGGGTAACAAACAAAGGTGTGAAAAGGCGGGATCTGAACCGTCGCCCGCGCGCGAAGCGAGGCAGAAGCTGAGCTGATGTGCGCGCACAAAGCGCTGGCATGACCAGGCTTTTCGGGAACTGCGCTGGTGGTAAAAATTACATTTACCCCGGCCGCAACAATGCCGAGCGTCGCTCGCGTGACTAGGTGTACCACTGTATGTGGGGGCCACGAGTCAGTAAGCCGTTGCAATGTGACGAGGCAGCGAAAAACCCGATGGATGGTCAAAGCCGGACAAGACTCCTGCAGTGTGCATAGTCTAACGCTAGAGCCTTCAAGTTATGCAGAGCCAAATCACAGTAGTGGCCCCACCTGCGGGTTCATCGCCTCTCCCGAGATGGGCCCGGGGCCACTGTCGGTACCCTATAGCAGGGATACTCACTCCTACTGCCGCTAGGCAGGACTCGCGTAGTCATCCGTAACTACGCCCTAAGGGGCGGAGCAGCCGGCCCCACGGGTCAGCCTCTTACCTCACCGGGCCAACGGCCCCGGACCCGCTCCCCGCTCTAGGACGGGTCCGGAGACGCCACGTGTCCCTGAGGAGGGGAAGCTCCGCACCAACAGCCGAGGGCTCGGACCCCCCATAGGGGTCCGAGACCTCCCCGCGTCCGTCCGGACCTCCCACGCGTGTAGAACCAATACACCGCCGGGGCGGGGTCCGGGGGCGCCACGTGTCCCGCAGGCGCAGGCGCGGGCGCGAGTCTTCCGCTGGAAGACTCGCCCACCCACCGCATTCAATGCGGGTGGTTGAGGCGTGCTCTGCCGCCACGGCACGTGGGGCAGCTTTTGTCAGGCCTCACTGTAGACCGCATATTACCGAGGTACATAGTGCAGCCGCATGCGCCGCATCCGTGCAGAGCCCGTCTGCCGCATTAAATGGATACGACGGCACGGCACCTTTTCATCATACCGCCTACGCCGCAAGCTACACGGCCGTTCAGCTACGCTGCAGGCAACGCCGCAAGCTACACCCTAGCGCCGTTTCGACAAGACAGGGCATGGCTATGCCGGACGGAAGATTCCCACGGGCAGAGCAAGGAAATCCAGGAATGAAATCTCCGTCGCCTGCAATACCATAATGCCTGAACAGTATGTCATTTTATACTACATCATTGGGCCCACCTATCGGGGACTCAACGGCCATGTACGCGCCTCCCTTGAGATATAAAGGGGAGGCGCTCGCTGCACATGGGGGCTCTGAAGTCACTCTAGACACGCCAAGACTCTCACAACACAAGCTCGGTTTCGCTCCGAACAACCCTGCTCTCAACCTCTTGAGAGCGCAAGCAATACAACACACAGTGGACGTAGGGTATTACGCTCCGGCGGCCCGAACCACTCTAAACCTGCTGTGTTCATCGCGTTCTTCCACCGAGATTGGACTAATCCTAGCTAACCCCCGAGTACTCACCCTCTGGGTTTAGGCGGGTGCACTACGCTACCCGGCTGTGGGTTTGCACACCACGACAGACGAGGTTCGTTTCTTCATTTTCTTGTGCGTCGGTCTTCGATTCCTCTATGGGCTTCCTGTCGCCGGGTGTGCCTGTTTTGCCTGTGGCATCGTTGGCCTGGCAACCATCAACATGTCTTCTGGTGGTTGGAGGATTCTTTTGTCCCTCCGAGGTAGGGCTGCTCGTGGCTGCCTTGTGAGGTTAGTATCCCCTGTGTGTTTGCTGTCCCAACCCGAGAAATCGAGTTGGTTCTTTGTCCCCACCTGTTTTGGTGGTCCTGTTCTACTTCTGGGTACCTCGTCGTCTGGCGATTCGGGGCTTTTGGCAGCTCTTGAGGCGTCAGATTCCTCATCGTCTGGCGATGCAATGGCCGATGGCCATCAGTCGGGTCGTTCAGCGTCAACAAGGCACGTCAGAAGCGATGTGCTGCTCAAGACGGCATCAAAAAACTGTGTTTCTTCGCCAGTGAGGAGGTCGGCTTCAAGCTGCATGCTCCAGCCACCGGTGGCGAGTAAGTCCGGGAGAAGCTTACAAGGACTAGAGTGTAATTTCTTTATCTTTCAGGGATGTCTTTGTAAATTGTGGGTTGTAATCACCAAAACATATGAATAAAATATAATCCCGGTTTCTAAAAAAAACGAAGCCGGCCGGCCTTTTGTCCTTTGCTCCGTCGCTGCATGCGATGGCGACCTGCCGGCCGGCCATGCCGTCCTTCTCCACCAGCTGTCCTCCGTCAACGGCGGAGCAGGCAAGAGCTACCTCCTCGCAGCATCTACTCAGCTTCCTGCCCCGACGCGCAACGTGGCCGGCGGCCTCAGAAGGGCGCCGCCCATCCTCATCGGAGACGGTGGCAACTGGCAACTCTTCACATCTCAGGCAGGCCGTCCAAATGAGCGAGAGCGAGGCTCCTGCTCCTGCTCCTACTCCTACCTCGGCGGCGTTGGCAGCAGCAGCACCGCCGGCGTCGCCGTCCCTGCCGGACGACGAGGACATCCTCCGGATGATCCTCCTGCGCCTCCCGCCGCTCCCCTCCTCCCTCCCGCGCGCCTCCCTCGTCAGCAAGCTCTGGCGCCGCGTCGTCTCCGACCCCGGCTTCCGCCGCCGCTTCCGCGCCCACCACAAGACTCCTCCGCTGCTCGGATTCTTCTTCCACAACTTCAACCTGCAAAGGTCATGGCACGTCTTCACCCCCACTCTGGCCGCCTCCGACCGCATCCCGCCCGCGCGCTTCGCCTGCCCCAGCAAGGGCTCCTTGCTCGGCTGCCGCCACGGCCTCGCCCTCCTCGAGGCCGGCTCCACGGCCGTCGTCTGGGACCCCATCACCGGCCGCCGGAGCTCCGTCGACTTCCCGCCGGAGCTCACCCTCAACCGCAACGTCACAGTCTACCACGGCGCCGTCCTCGGGGATCCCGCCGGCTCCGGCGGCTTCAGATTCAGACTGATCATGGTATCCTACCGCGTCTTCCAGGGGACCCTCCGCGCGTCCATCTACGACTCGGATTCTGGAAATTGGGGCCAGATCATCTCGACGGCGGCCTTCTCCGACTGCTTCAAGCCCGGCGTCCTGGTCGGTAGCAAGCTCTACTGGCTGATCCGCCACCGCAGCGGCGGGTTCCTCGAGCTCGACGTGGATCGCCGGAGCCTGGCCGTGATCCGGCTGTCCGAGGACATCCCTGTTCCCGAGGGCGCCCATGTCCAGGCTCTGCGGACGCGGGATGGAGGGCTTGGCGTCGCGGTCGTGGCGAAGCGGAGGATGCAGCTCTGGGGGAGCACCGCCATCTCCGGCGATGTGGTCAGAGCGGTGCTGCAGAAAACCGTTGATCTGGAGCAGCTCCTCTCGCTTCCATTGCCGTCGACGAACGCGCACGAATCATCCGTCGTGGGGTACGATGAGGACACCAACACGATCTTCGTCTGGACGAGCGTGGGTGTCTTCATGATCCAGCTCGAGTCGATGGAGTTCACCAAAGTTTCTGAAGACACCTGCATTCGTGGCTATTATCCCTTCGCGAGTTTCTACACTCCTGGTAATTAATTGTAGCTCGTCTTCACTTTTCACACATTGCAGAAGAAATGCTGTTCCTTTAATTTGCAACCAGTCGAGATGTTTAACTATTCGTTTCAACTTTTTTCTGTTTCTTTCTGCTTCTAAATATAGTGATGTATTCAGTGCTTTGATTCTGCTTCATAAATCTGTAGTGGCAAGTTGCATCTTTCATATATATAGCGGTGTTTTTACTTTTACTAGGTTAGAACTATACATATATGATTGAATTTTTGTAGAGAGTCTTTGCTTATAGTGATGTTTTCACTTTTACTGGGTTTGAAATTTTTATATAACGATATGTCATATCTTTTACAAGCCCAATCAAGGCAGTCGTGCTTCTTCATTTCAATGAAGATTCTGAATTTGTACCCTACATTCATTGGGAACAGTAAGTGGAATGTTCGCTGCAGAGTGGTTCTGGCCGTTATATTAATTTGGATCCGCTTAATCACCTTATTTTCTAACTCTGTAATAAAAAAAACTATTAATTTGAGTCTACATTAATATTTGATAGTAGCATTACCATTTATCCACAGCAATGTATGTGTTAGGAAAAATATTAATGTCATCTAATTGACCATTTAATTTATTAGATCGGAATATAATGATACAACAGATTGCCATTTTTTCAAAGTTTATATAGAGGCAACTCACATTGCCTTTGGACTAGATAGTGCCTCCAAGTTGTGTGTGTGTGTGTGTGTGTGTGTGTGTGTGTGTGTGTGTGTGTGTGTGTGTGTGTGTGTGTGTGTCCAACATATTTGATCTGATTGGCAATGTGCAATGATAAAAAAAGCTCTCTAGTACTTCTGGACCGTTGCTCTTTGTTAGGCGATATGGTTTAAGTTGAAACATGGTCATTAATTAATAAATCATTGGATATGCAGGTTCCTGATTGGGGAGCACACTAGCTCAAACTCTGGGCGATATGCAGGTTCCTGATTGGTGTGCCATATGAATAGAATTGGATGGTATTAGAGCACGTTTAATAGTTGGGACAAGCACTTGGCTGCTAGAGCCTCCACGTCAGATTGGAGTCTAACTCATACAATAACTTATCTCTTCACCTGTTTCAATACATATTATTTTATTATGTTGGACCCATTTGTCATTCACCATTTTCCTACTCTCTTCCTTTCTCTCTCCTACGGCTGGTCCAGCAAATAAATTTGAAGTTCTTGGAAACTGTGTTCAGCTAGTCGCCAGGTTCAGCGCCAAGCTGAGGATTCTCTCTCATCCAGCTCGGAGATAAAGCTGACGTGTTGGACGATTCGACCCTTATTGTACCTGCTCTTAGTAATGGTGTTGTACACTCAAACTTATGTTGGCTTTTGCATTGGTCTAGTGCATGAGCACTGTTTTGTATGGTCTTTTTTTCCGTAACAATTACTCCCTCCATTCTCTTTTGATAGTCCTATTTCCAAAATTCAAATATTCACAAATGATGGTCCTATTTGCTATTGATAAGGACCATAGCAATAAATAGCACCAGTAACAAGGAGTTTCTAGCAAAGACATTGGAGGACTAGCAAAAAGCCTTGTGTTGCATTAATTAGATGATAAGCAATGTTGCTTTTCCTTGTTCATTGTATCGAGGTGAAATAGGACTATCAATAGAGAATGGTGGGAGTAATAAACCAGACATGTCTCTTCCGAGGCAGAGATGTGGACAATATCTTCTAACTCTACTACTGCAAGGAAAATACAATAGCACTAGCCTCGCAAAGTCTTACGATCAAGGAACGGAATGAATTCTATAAAAACTCGCAAAAATACTTACTTCCTCTGTCCTAAAATGAATGCACTTCTAGAGTTTAAAATTTATCCTAAAATAAATACACCTTTGGATATAAGATAACCTAATTCTAGTTATCTTCTTCTACTTTCTCTCTTTCCAAAACGCAATAATTACATATTTATAGGGTATATATAATTTTCTAACTATCTTGATCTCTCCGCCTCAAGCCTTGAAGTGCACTTGTTTTCGGAGTATTGATCAGTTGACCAGCTTAATTTGGGTGGCCAGTGCACACTAAAGAAGCCCACGCTAGCCATTGAAAATAAAATCCATTTGCTCCAGGGCCCACGATAGTATGGGCCTACGAGACCCCGGGCCCAGCATACGTGGAAATGGGATGGGTGGGGGAAGAGGGCTTTCGGCCCACGAGCAGTTCCAAACAGGTAGGTGAGCCGAGCGCCTCCGACGGGGGCTCCTATAGTCTTCCGCAAGATGGATAAGCAACTTATCTATAAAATCTATTATGGTCCAGCTGATGGCCTATTTAAAATTTTACTGAAAAAATATTGAACCAACATCTCAAAAATATTAAACCAATGTTGAACCAGCATCTCAAAAATATTGAACCAATATCTCAAAAATGTTGAATTAGCATCTCAAAAGATGTTGAAACAATTTTTAAAATGTTGAACAAATTTTTTTTCTTCGATCTTCTTCTCCGGTGCCGGCGGATGCGCGACGGCACTGGGTGCGGGCGGCGGGGCCTGCGGCGGCACGTGGCCGGCGGGGGCGCGCGGCCCGCAGCGGCGCGCGTGGCCGGCCGGGGTGCGCGGCCCTGCGCGGCCCGCGGCCGCGCGCGTGGCCGGCGGGGCCGCGTGGCGGTGCGCGGGGCCGGCTGGGGCGAGCGGCGGCAGGGCGCGAGTGCCGGCGGCGCGCGGGAGAATCTGGGGGAGAGAGGAAGGAGGAGTGAGGAAGAGAGAGCAAGTTAGGGTTTGGTTGAATCTAAGAGCTATAATTATTTGCACGAATCTTAAACATCGAAAGATAAGTTGGAAAAAATCTTGCGGAAGATGGATAGGTTTTCTGCCTCCGACCGGGTCCGGCGGCCCGCGGCCGCCGTGCGGCGGGGTCAGTGTGCTCCGTTCCCCCACGACGGTGGTCTCCGGATGGCATGGATCCCTCGTCTACCTCGTGCCTAGCCGCATTGAACAACTGCTGCCATGGATCGACGACCTGCTGTGGGCGTTGAGGAGCTCCGGCCGGCCAGCCGTCCTGCCGGCAAGGCTCCGAAGTTTCGCCTCCTAGATTTTACCGGTTGGAAGGTTAAGCAATCAATCGTCCCATGCTACATGATATTTGGGTTTAGTATTACTGTATTAAGTATAAACTGATGCTGCACCTGTGTGTATATATATGATCCTGATATCTGATTTACCATTGAAAATTTTTACGACGAACTCTAGAGTTTTCAGGTGGGCGGAGTTTACTCTCGATGGAACCCTGGAGGAACAGTGGTCAGTGGTTCTCCAGAATTCAGAGACCTGCAATGGAATCGAATAGCTCTTGTAAATTCTGCAGGTAGTTCCAAAACTCAACATGCCAAATAGCGGCAAGACATTACAGTTTTTCTGCATAATATATAGTCGGGCCCTCCGTTTAGTTTTTGTAGCACAACAAACATACCCTTGGAATTTGTTCATGAACTAGTGAGATGCGACTAAACAGATTCTGCGGTGAGAATCATTGAGATCAGCTAAGAGCTGAAGGATAGTAGTACACTTATGTACAAATTATAATTGAAGTAAACAGAAAAGGAGGAAAATTCAGAACTGTTCATCTGTTCTAACTTCTAAGTAAACGATGGAAATTAGCACTGTTCATTGGGCATCTAATCTTTCCACTTGACCATGAACTCTAAGAACTTTGATGTATGTACATTGTGGTCGTATCAGCTTGCTCTGAGAGTCACAAGCTCCCTGCAGAAACATGTTGTTTCTTAGAACGATACAGCAAATAAGAGTACTGTATATATACATTCAGAATTTCAGATACAGATTTCTGAATCCCCCCACCTTTTGGTAACTACAGCTTAATTGTAATATAGGCTCCAGTTCCAGCTATAGCACCCATAGGTGTTGCCACCATGTATATCCAAATCTGGGTGTACCTTCCTGTTGCAACTGCCGGACCAAGTGTACATGCAGGATTCATTGATGCTCCTGTTGATGGCCTGCTCACGAGATTATCAAACAAAGTTAGAATTTATCTTCCTCAAGGTTCAGGTACACAAGAACTCTGCTTATCAAAATTTTTTCTGAACCATTGCATATGTACATAAGGACTAGACATACCCTGCTACAAGAGCATTCATCATGATTGTTGCCCCAACTGCCACTGCTATCAGCTCTTTCACCTAGTTTGATGAGAAGATCATTAGCTTTATATAATGGGACGAAGGGTAACAAGTCTAAAAGATCTAAAGGAACATAAAACTTACAGCATGGGGGTCAGTGGCGAGAGCGGTGATGATGAACAGAAGCACGAATGTCGTGATGAACTCAAGGAAGAAAGCTTCAGTAGTGCCAACCTTTGGTCTGGTGGCAATCCCAGGGTTCACTGGATGATAGATGCCTTTGACACTGAAGGAAGCAGCAATGCAATGGAGCCCAGAATTTGTGCAGTCATGTAAGGTAGGAGGTGAGCAAGTGGGAGGTAGCCAAACACGGTCATGGCGATGCTAACTGCCGGGTTCAGGTGGTGTGACGGAACCGCCAAACTAAAACTCTAAATTAAGCATAATGACTGTCATTTGAACACATCGGGCGCATTAGCTTAATGGTTTAATTTGACAGCTCTTTCTCAGCCCACGTCCCGATCGAAACATCACCGATAGTCTCACGCGAAGGTGAGCGCAGGTGGTACAAGCATGACACATATTTGAAAATACAACAATATACACGAGATTCTGCCATAAGTTTTTCAAACTAAGTTTAAATACTTGTATAATCTACAAACTTTACATCACCGAATCTAGAGTTCGAACAGATGTAAAAGGCCTACATCTGCCACAAGTGTACAACGAGAAGTCTCCTAAGTAGGCGTCGGGCTCCACGACCTCCCATCCCACTGCGTCCCAATGGATGAACTTAACACAGCAGGGACAGAAGTCAACGTCCGGGTGTCCTGAAATAATTGTGGCAACAAACCCTAAATATACTAATACTCAGCAAGTCTTACCCGACCAGAGGTATACATAGCCCCTATCTAGACATACACGGCTTTCTGGCCAGCGGGTTGTTTTGCAGAAAAGCATCTATAGTTGAGTCCTTACTTTCAATGTTTTAGCCACATGTTCTATATAGAAAGACTCTTATCTAATGTTGGCATATCTACAACAATCATGTTGGAGCATTACAATAATGATTCAAAATAGTTCCATGATTTATCACTAACATTTCTAATTCATTTCTATGAGGCGACAAAGAGATCAAGGCCCTCATATCCGCGAGACACGGCGAATCGATTCGATTTAATCTTGCAAAGTGGACCTAACCAACACGGCACGCAAAAGCCCCGTCGGACCCCACGCACCGACCTTTCCCCTCCCCGCTTCGAACAATTCCTAAACCTAATGCACAAATAATAGTTACGTATATAGGTGGCATAATTTAAAATAATAGGATGTGCATCGGGGCTTGCCTTCGGGCTGTTGCTCAGAGCTAGGGTCAGGCAGGCCTTGGGCCGGGTTCTCACGCCTCTCCTCCTGGGCTTGCTCCGGCTGCTCCTGCGGTGCCGCAATCACCTCATGTACGGCGCCCTCAGCTGCGGATGCTACACGAATGCATATGAAATGATTGAATATAACTCAAACTATATAATCACTATACCCAAAATGAAATGTCCTGCGGACTGTCCGCAACCAAATGGCGGACCGTCCGCAACCAAATGGCGGACCGTCCGCAGTTCAACTTCGCAGACCCACCAGAACCCCCAACGTCTCTAGAGAATTTCTAGACTGACTGGCGGACTGTCCGCGCCTCAGTAGCGGACTGTCCGCCACACACTTCTGCAATCCCCCCAGAACCAACTACTTCTCTAGACAAATTTCAAATCTATACTGCGGACTGTCCGCTCCCCATTAGCCGACCATCCGCAGTCCAACTTTGCCAATCCAACAGAGATGACAACATCTCTGGACAAAAACTCCAGATTCTACGGCGGACTGTCCGCTCTCCATTAGCGGACCGTCCACAGTTCAACCCTGCGAAACCCACCAGAGACAACACCGTCTCTGGACAAATTTCGAGCTTCAACGGCGGACCGTCCGCTCTCCAATAGCGGACCGTCCGCAGTTCAATTCTGCAAAACCACAAGAGACAACATCGTCTCTGGACAAATCCTAACCTGATCGGCGGACTGTCCGACCCTCCTAGGCGGACCGTCCGCAGTTCATCTACTCAAATTTACCAGAAACAACTACATTTCTGGGAGATCCTTAGAGCGGCTTGCGGACTGTCCGACCCCCCTGGGCGGACCGTCTGCGGTTCACCCCTTGACTCAGCGCAGGCTAACGGCGTGCAAAAGAGCTAGGCCGACGCCGCGGCATCGCACGCCGTTCTCGCCGACGGTGGCCTGACCGACGGCGAGACTAACACCACACCATCTGCTGGACGAGGCGCCCACGGCTATGGGTGACGCACGCGAAGAAATCAAGCCGAGCATAGGCGGCAACATGCGACCCGGGCGCTCACGACGACATCGTCGAGAACGTTCGTGGAAACAACATGAACGTGGAGGAACGAGGGGAGCATGAGCATTAGCGACTTACTTACAATCGATTTGAACCCTTGGGCGAACGAAACGGTGCCCGGACGATGAAGTTCCACGGTGAGGTCGAGTTTGGGCGAAACTCGAACTGGCGGCCGGGGAATTCGGGATTCCCGGCGAGGTGGGGGTTGTGGCTGTGGTTAGAGGGGTTGAGGAGGGAGCTAGGGAGGTGGTTGAGCTTTGGGTGCGGTGGATTTGAAATCCATGGAGGGGAGCTCGCGAAATCGGCCGGCGAACGGGAGTGCTCACGCGCCGTCCGTGGCGTCGGGAGAGAGGGAGAGTGAACTGAGGGAGAGAGAGAACGAGGGCTTGGGCGCGGGGTGGGTGGAGGGCGGTGCGCGACTTCAATGCGACGTACGGGGAGGTCCGGAAGAGCTCGACGGTCGACACGTGGCGGCGACCGACGATCCTCGGTCACGGAGCAGGTGAAACAGAGCCGTCACGGACCGTCCGCCGCCCCAAGCGGACTGTCCGCGAGGCAGGGTGTTACAGGTGGCAGCCGGATATGTGTATGAGGGACAGTACTAGAACCGTGATGGCTAAACCTGTAGATGTTGCGATGCCGAGCAGGCTCTCAACTCCGTCATGCTGCTCATTCATGACTATGGTGGAAAGCACGGTGAAGATCAGTATGAATGTGCCAAGAAACTCAGCAATCACCTGCAACAATAATAACGCATCAAGGTTAAAATTACATCAGAAGAAGAAAACTGAAAGATAACTATCTGCTGTTATAAACTGTTGAGTTTTGTAACTATACCTTCTTGATGAGAGGAACTGCTTTTATCTTCGGTAAGCCTTGATTCCATAGGTGATAATGAGTTGCATGAGCATCAGAGGATTCGGCAGGATCATCATGTGGATGTGAGCTGACACTGCCGGCATTGAGCAACTCAAATGGCATGACCTTGGAGCTTGCAGCCCTTGGGGAAATGATGATGGAAATCCTGTTGCTCTCACTTGTCACCATAGGAGGGACTGTAACTGCAGCCACATCCATGCCGCGCTTTTGCTCTTCCATGCTTTCCTCTAAAGGCAATCAGCTAAATCTCACTATGTAATCAATGAAACAGGATTGTGGTACTTAACTCTGTTGTTTTGGTCTTTGCAGGGCAAAGGAATTCTGTTTTTGATGCTTGGATGTGATATGAAGCATGGCAGTGAAGGCTATATATAGGCATCTGCTTTTGCGTGGTTTTCAAATGCGCAACGTGCCTTGTAGTAGCTTCTGTTGTTAAAATCAACAGCCTCCAAATCTGCAGCGGCCGAGGTGCCAAATTCATGGGTTTTAGAAAAGCGGCAACTGAATACCGCGGCGAAAGAAGTTGCTAGAGCAATGTATGTAAGTATAATAACAATGTCAACGCCCCCCTTCTGGAGTAGCTTTCAGTTATCAAATGATAACTCTGTTATAATCAATTATATTCGTCATCATCATCTCTGATCTCTGGTTCAGAATGGAGTATTCTGACCGTACCTCAGTTGACCTCTTCTTTAGCTGTTCATAGTGGCAAGCATGCTGATTCTCTTCTGAGATTTATTTTACCAAAAAAACAATGTTATGTTGGGCTATGATGTTGCCTAGATGCTTCTGCATATGAAAACAGTAGATACATGATGCTGACAAAATCATTACTAAAATCTTGCAGTTGGAAGGACAGGAACTACTTCTGTAGCTGTGTGCAACATCTAAGTCATTCTTGCGTTCCTTGAAAACCAGGGCACTGATCTGCCTTCCACCTTTGCCGCTTCAAATCTGGAGTTGTTGGTTTCAGCAAGACCATATGCTAAGCTAAGCGCGCGTGGAGTGCTAGGGTAAGTCAAATGATAATCAATTCGTTGATTGTCTGAATCAGCCTCAGAGATAAACATATGACCTCCTCGAGGAATATGCTGCTGCAGGCCAATAGCAATGATGCTCCAAGGGGCTCTCATACTGGTTGCTATCTAACAATTTACTTTTACTAATTGGACGTTAATCCTCACAAAACAAGCTAGGAAAATGCTAGACATTTTCATAAAAATCTGAAATGTCAGGCCATCAATCTAGTAACTCTAAAAAATTACACATATGCTATTATAAAAATAATCTGAAGTAACCCCTAAATTTGCATCTTAAATTCCCTACATGTGTTATTATTAAAAATAATCTAAAGTGATATCTAAATCTGCATCCGAATTAAATATTATTGTAAACCATTATTCGAAAGTACATCCTTATATGATTCTAAATTATCTAATCCTGTAACTTTTAATACAGAAAAAAAATAATAACTTAAGATATACATGCATGATGTGTAAACATACACCATGTATACATGTATAAAGAAGCCAGGGGATTTCCATGTTAAAGATGTAGCTCAAAGTTAGGGTTCAATTAAGCACACACCGAACACATATAGAGGTGTGTGGGATGCAAAGTGGAAAAAATTATGAATATAGATGAAAATTGTATAGAGTAATTGCTAACTGAAGTCTTTCACAAATGAAAAAACATAAGCTATTTTGATTATTAGCTAGGGGATTTTTTTTTTACAAATTTCTGATACTTGTCTCTCAAAATTACTAGCCAATGGAGAGAGCATGGGTTGATGGACTACTTATCATAATTTATAGCATAAAATTCCCACATATGGCAATAATGCAATCTCATCAGAAAGTGGCATATTGTGTGAACATCTGTAACTGTCAAAGAAGAAACCGAAGGATTTTAAACTTACTTCTCTCATGTGTATTAGCATAAAAATGCTTCTCAGTTCGCTATCAAGTGACAAGTTTGTGTGTATTTCTTAGTGATTTTTCCACTAGTTGCTCGACACGTATATATTCCTTCTATGTTTATGCTTCTCCCAAATTTACATGTATAAAACTTGTTTCAACACTAATTTATTTATCCCAAAAATATCTTTTATTAATCAGATATGTCATCAGCCAATATTTAGCTGCCAGGATAAACACAGACAACTGGACTTAGTATATCTGCATTCCTTCACTCCTCAAATTTGTCTTGGTTTTTATCTGAGTTTCCCCTCGGCCAAAACCTACCACTTCTAGCCCTTTCCATTGAACGACATTTGTAACTTGTTCAGACAGAGCATTGACCCCTTCAACTTTGATCATAAAGTGGAAAAAGAAGATGCTAGGGAAAGGACTCTAAGCATCCTCTACTATCGACCAGACAAACACGAACTTGCCAACATATCCATGCATAGTAAGTTTGAACAGGTAAAATGGAGCTAAATGACTGCAACAGAAGTAGTATAATAATTTGATTTCGCATTGGACAATGAAACCAACAAAGGATGGGGTTTTCAGTTCACCATCTCATACTGTGGCGTTGATCAATCATTCAATCATCACAAATCATTCCTTAGCTAATTGTTTTTCATTTTTTTTGAACAGGTACATCACATCCATGCCGTTCCCGCCAAAATCCATCCAGGCCACTGCCCAGATAAATCTCAACCAAGCATAGAGCGAGCTCTCTGTCCACTGCACTGACATTCTTCTCCAGTGCTCCAGGTACAGGAACACATCTCTTCTAGCTCGAGAATTCATCAATGGAGCATATGAGGAGCATCCCTGGGGCAGCTTCCATGGACAACATGAGCGACGAAAAGATCGCAGTCATCGTCCCGCACTCGTCCCCTATCCTCTCGAAGTCTCCTTCCAACCAAACCCTGCCTCAATGGGTGCAGAGCGAGGCTTCCCGTCCAGCTCCGAGCTTGGAGAAGAGGGCGGCACTTGCTCTCGTCAGGAAGGTGGCGGCGGAGTTCCTGGGGACCTTCCTGCTCATCTTCATCGTGCTGTCGGCGCTCATCGTGAACGAGGCGCACGGCGGCGCGCTGGGCCTGCTCGGCGTCGCCGCGGTGGCAGGGTCCGCCGTGGTGGTGATCGTGGCGTCGCTCGTCCACATCTCCGGCGCCCACCTGAACCCGGCGGTCAGCGCCGCCATGGCCGCGTTCGGCTACCTCCCCAGGGCCCAGCTCCTGCCTTACGTCGCTGCTCAGCTCCTCGGCTCCACGGTCGCCTCGTTCGCGGCCAAGGCGGTCTACGAGCCGGCGAACCTCGGCGCCACCGTCGCCACCGTGCCGGCGCTCGGCACCGCGGCGGCGCTCGCCGTGGAGTTCATCACCACGTTCGTCCTCCTCTTCGTCATCACCGCCCTCTCCACCGACCCGAAAGCAGTAAGCCGCGGCCGTCTTTTTTTTTTTTGATAAAACATATCTGTATTAATACTTAAGGAAAACAGAGAAGACCCGATACAGATACAAGGGCACAGGATACGGAAAGAAAAGCTGTTCTACTCTACTGACACAGAAGCTCCTAGAGAAAGATAGAAAAACAAAGAGCAACGCAGAAGCTCCTATGGTCGACCACATCGCCGGCCGCTGGAATCCACCGCTGCAGTAGAGCTCACCGTAGAACAGGAACACCAACTTCACATGAAAGCTTCGAAAGGAGCCGCAACAGCCACCCGTCCCAGGGAACGGGATCAAAACAACCTTGAGCACGCATCGGCCGGGGACACGCCCCAAACGTTCCTGAAGTACGAGCTGCCGCTGCCGCCGGGGACGAAGCAGCTCCACGCTCCACGACACCACGGACCCTCCAGCTTCCCCTTTGCACCCGATGCACTGACTTGTCATCGCCTCCACTGGAACCAGCCGAGACGCCGAACAAGACATGACTCCTGTACATGAGCTGCCAAGAATCGATGCCGAAGAACCAAATCCGGCAGACCTCACCTTCACAAGCCTCCATCTGGCGCCGGAGTGAACGCCGACAGGACGAGAACGAGGCCGGAAGGACTTATTCCACCAGTGCGCCGACGATGTCGCCGTCTCACCGTCGTCGCCGGGAACACGAAGACTAGACAAGCTAGTACAAATCTACACCGCCGGATGGAGAAGCACCGTTCCCCTACACATCCGAAGCCAAAGGGGCCGTCGGAGGCGGAGGGGATCGGCGTTCCCGCCGGCGAGAGCACAGGAACCACGGACGGCCGTCTTCGTAATGCATTGCATTGGTTTTCTTTTCAGTAAATAAATTCTTCCATCGTTGCAAATGAACACGCCATTGATGATCTAAAACCGATGCGTTCAGGTGAAGGAGCTGGTTGCAGTGGGAGCTGGGGCGGCAGTGATGATGAGCGCGCTCATCTCCGCGTACGTGCAACAATGCTTCATCAGTGTTCAGTTTTCTGATTGAGAAAGTAGTGAGGTTAAATTTACGCGTACATGATGTGCTGAATTTTGGTGGTGGATCGATGGAGCAGGGAGTCGACGGGAGCGTCGATGAACCCGGCGAGGACGCTAGGGCCGGCGATCGCCGCTGGGACGTACACCAAGATCTGGATCTACATGGTCGCTCCTCCCCTCGGCGCCATCGCCGGAACTGGAGCTTACGTTGCGCTCAAGAAGTGATTCAGTGGTGATTGTGCAGGCGGGCATGGCTGCACAATCACATAAACGAAGTGTTTTTTTTATTAAGATTTCTTAAGAAAAGAAGTAGGAGCTAGGACGATGGAAATGGAATCAAGGGCACAATTGTTCGGACCTTGTTCGATTTCTCCGTGGGATACTTCGTTCTCCAATTCGCATATATGGCAGTAGCTAGTTTTGTGTGAAGTTCATGGCGTTTCAAATGGTTCCTGATATTCACTTGATTGTCCAGCGCTGCTTCACTTGCGTTTTTCAGTGCAAGCAGCCAAGCATGTACATGTGTTCTTCCATGTGCCACTGTGCCAGATGCTCGATCAGCATTCACATGGTTGTTGCATCGCATGCGTGGTGCACGGTGCATGAGATCGACTGATCGATCCATCGTCAGTTCGTCACCGATCAGGGCTTGATGAGGGTGTAGGTGCCAGCTCCTGCAATGGCGCCCAGCGGCGGCGCCACCAGGTAGACCCAGATGTCCTTGTACTTCCCCGTCGCCAGCGCCGCCCCGATCGTCCTCGCCGGGTTCATCGACGGCCCCGTCGACGGCCTGCATCCGTGCATCGTCATAAGCATCGGTCGCTCTTGATCGGTGTAGCAGCTAGCAGCACCACGCACTTACCCTCCGACGAGCGCGTTCATCGTTATCGCCGCCGCGATCGAGATGGCGACGAGCTCCTTGCTCGAGGCCGGGTCGGTGGCGACGGCGGCGATGACGAACATGAGCCCGAAGGTGAGCACCAGCTCGAGGACGAAGGCCTCGCCGGCGCCGACGCGCGGCACCGTCGCCATCACGCCGGGGTCCACCGGCCGGTACATGCCCTTGGCCAGGAACGTGGCGGCGGCGGACCCCAGCGTCTGCGCGGCGGCGTAGGGGAGCACGTGGGCGCGCGGGAGGTGCCCGAACACGCCCATCGCCAGGCTCACCGCCGGGTTCAGGTGGCTGCCGGAGACGTGCACCACGGCGAGCACCACGGCCACCACGGCGAGCCCCGCCGACGCCGCCACGCCCAGGAGGCCCTCCACGCCGCCGCGCTGCGCGTCGGCCACGATGGTCGACACCACCGTGAACATCAGGATGAACGTGCCGATGAACTCCGCCGCCACCTTCTTCACCAGCGGCACCTCCGCCGCTGGAGTCTGACGCTCGTGCTCGTCCTGGACGGGAGGCAGCGGCGACCTGAGCATCATCAGTTTCTGCAGGGAGTCGAGCGGCACCAGCTTGGACGATCTCGGAGCCGAGGCGCTGCCGGCGCCGGTGAGGCTCCGGTCACTCGGCGTCGAACACATGCTGATCGCCACCTGCTGCTGCCTCTGATCTTCACAACTCGTTGTGGTGTGATCGGCCATTACTTAACCTCAATTCTAGTTCTAGATATATCTCTCTGACACCCTATGCATATATTTTTTACTTCATGGCCTTAAAGCATAGTTCTTAGTGATTTATGCACCATTGCACACAGATCTCCGAGTGATCTTGCAACAAGTTATCATATATATAGGAGTCGATGCGGCATGGCGAGTCGAAATAGGAGAATACTAAGGCCTTATTTATCCTACAGTACCTATCACATCGAATCTTCGGACATATGCATAGAGCATTAAATACAATTGAAAAAATAATTAATTACACAGTTCAACTGATTGGCACGAGACAAATCTTTTAAGCCTAATTAGACCATGATTAGACATTAATTACCAAATAACAACGAAAGTGTTACAGTACCCAGAACCCAAACTTTTCGTGAACTAAACACAGCCTAATGGGTTTGTACTTGCATAGGGGCTACTGTGTGCTTAGGAGAATATGACGAGGAATATGTGACGAGAGGTGGAGTAAAATGGTCTATCAACAAGAGAGGCCACTGCTGAGTCAGTGGCTGTTCTGCTTGTCATTTGGCCTTGGGCCAGTGAGTTCTCCCTCGGGTGTGACAAGGCCAAGAGAATTCTTGTGCATGCATATTCCCAGGAATTTTCGGCGAGGCAAGTGCTGAAATACCAAGACGACAAGAATGTACCCTATGCTCTGTGGGCACAAGAGGCGTCCTCGAACTTTCAAAGATCAATGGATAATATGACAGGCCTGGTTCTTGATTTACTATCACATGAACAGTGTATATCAAGTAGTAACCACGTTACAGATCAGAAAATGAATCAAAGAGAAGTGGCATGAAGGTTTCATTCTATCATCCTCATCAACCCCTCAAAGGGTGATCAAGTTTATTTCAAGATGGAAATGGCAATTACAGGTACAGTAAGAATATCACAATCCCGTGGAAATGAATGCTACGGAATTGTTATTGATGATGTGGTCTTGATGATTCAAAATATGACAGCGCCAGGACGCAGGCCAAGAAGTAGTTCCTAGATGTCGAGAGCTAAACCGAAGCACCAGACTGAAGAGAGCTTCTTGCGATCTCTAATGCATCTTCAACAGAAGCCCCGGCCTGGAGCTTAGATTTGTCAACAATGGGCTGAGACTTGGCGAGTTGTGGAAGAAGCGAGAATTCCTGAAAGATTGCAGAAAGTTTATTAAGAATTCAGGCTGGTTCACATCGAAAATCACTCCAGTACTTAAATGGCTTATAGCTTTGTCCTAGGTTCAACAGAAATAGAAACTGTCCCTAAGTTAGAAATCCATTGTTCATGTCAGAGGTGATGTCAATATATTTACCTCTGAGGTTCCACTCTCAAGGAAAACACCCTTCAGTCGACTATCTGCAGTAATGAAGGAAGAATAGAAAGGTCATGATATCATGCTATGATGAAGTGCAACTGAGAAGAATTAAATTGTATTCCAAACAAATGATTACCTGAGTCAATCCAGAAAGTAGCAACCTTTGGATCAAAGTTCCCTACTTCAACTGTTTCACCAACTGTTCAGAGCACAGTGACGGTATAAATATCATGATTATTCAAGTTCAAAAACAGGGACCAATACTATGAGGTAGAAAATGGCTAGCATAGTAATTATATTGTTTTTACCGTTATCGCCATAAAACTGCCACCAAACTTTTCTTGAACTTCCTTCATACTCAAAAACTCTTGAGTAGAAATATGGAAGGTAATCATACCTGCATCCAACATGGCGAATAAAAAGAAGCACCAGGTGCTAAAGTAATGCAGTACACTTGATAGCCATTAACTTACGCTTTTGTCTGGGATGTTAGAAGTGTTTCAACACAGTGGTGTGCAGATTTCCGAGCATGATCCACATGCTCCACTCGAGCAATTCTATTGTACATCTGCAATGAATTTAAGCAAAATATCATATTCTGGGATCCAGCTTTGCCTCAAATGATGAAAACTTACTGAGTACCAACCTTCAGGGGAAATGCTGCTACATCTCCGATAGCAAAGATGCCAGGTACGCTAGTTCTGAACAAGGAATCAACCTAAAAAAAAAGAAGATATTCTATTAGCTCTATTGACCAAGAATACACAACAATGGATTTACAGAGTGCCAAACATTGAGCAAGTAACTAATGTGATTAACATCTACCATACAATCCAGAACTACACATCCAACTAGAAGGAGCACAATGACAATGAGACAGCTAAAATCGATAAATGGTAAGGATAAGATGTAACTGAAAAAAAATTATCCATGTTGAGTGGTTCTATATGTGTTTGTTGCTAATCTAAATTAATCCCAATAGTATCTCAGGTAGAGAAACAATAGTTCCACAGAAACTTTGAGAAACTATCATGATGCAGAGCCGTAAGCATTAAATAATTGTCATCATTTTTGGGATGGAAACAAACCTCTATTCCACCAACTTCAGGGTTGACTCCAACAGCTTCAAAGGGCCCAACAACTGGTTTTGCTCCTATGCCAACAATTACCTGCACTAACAATATCTTGTTAAAATAGCAAAAAATATAACGTTAAAATGTTTTTTGTCTACTTTTTTTACTTTACATACTTTATGTTCAATGAAACACAGTGCATACTAAATATGTCAAACCAAGAGATTGAGTAGATCTATCAACTACCCTTTTTATAGAGTGAACAGACTGAATAATTATGTAGTTTCAAAAATTTAGAGTCAAAGAATTTTGGTTCTCCCTGTTTGGTGATGGCACGGTGGGCCAAAATGATGAATATGATATTGAAATTTATCTGGTAGCAAAAGTAATAATTTTGATTGTACAGCACTGCAGCATCAAACCATTAGAAGGAAATAAAGAGCATAACTGTATCTGCTTCAACTACAGATCCATCCTTAAGTACAGCAGAAGACACCCTTCCATCAGAGCCAGCTTCAAGTTTGTCGATTAGAGCTCCCTGGTCACCAATAAATATGTTCACACTCAAATTGATTGAAATAATACTAACAAATGAACTTGCATACTTGATGCAACAATCACCTTAATGAATTTGACACCATTTTGCTGATACAGATCCTCATACTTCTTAGCAAGGGAAGGTGTAAATAATCTTGGCATAATGTGGTCCTCTGGGAATACAATCTATTCATGTAGCAATATTAATTAGAGAAGTGGCATTTTTCAGAACAAAGAGAGATGTACAAGCTTCACTGTATCTAAGGAAGGTAGGTCCTTACAGTTGTGTCAAGATTCCAACCACAAGCTGCTGCAGCTACCTCCATGCCAATATAACCTCCGCCAATGACAAGAACTTTTTTTGCACTTCCCTAAAAAAATAAAACAAAAAGATCACCAGTAAATATCAAAAAGTGAGATTACAGAAGCCGTAGTTTATCATAGCCACTGTCAAATGAGATAACACTAACTCTGGTGGACGAGAATGATGATAAGCATTAATCTACTGAACATACCAGTGAGGATACTAGAGAATCAGCATCAGCAACATCACGTATGTAGTGAACTCCTGGTAATTTCCCTCCAATTTTCTCAGGTAATCTGGAAAGAAAAAAGGATTTTGGTATGAGAGGCAACAAACATAAGGTTGAGATTCACCATAATCAGTGGAACAAACAAAGCGCAAAACCAACAGGATATGTCACTGGATTAGAATATAAGTATGTCTGGCATCTGAGTAGAAAATTTGATAAAACTGAACATCATGAAAAGAATGGAAGAAATCTGGTTTTCCAAACATTTACAGGAACATCATTCACATAAGCATTGTTGTATACCTTGAAGCTTCGCAGCCAGTAGAAATAATAAGTGAGCCATACTTCAGAATTTTCCCTGACGAAGTTTTCAAGGTCTGTGTTTTGCCATCAAATGCTACAACTGGATCCTCATACAACACCTTTCATGAAAGGACAAATAGCTTCAGATAAAGTGTCATAGTATTTTTTTTATTCAAAAACAGCTGATAAGAGAATGTTAACATCATCACTACCTCTATACCATTCTCCTTGTACCATTCAGCAGTCTGTCGCTGTCCACCAGATCCAACACATGTATGAAAACCCTGCGACAAAAAAGCATAAGATTCTGGGTTGACGATTAAGCATGCAACATACTATCAGGTAATCAAATGCTTCCTTAAAGTTACGAATAAATGGTGGAAGTGTTATGAAACAAAATGACACCAATCCTACTAAAGTCAAATTAAACTACCATGCACGTAACTCATTTCTTGATCACTATATGAAGAATGTACAATGCTACAATTAATTAAAACCAGCTAATTCAATGGGTGATCCCAAATTTTCATATCATCAGACATCAGTTACTGCTGCAGTGCTGCCTGTCATTGTAAATTTGTCAATGTACTTACAGGTAGGCGTGCCGGCTTCTTGTCCAGAGGAAAGAGATAGCCTTTGGTCAATGCTGGCCGCTCATATGGTGGAACTGGCTGCATGGAAGCACTTGAACTATCACAGATCAGCAGATAGCCTTACAAATACAAATGAAAAAGGAACTGGGCAGTAAATTACAAGGCACAATCGAGGAAGCAACAGCATCATGAACAAATTAACTCCAATCTATTTGTGCAAGTGTGACGAACATATCAAAGTGCGCCTACAGCAACCGATCAGCCACACAGCAATACCTCCTTGGAGACGATGCAGAGGCGGCCATCAGCCATGCCATGCTCGACGAACGTCCTGGCCGCGTACCCCGCCGCGTTCCCTCCGCCGACGATCACATACCTGCAGTCCGGCGATCCATCAGCCAACTCGTAGGCATTCCATTTACCGTGCACAGCTCGCCCACTTCACGGTTTCGGACCCCAAAGCCGCAAGCTTTGCGCAGCACAAGAACAGCACAGAGTGGATTCGAGAGGAACAGGGCACCCACTCGCGGTTCTGGTTGTCGAATCCGCCGGCTGCCGCGGAGACGCAGAAGCTCCGCCGGGAAGAGAGCTGAAGCACCCGGGCGCCACCGCGCTGCCGCAGAGCCCACGTGGCCGGGGACGAGGAGTAGGAGCTGAAGCACTGCGCCGCCGAAGCCATCTCCGCCGCCTTCCGCCGGAGAGCTGCGGCCACCTCCAAGAAACGGGACCGAAGTGTCAGAGGGGCCTAACTGCAGTTACAGGAAGTAGCGGGGGACCGGATGCGGAGAACCTGAAGTCATTGCCGCTCTCTCTCCCCGGCGGCGCCCTTATAGAGGACGAGAGGAGGCGGCGTTGTCAGACGAGCAGCGAGATGGAGGAGGGGGACAGGGGTTGGATTAGGGAATAGTTTAAATGCTAGGGGTCTGGGTGTGATTTGGAGGGGGCGGAGGGCCGCTGGCCGCTGCGGGAGGCCAAGGGACGGAAGACAAACCACGGCGGCGGCGGAGTGGGGAAGAAGAGGGAAGGAGCGAGGCCGTCTACTTGTAATCTCTTCTCCTTTTTCATTTTTGTCCCCCTAGAAAGTAGAACTTCTCATCCATGCCTCTTTGTTTTTGATCGAGGTCCTGTTTGTAACATGAACTTTCTTTTTTTCTTTCGGAAATGACATTATTACATTAATAACCTTATTTTGAGTTTTGCAAAAGAGTTTGAACGTTTAGAAAATAAAGAGATTGGACAAAATTTGTATTTTCATAGGAACTTTGTGCTCGAGACGCTTTAATTTGTATTTTTAGTCTTAAGACATTGGTGCTAAGATGTTCCATTACAATTGGAAGACTCAGAATTGTACAAATAGCCTTCCATCTCACAGGGCTACAAGGTTTTGAAGCCACTGGTTCAATGCAATTTTGTGAAACCAGAAAGCACAAGAACGCTATCCCAGTGCTCAACTTCGAGAAGAGGATTTTGTTGTGTTGTGTGCCTACCTTTGAAGAAAAGGACAGCAGCTGGTGTAGCTGTCCACTAAACATCCTTTTCAGTGGCTCCAGAAGCTCAACACTAGGCACAATAAAATAAAATAGAAGGTGCCATCCTGATTGGACTCTGCTCTGCACAGCTGCTGTGTAGCTTCTCCAGAGATCCAAGTGGCCAAGTCCACACCAGGACACCACCTTCTAGTACCTACCATCATAATCTTCTTCTAGGCCCTGTTCGGATGGCTGAAATAGGCTGGCTGTGGCTGGGCTTAAGCCCCAGCCGTTCGGCGCGGTCTCCAGCCAGGCTCCAGCAGCACAAGGTGGGCTACAGCGGCACACAACAGAGAAACATGATGGCTGGGCTGGCTGGCTGGTCCAGCGGCAGCTCCAGCCCAGCCGGTTATGGTCAG
Source organism: Panicum virgatum (assembly GCF_016808335.1). Classification (NCBI taxonomy): domain Eukaryota; kingdom Viridiplantae; phylum Streptophyta; class Magnoliopsida; order Poales; family Poaceae; genus Panicum; species Panicum virgatum. The sequence continues at coordinate 5,541,269 of NC_053150.1, read as the reverse complement.
CTGAACAGGCTGCTAACCCTCAGTACCCAACACTGTTTTAGTGTTTTTGCCCCTTCACTCATTCCAGCTGTCATATGATGAAAAGAAACCAGACAAACAGCCTGTTCGGCTGGGCTGAAACGGCTGCTGCTGGTGACCGTTGGGGTTGATAGCTTGTGACCGTTGTCAACATGGAATGCTGTAGCCAGCGCTGGCTGCTATCCAAACCGAACAGGCTGAAAGTTGTGGCTGAACCAAAGGTGAAGCTCTCTATGCATTTACATCTAGATCAGCAGAAGCATCAAATGAACTGCTACATTTTCAAAATGAGAGAGAGGTAAACAATACATGCCTGGATGGTACACCTAATGTCTAAATTCAGATTTCTGGCGTGGTATAGATTGTGTACAGGTTCTGTAGGCCCAATACTTTACATTCCAAAAATTTGGATTCAGTTATTCGGGGCAACTGTAGCAGAACCTTTAGAAGTACAGATGGATGTCAATAGATGCACTTCACATAATCCGATGACAGCATCACAGGCAATGTTCAGTAGGATCATCTCTTGCCAAAGAAGTGGTCTATCTGAGATTGGCCACCTTTGCCTCCAATCTTCTGCGCCTTTGGCCACAGAGCTTGAGACTTGCTACCCTGTTGACCCGGAAAAAAAACATGCAGAAGGAACAATTAATTGTAAAAGAGTGAGTTATTTTTGCTGTCTGACAATCATGAAAAAAACTTATTTAACTGACTTGGAATCCGCCAAGGTCCCTTAGAATTTTGATCTTTCCTCCACGTCCGTCTGGTCCCACAGCAATCAGGTTGCCTCTGTTCGGATTTGAAGATGCAGATCCAGGAGCTGTTGAGCCCTTGCACCATTTCCCGATGCTTTTTCTTGCTCCATCCATGCCAGGAAGTCCAGGTGACTGGAAATCATCTGATAGTAGATGAAGCAAAGTTGCTTTGTAAGTATGCTAAGTATGCAGGATCAGGTGGGCATGGATTGATAAATAGGCTATTCAGTAGAACACAAGGACAAACCAGAGAGAGAATTGAAGTTGTGAATCTGCTGAGGTCCAGTGCCAGAAGTCATCCTTGTTGCTTGTTTGGAGATGCCATCAATTGTTAGTGTTTCTTTCTCCCATGTTGAAGTTGTCACATTAGTCCTCCTCTCAAAAAGACTCTCCTGAGATATATGCAGTTTAGCCCTAAGGTTCTCCAGAGAGGTTGATTTTCCAGTTACTTCTTTATTTTTGAGGAAGGATGCTTCTTTCGCTACATGCTGGGTTGTGCATTCAACGGTCATTGTCTGTCTGTTATCATTTTGACAAAGACTAGACTTGTTTTGGGAATCCAAAGTGTTATCATCAGTCCCAAATGGTTTGGCGGATAATTGTGTCTTGTGTTCATTTCCAAAAGCAGAATCATCAGCATCTAGTTCTACCACATCCACATTCTTGTTCTCAAAGTTGCCATTAGAATTTAGATCACTCATAGCTTCAGGTTTTAACCGGTTCATGTCAGGATTGTCGTTGCAGGGATCCTGCATCACTTCATCAAGCTTGGTTGTTTGATTTCTGTTCCCAGCACTTGGAAAAGGGAAACCATCATTGGCTGTGATATTCCCTGATTTTGTTTGGTCTGCTTTCAATTTCTTTGAAGGCCTCAAGTCCCTTATCAAACCATTTTCTTTTTCCTCTAATTCCTTCTCAAGTTCCAGTACCCTTGCCTGTTCTTGTTCACACTCATAATGGTCATTCACAAGAATTATGTACATTAAAAGCATTAAATTTATATGAGGCTGAGCTCACCTTTAACCTTTTTACAAGCTCTTTGGCCTTCTCAACCTTCTGCTGCATGCGAGACTCTGATCTCCCGAGAACATTGCATTGGATCATCAATTCTTTGTAGCTCCTAAAGGAAGAAAAATTACTCAAAGTGCTCCAATCAAGAAAATTGTGACTGAAAGAAAAGGGGAAAGCTAATATTCGACAGAAACATCTAGTATGGTGAAACCATCAGCATTCTAATGACAAAAGAATCTATTTCATGTTGGAGACAATGTCATTCATCCACAAGCAATGAAATTTGTTCCCACAGTGATTTAACAATAATATGGCTTCTCCATTCTCCAATGGCTATGAAATTTATCCAGAACGGAACTTTTTGGAGTGGGTGGCGAACAGAAACATTACTATCTGTTGCTTAGATACTGGTAAGAGATGATTAGTGATATGACTGGCCAACTTAAACTATTTGAAACCAGAACTCTGGACAGTCACTCCAAAACAATGCAACTCCAGTTTGACTGTTCAGACAACCATCATTTAGGTTGACAACCTTATGCTTCCATAAAATGGTGGCTACAGTTGGCAATATAGAACACAACAGCAGAGAAACAAAAGTAAATAGCCTACAACTAGATATTGGCAGATAAAATCTATGGTTCACTGGTGGATCGAATTGCCGTATATGATCCTATTCTAGCTGGGCCTACTGTAACTAGTATAGTAAAGGAATGGTCCCCATGATTCAGTTCACTGATGCTAACTGGTTAACTAAACATGAACAAACTGTTTCCAAATAAGGAAATCAAGAAGATAAGCATACTTGTTCCGAATAGCAAGGGATCTCTTTAACACATCAACAGCATTCTCTAGGTTCCCATGGTTACCAAGTGACGCCAACTTAAGGATGTCCTCCTCCTGAAGGTTCATGTCTGATGACCTAACAAACAAGACACAAAAGCAAAGTCATTCTCGATATACAAAAATCGACAGCAAAGCCAATTTTCACGCAAGCGATTGCATTTTTCAGATACAAAAAGCATACAGCTTCAGTGCCGCGAGCTCTTTGGCTAATGCAAGGCTCTTCTCCTGCAATCTGACACATTCCGATGTCTTCCTCGACAATTCCTGCAATGAAGCGAGATTGTAATTCACAAATCCATGGCTGGATGAACCATCAGAGGCATCAAATTTCGCCAGTACAAGAATCAATTACTTCTGTTCTCGCATTGAGCAGCATCTGGACACGCTCTTTCTCCTTCCTTGCAGCTTCGTGCAACGCCTCCACGGTGGCTGCCTTCGCAATCCACCTGGCAACCTGGCCGTAACCCAGCAAGAACCCATCAGCAATCCACGCGAAACACAACCTAGAAACACAGATCTGGAGGAGAAATCAGCATCGCTCACCTCGGCGTTGAGGTTCTTGATGCCATCGCGCTGCTCCTCAACCACCTTGCCGAGGGACGCCGCCTTCTGCTCCAGCCGCGCGAGCTCGGCGGCGAGCGCCTCCGGGTCGGGGCCCGCGGGGGCGTCCTGCGAGGCGGGGTCGGCCTGGGTCGGGCACGCGCCGGTGGACTGGAAGTAGAGGCGGGTCGGCGGGTGCGCGGCGCCGCAGGGCTGCTTGCAGACGGGGCAGGTGCGTTTCTTCTTGCCGCCGGGGCAGTACTCCAGCCATTGCTCCAGGCTGCGCGCGCCGGGGATCAAGGAGAGACCTGGGTGAGCCAGCCATCGCTGGATCGAAAAGGAACGGAGGGGAGGAGAAGAAACGAGACGGACCAGAGGGCGTGGAAGACGTGGCCGCAGGCGGGCAGGCAGTGGAGGTGCTGGTCGGAGAGCGGGCGCAGGTCCTCGTAGCAGATGGTGCAGACCGGCCACGCGGCGGCGGCGGTCATAGCGGCGCCAGCATCCGACGGGGAGCGGCTGCCCCTTCCCTCTTGTTGGTTTTTGGGGTGGGGGAGGGGGAAGAGAAGACCTTCCCGCTCTCGTTTCGCGCGGTTTCAAAATGCAGGGGGGATTTCGCGGCGGGACGGATTTTCTTTTTCCTTGTCCCTTTTTCTTTCTCATCTCCTTTTCCCATTTCGTTTTCAGCGATATTACAAAATTTTAGCTGTATTTTCAGAAATGTTAGCTAGTTACAAAACTTGATCCTGCTGCCGATGGAATTCAAACTCCCGGTGCCTTTTATGCATGATTAATTTCGTCAAAAATCTAAAATTTTCAAAGTATGGCTAATCAGCCAAGATTTCTCCGCAATCCTTGTTTCCAGTTTCCACAACCAAGACCCTTCGCCATCTAGCCCAGTCTTGGGATTTCTCCGATATCTAAATAGGAGTTTTGCGCATGAAGCAAGCAAATGTTTTAAAATGCGAGAGAAAAGAAACTTAATCTAAAGTGTATAAGTCAGACATACCTCCAATAGCCATAGGCCTTTCAATGAAAGATGGAAAGAAATAGAGAGAAAGAAATCATGCCGTCAACAAGTTTTGATTGAAGTCAACGTTTTTTTGTATGTACATGGAGGAATTTAACAAATTCTCAGCGGCTAAGAAGGTTGCGAGTCGCAACCCGTGCAGCTGCCCTCTGCTCGAAGCTGAAAACCTGAAACCCAATATCTTTGCAAGTCCACTGAGCACTTTCATAGTTTATAAACACGGCACTCCAAAACTTCACAACCACAGAAACACATTTCTTCCTTCACAGACAACACATGAATGAACTATACAGTGGTTCTCTTTCTCTGTGGGGCGCAAAGGTCTGCTGGCCATCTGAGGTCGTGGTAGCAGTTGCGACACTGTCAGAAGAACCGCCGCTTCAAGCTTCTGGTCGTTGCTTGGTAGGAGCGCATAAGGAGCCCAACACCTATGCCAACACCAACACAGACTCCCAGCCCAATCCCTACGCCGACTCGAACGCCAGCGTTGAACCATGAGAGCTGCCCGTCGTCATCATCGGAGTACCAACCTTCAGGGTACTGCATGCTGGTAGTGTTCATATCATTGTCGCCTTCATTGCCAGCAGCCTGCCAAAACAGCTCATAATGATCAATAGAAATTTGAGGGATCATTGGATCAATCGTCGCAAACTTACAATCTGTTTATGTGTATATTGATAAAAAAAGAGCTTGAATTTTGCCAAGCATGTCGTTTCAGCTGAAGGCAGAGGCACAAAAAAAAAACATTGAGGAAATATTCAGGACAGAAAGTGTCAGAATTTTAATTTAGTCATATTTCTAAGTCTTCTCACCGTATATCCAAAATCATAATGCATAGCAAGATAGAATCAAATATCTGCAGTACTCAATGCCTATGTCTAAAAGGTAATGTCTATTCCCTAGGGTTTTTATCAGTGCATTGGAAAGGGAATGGTAGATTGGGTTTCTGAAGAGACAACAAGTAACTAGACAAACTATTGGATCTCCATAGGAACTAAATCTACAACCACCAGTGTCCCCTTATACAGCAATAGTGAAGGGGTAGCATTGTGAATTGTGATATGATATTTTTATTTGAAAACCAGCAAATATCACTAATTAAGTAATAAAAAGCGGTGCTTCTTGATACTTTTAAAAATAAGGTAACACTATCACTTGAAATAGATTTTTAAGGCTGACAGGTCTAAAGCACGACATTGAAAATAATAAAATTTCAATACTTGTAAAATATGTACTTCATTTTTTCCAAAACAAAAGGCTGGATGTGCATTTACTTCAGTACAAAAAGCATTTCCCAACAAACAAATATATCAGTCCAATACTGGGGATGAAGACACATTACACCAGGCCACCAACCAATCACAGTCACACAAAATAACAATGACTCAATGAGATCGCAACATCCGTGTTTCGTTTACGGGATTGCACCCACAGAAAAATGTTTCTACCTTTTTAGGCAAAAAAAAATGTTTCTATCTCAGTGGTAGTACAATTGACAACAACGTGCACTGCCAGTTGCCCCTCAAACGCAATGAGTGAACAAAGCAATCACAATCAGAACCCTACTACATGAGTAGTACCATTGTACCATGACATGAATAAAATGTTTATGCATTTCCAGGGCACCAATATATTAACTTGACACTAATCTATATACAGGTACACAATGGCAACCTGCAGATTTGGAACTTCTTGGTGACAGAGTAGTCATTGTGTGCCATCTTTCGCCGTCTATAGTAAGCGCAAGCAAACAATAGTATTCAACAGCTATGCAAATAAAATTGTTAGCTTGGTTTTAATGACAAATCTATTTCCCTTTACAATCATATCACCCAGTAAAATCAAGCAAATAAAGATCTTGGAGCAAAACTCACCGTCAATGCCCCCGGCCGGCGGCGAACCAACCCACCGGCAGCTTCCTCAGGTGTGGCGAGCCGCAGGGCGCGCGTGAGCACCGCGGGCTCGCCGCCGCAGCACCCAGCAACATATACCTCAAACGCCGAGGCCGAGGCGGCCGCCCCAGCGGCGGGGACGCAATCGATTTCCCAGGCGGGGGAATCGGCGGCCTTGGCGTCGGGGCACCGCCGGAGGGAGCCGCGGAGGAGCGCGGCGCCGCGGTGGTCGGCGACCTCGAACGCCGCGGCGGGCGGGGCCAGCCGCGCGGACGCGGTGGAGACGTAGGTGGCCTCCCCGGCGGCGGCGTCGTGGCGGTCCAGGCGGAGCACGAGGGGGACGGCCTCGCCGCCCGCGTCCGGGCGGAGCTCGAGCGCGAGGCGCGGGGCAGGGGCCGCGCCGCCGTGCGGCGAGACGCGCACGTAGAAGAGGCGGACCTCGAGGCAGCTCCCGGGGTCCGGCGGCGGCGGCGCGTGGTCCATCCGCGCGGCGGGCTGGCGGGGGAGGCGCTAGGGTTGCGCGGCCATGGATGGCTATCAGGTGGAGTCGGGTGGGTAGCCCAAGTGGAAGAAGCGACCACTAAAAAGTTAGTTAATTATTTATTAAGACAAGGTTAATTAATAAATTAATTAGTTCGCTTGGGCTGGGCTTCAACGGGCCGTAAATGGGCCGGCTGGACAAGGTTAAGTGGAAAGAAAGGACTCGATGAGAGCAAAGCGAGCAGCACGGGATCCGATCCACCAGGATGAGCGGCGGCGGCGGCGGCGGCGGGAAGGCGGCGGGGCCAAGCGGCGAGGAGGCGGAGGTGGAGACGCTGCTCCGGGCGGCGCAGGACGCCGTGCTGCTGAAGCTGCAGGCCAACTCCCACCTCGTCACCTCCTCCGTCTCCGCCTCCGCCCCGACCGCTCGCTCGACGACGACGCGGCGGCGGCAACCGATCCCCTGGAGGACGACCTCGCCCGCCGCTTCGACGCGCTCAAGTCCCGCGCGGCGGCGCCGAAGCCGAAGCCGGGCGGAGGTGGAGTTGCTGCTCCTGCTGGTGCTAGCGGGATGGGGATGGACGAGCTGGAGGCGCGGTTCGCGGCGCTGAAGGGGGCGGCGGGGCCGGAGAAGGAGACGAGGGTGAGACTGGAGGACCTGGGAGGGGAATCGTCGGAGGATGAGGTGGACAAGGTGATGAGGTGGGCCATGGACGCCGCGCGGCTCGACGTCGCCACGGCGGGCGCCGGCGACGGCGACAAGGCCAAGCGCGAGGAAGAGGAGGATGATAAAAGCAGCAGCGAGGACGACGACGAAGATGAGAGGTTGCAGCTGGAGATGGCGAGGAAGAGGAAGGAGATGGCCAAGAGCAAGACCAAAAGCAAGTGGTTCTTCCAGTGACATACGCCACATGTAAATCACACATTCCAATCTGAAAAACCTGCTTTCCTATCTGAGATTCCTCTCCATGATTTGTAATGTTAAAGGCAACAATTTTGATATCTGGATCATGATTAGGGTTGGCAACGAGCACAGACCCATCGGGTTTTGCCTACCCAAACCCGTGCCCGCGACCAATGTTCCAAAAGGCGCTGGCGCTACCAGGCACTCGCCTAAGCGCTAGGCGGAGGGCTACCGCCTCGCCTAGGGGGGTAGACGGACTCCTAGGCGGGAGGAGCACCTCCGCCGGTCTCCCTCCGCACCTGGCTGCCGCTCCCCTCTGCGCAGGGCTGCTGCTCCCGCTGGGCCGCTCCCCTCCGCTCCTCGCAGTCGTAGGTAAGCACGTCGATCTGCCCTCCTCTGCTCCTTTCTCTTCTGCTCACTACCTCCTCCTTCCCTGGATTCTTTGGGCCGCCGCCCGCCGGTCTCCCTCCGTGCGGGGCTGCTGCTCCCGCCGGCGGCCGGCCGCTCCCCTCCGCGCGGGGCTGCTGCTCCCGCCGGCCGCTCCCCTCCATGCCGTGCACGTGCTGCCGCTCTGCTCCCGCCGGCCGCTCCCCTCCGCGCGGGGCTGCTGCTCCCGCCGGTCGCTCCCCTCCGTGCCGTGCACGTGCACGTGCTGCTGCTCTGCTCCCGCCGGAGGAGGAAGAGGAGCCAGGGGAGATGGGCGGAGGAGGAAGAAGGAGCGTAATCCGATCAGGATGAGTGGATAAGGAGAAGGCTGGGAGGTGGGCTGGGCTGTTTTAGTGGGCTTTTGTCCAAATGAGGCCCATTGGCTGCTTATTTTTCTTTTTTTTAGAGATATATATATGTATATGACAAGATATACATGTATATGTGTGTACGTGCTACCGCCTAGCAAATCACCTTGAAATGCCTAGGCTCTAGGCAGTGACCCGCCGCCTAGAAACCGCTTAGCGCCTACTTGAACATTGCCCGCGACACTAGAATAAGACCCGTTAAAAAACTCGTGCCCGGCACGGGTTCGTTTTCACGCCCAGACCCGTGCCCGCGCGGGTCTCGGGTCGCCCACGGGTCGCCCGTGCCCCCGTTAACTAGCATAAGCATCTGCTATACAGAGCAGAAGTGCCAGACATGCCAACAAACCACCATTCAATAAATGTATACATATACTAGCAAAAAAACGATGAAAATAACAGGAATAACAAATTCATAAGTCACCAACCATAATTCCATAAAGCCTAGTCATACTAGATAGGATCATATGACATAGGAGTACTTGGCATTGACATTAGTTCATACATAAATAGCATACATCACAATTAGCCACCGTACCAAAATGAGGCACCAGCCAGTTAGCCTAACCACCACCAGCACATAAAGTTCCATACATCCCAGATTCACGGTAACCAAAACGAGGCACATACAAGTTCCATCCAAATTAACAATTGACAAATAATATAAACCAAAAGTAGGCACATCAATTCATCAATTGTTCCTTGAAGACTTGTTCCTTGCACGGCTACACCAAAAGGGGACCACCACGAGAGCAGCGCCATCCTACGAGCTTTGCATAGTGCGGCACGGATCTGCGGTTGCGGCACTGCGGCGAGCTACTACAGACTGCTAGCGGCGACGGGGCGAGGGGGATCGAGCTACAACCTTTAGGGATCAGGGAGAGTGAGCTGCGACCTACGAGGCCGCCAGGGAGGGGGGTGCGCACGACGAGCTGCGAGGGAGGGGCCGAGGGGGGCGTTGGCGTGTGAAGCGTCCCCTCATAAGAGGTGACTTAAATGTGATACAAATATCAGTCCCAGGAGACTGATACACATTTATTACATCAGATGGTACATCACCGTACAACTCTACGCGGTAATGGACAGTGAAGCGCCACTATCGCGAGGACAACAACTACAACCCAAACAAAAACGTGAAGCACGAAGAGGTCATCAGAGTCTTGCGCCATACGAAGCTCCCTGCGGGTGACCCTATCCACAGGCAAGGTTGAGTGCAGAACGGAACCCCTACTCAACATCCTCGGGAATAAAGTCTGGATCTTCTTCTGTAAAAATTAAGCAAGGGTGAGTACAAACGTACTCAGCAAGTCCAACCACACCCACAGAGGGGGTATAAATAGAATATAATGCACAAGATAAATCAAGGATAAGGGTAGAGTTTAATTTGCAGAAAGCTAACTTTTTATGCAGGGGTTCATTTTGAAACCGTGTTTTTCTTAAAGCGAATCTTTAGCAACTGAGTGGAGTTGATCCTATACCAAGGATCCAAGTTTTAGACTGCTACCGGACTCCCCATCCGCCGTAGCACATGACACAGCTGCCGGACTCTTTTCCAAAATAACTCACGCCAACACATCCATTCCTAGAAGAAACACTAGTTGTGTGACCAAACCGTAACTCGCCCAGTACCGTAGGCACGGCTATTCGAATAGATTTTTATACTCTGCAGAGGTGTGCAACTTTACCCACAAGCGGGGTACCACAACACGAACACCTTAGTGTCGGTGCAGATCACAACAAAGCCATTACCCACCTTAGCTAGACCTGACTAGCCATCACGGGATCCACCAAGGAGTCATCGACCTATCACCGAGGTTTAATCGGGGCACAAGTCACACAGAGCTTATCCATTCTCCTTGATCACCCGTTGCTCTCAGCTCTCCTGATGGCTATCAGACTAACTAGTGTGGTTTATGCTAAGCCGTTGCCACATACAACGGTCGAGTGGTTTGCACGATAGTTGAGTTAGGCAAGATGACACATCAACTCGGTCTTTAATTGTGACAAGATAGATATCTCCCCACCTTGATCAACCACGCAGGTACGAGCACACCATTTGGCGTCCCACACAGGAATCACCATCCATCTCATCTACACATGTCTTTTCGTTTGTTTTCCAAAAATCCCATTTTCTCCCTTTTGATACTCACACTTTTCTTTGTTTTGAAACCATTTTATAATATTTGAAGTGCAAAGAATAACCGGGTCCTAAGCGCTCTAGCAGGGTTTATTATCCAAACAGAATAAATCATATTCAGAGATAAACCTAGGTTATCAAGGAATAGTCAAGCATTCAAGGGGTGGCTATCCAACCATGTTTTCAACAATCAAAGTATATGCAGTTTTGTAAAATAGGCCAATAAGTTGTGTTTATAAAACTGAGACAAAATATGCATCAAAGGATGAGATTGAACTTGCCGTTCGCAAAGCCTTCCGGGAAGTCCTGATCGAGGTACTGTACTTCGGGTACGGAGTCGTGGTACTAGTCCTCGCAAACTTGCTCGCGGTACTGCTCGTCGACGGGTTCTCCCTCGTTCACACTGTGATCTACATCACACACAAATAAGCACACAATAAAGAAACAGAAATAAAGTTTTTATCGTTAAGCTCGAATCGGGAAATCTTAAGATATGCAGATAGGAATATTATTTTTGAGAGATTTTCTAATGGCATGGCTGAAATTATAATGGAAATGGCGTGGTCGAATTTTGGGAGAATTGGAGGATGTTTGGCGCATGAAATGATGGGTTAAAGGAGTGGCTAGGGGCTAAACCGGGGTTCGGGAACCTATTTATAATCATCTGCGGAAAGGGAAGGGCTTGTTTGGAATTTCTAGAAATATCTGGGTTACACTAAAAAGGGCAGGGGTTTAATCATGAATATCTTTGTATAGTGGAGGGACTAATTTTCTAAAGAAATAAAAGAGAGGGGCTTCTTTGGGAAAGAACTAGAGAGGTGGGAGGCCTCTTAATAGAATAGAAAGAAAGGGAGGGGCCTCTGGGCAAATCTGCCCTTCTTCTTCCTTGCGACCTAGGCACGGGACAGGGGAGGCGCAGGAGGGGGGCGCCAGGGGGCGTGGCGCCGGCGGCTCAGGGCACGGCGGCGGCCGGGAGGAGGGGGAAAACGACGAGGAGGACGAGGGGATTCCATTCCCCTCCTCACCTTGGGCTGTGGTGGAGCGAGGAGTGCTGGCCACGGGGGCCGGCAGGAGGCGGCAGTGGAGCTTGTGGCGGCAGCGCTCGGGCGTAGGAGTGGAGGGCTGGAGGTGGCAGGCGAGTTGTGGAGCTCGGGGGCGACGCGCAGGGCCTATTTATAGGCGGGGAGAGGCGGTGGAGAGGGGGCGGGCGCCGGTGGCCGAGCTCGGTGGACATTAATGGCGGTTCGGCCTTGTCGGGGTGTCGCGGAGCGGCGGCGCGATTCGCGGCGGTGTACAGGACGACGAGACGGCTCGGGCAGGACCGGGCGGCGCGCTGGGCATCCCGGCCGCGTGCTGCGCGTGGGCGCACAGGCGCACGCGCGTGCCGCGCGTTGGGGTGCGCCCTGCGTGAGCAGCAGGAAGGAGGAGAAGGAAGGAAGGAGAAGGGAAGAGAAACAAAAGAGAAAAGAAAAAGGGGAAAGAGACAAAGGAAAAAGGGAGAAAAAGAGAAGGATAAAAGGAAAAAAGAAAGAGGAGAAAAAGAAAAGGAGGCGCCAGCGGGATTCGCGGCGGCGGTCGGTCACGCACGCGCTGCGGCGTCCGGTCGGACAGTGACGCACGTGGAACGAGGAGAAGAGGGAGATGGAACGGTGATTGGTACTGGTGTCGGGACGGAGATTAGATTTTTGGTGTCCGGGCGACGAATTGCCGGAAAAGATTCGAGCTCGGCGATGAAAATATTTTGAAAAAAAATATTCTTAGCGAGTAATTTATTTTGGTGAATTTTTCGGGATGTTACAAACCTACCCCACTTAAAAGGAATCTCGTCCTCAAGATTCGGCTGGTTTCTAAAGAGATGGGGAAACTCCTTCTTCAGAGCATCTTCGCGTTCCCACGTAGCTTCTTCTACCCCGTGTCTGCTCCATTGCACTCTGCAAATCCGTACTTCTGAGTTGCTTGTTCTTTTTGTGACAGTGTCCAGAATTTTGACCGGTACTTCCTGGTATCGCAGGTCTGGCTGCAAATCTATCGCCTCCACTAGCACGTGTTCTGCCTCGGGTACCCTCAAACACCTTCTTAGTTGCTGTTGATGGCGCTTAAGTGCCATTTTTACCCGTCAACTATACTCAATAATAAAGGAAAACCACATGCCTGACTCACATATTTGTATCACTAACCTCGCTCCACAGTTGTTTTTGAGTTTTGTACATTTCAGATGAGCAGGAGCAGAATAAGACGAAAACACGCAGCAGACGCCATACAACTACGTAGAATATCGCATCCGGCGTCACACTCTTACAAAGAGGGCCCACATGTCAGAGGAAACGGGGCCTCCACGCAAGATGCACTAGAGGATAAGGATAAGATCTAACGAATCAACCACTAAACAAAGGATCATGCCAAGGGGCTACCAGGTGGGGTCAGCCGACCCCCTGGGTCGGCCGAACCTGGCCTAGTTCCCGTCCAGGTGCACTTCAAGGAGGAGTAGCTGCCAAGGCACCTGATCACCTTCCATATGTGCGTTGGCGGGAAACCGACCTCTAGAGCTATAAATAGGACCTCTCTCCACCCCCTCAACACACACACACACAAACACACACACACACACACACTTCATTCCATTCTCTCCAAGAAGGCTCTCCTCTCTCTTGCTCTCTTAGCTAGGTAGTGGAGCTAGGCTAGTTCTCTTTAGCGAGCAAGTCATTCTCGGGGTCGTTGAGCAATCCTCGGCTCCTGGTATGACTTTGTATCCGACTTGTCAGACTTCTATTCATAATATAGAGTTATGCAATGGTTGCTTTACTATCTTGATAGTTTATCAATCCATGCTTAGATCGTTCATAAGTTATGCTACGGTCTTGGTTAGGCCAGATGATCCGGGTAAGGATAGAGGTTCGTTGTGCTTTCGGGCTTGCTCTAGTGTTTTACTCGTCCATCCGAAGGGTGGGAGACCTGGGGGCACTAGAGTAGTGACTTCATACACGAGCGTGGTGCTCGGGTATGCGGGATCCTTTGGATATGACCGTGCTCCATGGTGTGACTGGGGTAGACGGCAGGTGGTGACAACCCTGTCCGCTCGGCGTAACAGCGGTGTTGCGTTTAGCGTACTCCCTGATGTTCGGGTTCGGTGTAGGAGTTCATGCAAAGAGGTAACGGGACTGGATGTCCTCCGGTGCGGGACCTTCTCCCCGCTATCCCATTTTCCTGGCACCTGCAGTCCAAACCATGATCTAACATGACCCCAGCTTTGGATAGAAGCACTAGGACACTTAACCTAGCCTAAGCTCCCGCTGACTTGACGTAGGATAAAGTAGTTCTTTGTTTTATAGTTTCTCTCCTTTATTCCTTCCTCTTGGAGTGTGGATGTGTGATGTGTCGCATTACCCTTGCTTATTCTTTACTTGGACTTACCCCTGTTAGAGCATTGTCTATTACTTGAGGCACAATGTCATGATTAATGTTGAGTACAATACCTTTGCCGCTGCCGTCCTTTGGGACACAAATAAATAACGATACCTTTACTCTCCGGGTGAAATGATACAATGGTATATCCGTGCGCTTGCGGATCCATCTGTAATCGTATTGATTATACCACGAGAGTGGCACCCCTTGGGTGCAGTTGCTAGGATGGGTTCGGTGCCCTCGTTTCTAGTGATTGCACTAAGGACTGCCAACAGGCATTTCTGGCGCTGTTGCTAAGGATTAACCACTCCTAGTGATTGCGCTAAGAAATGTCAACAAGCATTTCAGGCGCCGTTGCCAGGGACGGCATGTGAACAAAGATATTGTGCTGATATTAACTTAGACCTTGTACTCAGGATATAGTCTTTACTCTTTCAGGCTAATGTCACTTTACGTCTTCTTTTATTTTTGATTTGAAATAAGACAGTGGTAGTGTATGACCGGTTTCTCCCTGCCGGAAAACTACATAGACAATCCAGAGAGGCTCGTGAGAAGGGCACGACCTCGCGTCGTTCCTCCTCTCGCTATCCTCCCGGCACAGGAACCCATTTCGGAAGCACCACTCGTTCTTGAGGCTATGGCTGAAAAGACTCTCCGCGAGTTCTCCGTCCCCTCCACTGACAATGTGGCCACTGGTCCCAACATCAATGTCGGGGACGTGAACTTCGAGCTCAAATCAAGCCTCATCAACATGGTGCAGGCTAGCCCATTCTGTGGCAAGCCGAACGAGGACGCAAATGCACATTTGCAGAATTTTCTGGAGCTCTGCGACACCGTTGTCATACGGGGTGTCGCCGCCGACGTTGTCAAGCTTCGTCTGTTTCCCTTTTCCCTCTTGGGGAAGGCGAAACAGTGGTTTTATAAAGAAAAGGACATCGACACCTGGGCCAAATTCTCCAAGGCGTTCCTCGCAAAATTCTTCCCACTGGGCAAAACAAATGCCATGCGCGGGAGAATTTCATGTTTCCAGCAGGCAGGGATGGAATCCATCCCAGAAGCTTGGGAGAGGCTGCAAGAATGCATCATGGTCTGTCCTCATCATGGCATGGACGAGTGGCTCGTCCTGCAAAACATCTACAACGGGCTCACAACGACATCTCGAGCCAATATTGATGCCGCTGCTGGGGGAGCCTTCCTCGACCTGACCATAGCCAAATCCAAAGCATTGGTCGAGAAGATGGTCTCCAATCAGGGGTGGAGTGATAAACGACTCCAACCCTGCACCAAGGGCACGCATACCGTCAAGGAGACGGATATGATTGCTGCAAAACTGGACCTCCTCATCAAGAAGATGGAGGAAGGGGGCCAACGACAAATTCAGGCTCCCATCTACGCCATGGGTTCGCACTTCACGTGCGAAGTCTGTGGTAATGAAGGACACTCGGGGAACGACTGCCCCGAAACCCGTGAATACTGCGCCTACCTCAACAACAATAACAACGGGTACCGTCCACAACAAGGAGGCCAGGGGTGGAACCAGCCACATCCACCTTTTCAGGGAGGTAATAACTACAATCCTTCTTATAATTCGAATTTCAATTCAAACCAACCTCCCTTGAGAGAACTTGTTCTTGGCCAAGTTAAAATCAATGAAAATATAAATAAAAAGCTTTTGGCCAATGACAAATCCCTGGAAAGTTTAAATGTTAAGCTTGAAGCTTTGTCTTCTACTCTTAAAAACCAGTTAAGTTTCAACAAAATGATCGAAACTCAGCTTGCACAAATTGCTGTTTCGTTACCTGCTGTTGAGAGTGGGAAGATCCCGGGGCAACCCGAGTCTCCCGTTGAAAATGTCATCATGGTGTCTACCGGACGGGGTAACTCGTCCCGGAGGCCACCACGCAATAACCATGCAGGTAGGTACTATCCCCCAAGGAACGACGTTTGGGATGTCATGGTGGCAGCGGTGCAAGAGGATCCAGAGGTCTCCATGATCAGCTGCTCAATCTACATCAAACACTTCGAGCGATGCCTATGCGATCTGGGGGCAAGCATGAATATAATGTCCAAGGTAATATATGAAGCACTTGAATATCCTGCTCTTTCCCCAACAACTATGCTCGTACAGCTTGCAAATTCAACCATTCGGTATCCTGAAGGGATAGCCGAACATGTTTTCGTACAAGTATGAGACTCCTTCGTCCTTGCCGACTTTGTGGTAATGGATATGGAGGGCGACCTCGGAATCGACCTCGTACTTGGGCGACCTTTTCTAAGATCTGCCAAGGCAAGGATCGATGTCGGAAAGGGAGAAATCCGTTTCCGTGTCGGAAGGGAGGATATGTTTTTCAGGTTCAAGAAGAAGGAAGAGCAGTGCTTCATGATCCAACAAGACAGTGAAGGGCAAGCACTCTGGGGTGCACCAGAACCCCAGCCAAAACAACGATCCTCCGCACCTAAAAGAAAGAAGAAGGAAAAGAAGGAGTGGCGGAAGGTCGAGAGTTCGGCCTCGTCCAGTTCTCCAGGACGAGCCGACGAATGGTAAGAACGATGGAGAAAAGTCATGCACGTCGGACTTTAAACGACGCGCCCTTGCCCAAGGCAAATTGGTATTTATCTTATGTTTGTTTCATCCGCTTTTCAACATTTTCTTTGCACCTTATTTGTTTTTCTCCACTGCATGTTTGAAATTTTCAAAATTGTTTTCTGCATGCTGGAATTTTTTCTAGCATTTTTCCCTTTTTAGAAAAAGTCCAAAAATATTTTCTGAGTTTTAAAATCCTTTGGGAAAAATAATTTGGATATCTTTTCGAGCAAATTTTTGGCCGTGCACCATATTTCCAAAGTTCATAACCGTTGAGAAAGCATCTGGCCAAAGGGGGGCACCAGGGAGCCCACCCTAGGGCCGGCCGACCCCACAGGTCGGCCGACCCAGAACCAACGGCTCCTGGGCCCCACCTTCTCCAACGGCTACCTGACCGTTGTGCCTGGCTCTTCCTCGGGTGCACTCGCCCAAATTCCTTTAAATAGAGGTCGAGAGTGGGGTGATGAGCTCGGGTTTTCCTTGGATTTTGACTCAAGTTTGATTGCAAGAACACTCTCTCTCTCTCATTTCTTTGCTGCAAGATTGATCACATATTTGGAGGAACAACTTTTGGGTAAGAGTTTCATTTTCATTTCACTAACATAACCCGAATCGAGTTGTTCTCGTTCGTTCTTGTTGCAAGCATGAGAGGTGCAGGGCGGAAAATTTCCGGAGCTCTCAAGAGGATGACGAGGTTGGGCTCGTCCCGTTCGCAGGGCGAGTCGAGCTCTCATCATTCCCCCGAACCTGCACCAACACCGACTACAATGGATTATGAGTAAGACGAACAAGAAGAACTGTTCGAGGAGCAAGCTGCAAAACCGCAAGCCGAGGACATGGAGATAGATGAAGATGATGCACCATACCTCGACTTGCAAGATGACCGCGAGCGTCAAGCCTACGCCATGATCAAGAATCAAAGCTTTGGTCATACTAGAGCCTTCGATCCGGACCTTCTCGAAAAAACAGGTATGGACGTTGACTTCGCTCGTGTTTGGCATGCGGTTGGATATGATGGTTTTGTGCTCATTGAGGAGAATGGTTCTCGTCTCCTCACCATCCAGTTTCTTTGCACTCTTCGGGAGGTGGATGATGGCGTTTCTTTCCGACTTTTTGGAGTTGAATGCTATTTTAATTGGCAAGTTTGCACCTCGGTGCAATGACATTCAAAACCCGACTCTTCGTTTGATGCACAAGTGGGTGGCTATCACTCTCTTTCCAAGAGATGATCTACAACCAGTGCGCAATGATGAGTTGTTGATATTATACGCCATGGTCAACAAGATCCGAATCTCCCCCGCATAAGCAATGGTTAAGCAATGGCTCACAAATTTTCGGATGACGGGTCCTATTGAATGCACTTCTTTGGTTACCCGCATCGCATCAAATATGGGAATCTTAGACGGGAACCCCGTTCCTTTCATTGAGGAGCCCCGTGTTATGATCGATGAGGCGTACTTGGTTCGAGGCCACACGCTCAAGAAAGGCCCGGATGACTCTTTGATTTTCTTTTCACTTGGTTATGCAAATGAAATCCCGTTGCCAAATGCGGGGTATCATTTGTATAACTGCCGTTCGCTAACCATCCCTCTTGTTCCACAAGAGGAGAGTCACCGGCATAGGGTT
This sequence comes from Panicum virgatum, assembly GCF_016808335.1. Classification (NCBI taxonomy): domain Eukaryota; kingdom Viridiplantae; phylum Streptophyta; class Magnoliopsida; order Poales; family Poaceae; genus Panicum; species Panicum virgatum. Next base: position 5,523,256 of record NC_053150.1, on the reverse strand, counting down.
TCTGGTCTTCCTGGCAGGGTTACAAGTAGCAGGGCCAGAAGGGAGGAGTTCATGCAGCAGCAACCTCAGCCTCAACCACAGCAATATCAGGCTGGAGGTTCGTCATGACAGAATGCCAACTCCATTGAGTGGGCACGGCAGGCCTTAGGGCACCGGTCCACCAGTTCCAGCTCCAGCGGACCCCCGTGACGTACAGCTTCGTCCAGAGGTTTCGCCACTCTGACTCGGCAGATGGGCGAGCTGAACGTGTGCACCACCAACATCGACGAGTCGCTGGGCCAGCACATCGAGTCAACACAGCATTGGCAGCGATATAATGGCGAGATGATCCGCAACCTGGAGCAGCAATAGCAGCAATCCCTGGAGGAGGGAGGGCCTACTACCGTTGGGCTGGGTTTAATCCCAACCAGCAGCAGTGAGCCTGAAGCTTGCTTGGGAGAGGACCCCCATGGGAGGTGCCTTGTATCAAACTCTATCTTTACTGCTTTCAAAACCTTGCATGAAACCAAAGAAAAATTTGTAAAATTCTGAAAGTCCATAAAAATTTGCATAACTAAAATCAAATAAAAATTGGCAAAACCCATAAAAACCCAAAAAATATTTACTTGCTTTCCCGTATGTGTAGTAAGCATGTGTAGTTTTTCCTTGTTGAGATGATGAATAGTTGCTCTGTTAGTTCCTTTCTTATGCCTAGTTACAACCTTGTGCTCTGCCTAAGTTTTGAGTTTGGTGGCTAAATTGTTCAAACCTTAAGTTTGAAACTTGTGGGTAGTGAAAAGCAGAATTCGAATCTAGGTTGTTGTGGGTTATGATATGGCTGAAAAGAGTTGCTATGATCTTCTCCTACGTGATGCTTGATATCCGGAGTATTTCTTTTCAAAAATACAAAAATAAAATAAAGTTCCTCGGTGAATGCAATTCCTATCCAGAGCCATATGAGTTATAAGTTTGAAAAGCCTTTTCTACATATGCAACTTGTCTTCTCATTGAGCTTTGTAAAATTGTTGTGACCCTTTGAGAGAATCACTTCATACGCCCATGATCAAGATCACGTACACGTCCACTCACATGCTATACTTCTACACCTGGAAGATAGCAAGTACATCCCCTATCCATCCACAAATAAAACTCCAAGATGTGCCATGTTTATCTCTCTCCAAAGTTATCATCATAATGTATGGGGCTATACAAAAAGAAATAAAAGATGCATACCCAAAGAAGGTATGCCACATGCCCACAAGGCATGTCAAAAAAAGAGAAAAGATGCATACCCAAAGAAGGTATGCCACACACCCACAAGGTGTGTCAAAAAAAAGAGAGAGAGAAAAAGGAAAATATAGCCCATACCAAAAACATTACAAGGGAAAGAGAATTCATATAAAGGAGTTCTCATCCTTCATCCACCAAAAATATCCACACACTTCACATCTTGATCAAGGCTTATGACTTGTTTCTCCTTTGGATCCGGTCTTTGACTTAGCGAAATATGATAAGCAAGTGTCGGTGTCCCGACCCGGGGGCCCGGATCCCAACTAGTAAATGCTGCGTGTTTCCTCGTCCCAGATGATGATGCAAGAGGCAACACAGTAACGCACAGTTTATCCTGGTTCCGGCTGCGGGGCCGTACGTCCAGCAAAGGGGGTGTGCGAGGGCACTGTATTATCTTGCACCCGGAGTGCTTGTAGTAGGGGATACAAGCGAGGCGAGAGAGGGAAGAAGGCTCCCAAGTCTCTGCTAGAAGTGGAGTCGGTTGAGATGAGTCCTTAGTAGTCCCTGAACGTCCTCTTGGAAAAGAGAAGCCAAAGAGAGACTAGACCGGCTAAAGGAAGCCCGCCTCCTCCTTTTATAGTCACAAGGAGGGGCGGTGTACATGAGTGGGGGCATGGAAGTCGTCGTTTTCCCCTGAATCGCGGGGTACAGTTGTCGGATATTGTAGGAAGTACACTGTGGGAAGGCGCCGTGCGTCGCAGTCGTCCTGGATATCGTCCTTGGTCCTGTGAAGATCGTGCCTGTCGTGGTGCTGCTAACCACAGCCGGGTGGCGGAAGGCACCCGCCCTAGCCCTGAGGGTGTATACTCGGGGGGTAGCTGGCCTCAGATCAATCTCACTCAAGAACACGATGAACTCGGCAGGATTTAGAGTGGTTCGGGCCGCCGGAGCGTAATACCCTACGTCCACTGTGTGTTGTATTGCCTTCCCACGAGAGTGAGAAGGTTGCCAGAGCTTGGGTCTGTCTGAATCCTCTTTCGTGCACAGCGAGCGCCTCCCTTTTATATCTCAAGGGGGGGTGCGTATACAGCTGTTGGGTCCCCGACATGTGGGCCCAACATTGCGGTATAAAATAACGTACTGTTCATGCATTATGGCATCGCAGGCGAAGGAGATCTCCCTCTTGGATTCCCTCGCCTGCTCCCGGAGCCCTTCATCCATCATGTCCTGGCGTTGTCTTGCCAGGTCGGGCCTGTCGTAGCTAGTGGTACCGCCCGCCACATTGCTTAAGCGGGTGGTGTAGCTTGCGGCGTAGGCGGCATGATGGAAAAGTGCCGAGCTGTCATATCCATTTAATGCTGTAGGCGGGCTTTGCGCGGGTGCGGCACAGGCGGCTGCACTGTGCTCCTTGGTAATACGCGGTGCTCAGCGAGGCCTGACAAAGGCTGTCTTGCGTACCGCGGCGTCAGAGCACGCCTTGTCCACCACATTAAATGCGGTAGGTGGGCGAGTCCCTCTGCGGAAGACCCGCGCACGATCCCGCGCCTTCGGGACACGTGGCGGTTCCGGACCCCTACACGGTGAGGGTAGTCCAGACGGGCGCAGGGGTCCCGGACCCCTATGGGGGTCCGGGCCTCGGCGGTCAGAACGGAGCTTCCCTTCCTTAAAGACACGTGGCGTCTCCGGACCCATCCCCAGGCGGGAGCGGGTCCGGGGCCGTTGGCCTAGTGAGGGAAGAGCCTGACCTGTGGGGCCTGGCTACCCGGTCTTTCCCGCGCAGCTACGGATAACTACGCGGGTCCTGCCTTGCTGCAGTAAGAGTGGGTATCCCTGTTATAGGGTACCGACAGTGGCCCCCGGGCCCACCTTGGGGGAGGTACGAACCCACAGGTGGGGCCACTTCTGCGATTTGGCTCTGTATAGCTTGAAGTTCCTTTCTGCAGGGGTCTTGACCGGCTTTGACTACCCGTCGGGTTGGTTGCTGCCTCATCACATCGCGACGGCTTACTGACTATGGGCCCCACGATCAGTGGTTCACCTAGTCACACGCGCGACGTTCGGCATTGTTGCGGCCGGAGTAAACGGATCATTTACCACCGGCGCAGCTCCCGAAAAGCTCGGCCACGCCTGCGATTAATGCGCGCACGACAGCTCAACTTCCGCCTTGCTCCACGCGCGCGGGCGACGGTTTGGATCCCGCCTTTTCACACCTCCGTTGATTACCCGCTCTCCCTGACAGATGGGCCAGGGCCCCCACGTCATGGACTGGGCGGTTAATTCCAGGCGCGGGCGTCGCTTGAGTTTCGGCGATGGTTCCGGGGCGCGCCGGTTGAGTCAGGCTTTATAACGGGGCGTACCGCATTCCGCGGTTGCTTTCCCGCATTCGTCTTCTTCCTCCAGCCTTTGCGCCCCTTTGCCTTCGAGCTTTCCTCGCCCCTCTCTCCCCTACACAGGCTCCCTTCTCACTCCACCAAGAGATGGCATCCCTTGTTCATCCCCGCCGCTTCCAGACCGAGGGAGAGTTGAACACAGTGCGCCGCCTGCTTGGGTGGAGCGCTCAGGAGACCGGCTGGGGGGTGCGAGCAGGCTCGGTTCCCCTTGGCAACCTCCGCGCCGGGGAGTTCGTGCTATTCACCTCGCACGTCTCCGCCGGCGTGGGACTGCCGATTTCTTCATTCCTGCTGCTGCTGCTAGAAGACTTCGGCCTCCAGCTTCAGCATTTGACGCCCCACTTCCTCCTCCTGGCGTCCATCTTCATGCATTTATGCGAGATGTTCGTGGGAGTGCGTCCCTGCGTCATCCTCTTCCGCTACTTCTTCATCCTGGTGAGGTCCGGAAGGAGCAAGGACGAAGTGGGAGGGTACTACTTCCAGATAAGGAGCGACCTGCCGACTCCTTACATTCCCGGTCTTGCTGGCGGAAGGTGGGAGGAGTGGCGCAGGGATTGGGTGATCGCCACCACCGAAGCCAACGAGCGCCTTGCCCTGCCGACCGCGGGGCCCGCCTCCGACAAGGCATCCTGGAGGGCCAAGCCATCGCTGCAGTCGGAGTTTGACTCCGTGCTGGACAAGATCAGGTCGCTGGCGGAGAGCGGCCTCACCTCGTGGCACGTGCTTGGGGACTTCGTGAAGCACCGGATCGCCCCTCTGAAGCAGCGGCCGCGACCGGCGTGGAGCTTCACCGGCCTCAACGATTGCAGCAGGACCCACCGCGGGGAGGGAAGCGACCTGACCCAGGAGGCCTTGGAGGTCCTGGTGCGGAACGTGACGGGAGACACCTTCATCCCGGAGAACCTGATCCTCCCGCAGAGCATAGTCCCCCTCTGCGAGGACCCGGCGAGGGTGGCGGTGCTGGCCACCCTGCCAACCCTGGACGACGGGGGACTGGCCCCACGGCAGACCGGAGGTGACCCGAACCGTGGGCTCCGGATCCCTGGCACGTCCGGGGATCAGGCTACGCTGAGCGCTGCGAGGTCCGGTGCCACCACGAAGGGAAAGCAGGCCGTGGCTAGCAGTGCGGTCACGGCCAGCTCCAGCCGGGCACAGGGCAGCTCCGGTGCATCGTCGGGAGACGCAGGCCGGCGGAGGCTACTCCGGGGCGACGGGACCCTAGTCTCGGAGCCCGCCGCGAAGCGCCAGAGGTCTTCTGAGGGCGCATGCCAGGGTAGCTCCCGGGCTGCCGGCCCCTTCGGGTCCTCTGGCGCAACTGGACCACCACCATCGCCGCCGAGGAATTCTTCCCGCCGGCAGCAAGAGCAGCAGCAGCAAGAGCAGCCGCAAGAGCAGCGGCAGCAGGCACGCGGGCGGCAACAGCAGCAACAGGTGCGACCACGGGTTGCGCCCATGCCACAGCCACAGGGACAGCAGCAGCGGGAGCAAGCCCGGGTTGCGCCTGCATCGCAGCTGCAGGGGCAGCAGCATCAGCAACAGCAGCAGCCGCAAGAGAGGAGGTCCGGGCTCTGGGGACGCTGGGTACCCGGTGCTTCCGGGTTAGTGTCATTCTACTCTCCTCCTTTGTGCCACTTTGTGTTTGTTTTTTTTCTGATGGCTTTTCTGCTTTGCAACCAGGGCTCCTCGCCCCAGCGGTTCTTCTACCATCGCTGGCACATCGGCAGGTGCCCAGGCGGCGGCGGCCATGGCGTCGACAGCGACGACGGCAGCAGGTGCGGGACCCTCAGGTACGGCGACCTGTGCTAGCCTCATGGTGCGTGATGCGATGCTGACTGGCGTGCCATTTTTAGATTCTGCAGTGCTCAGTGCGGCGGCGGCGGCGGTGGCGCCGGTGCTGGGTGCAGCCACACCCGATGCCGTGGTGGCTGAAAAAAAGGCTCTGGACGCCGCGGCCCCCGATGCTGCAGCGGCGGAGGCGCCAGAGCTGGGCGGAGCCGCACCCGACATGGTGGTGGAGGTGCCGGTGCAGGGCGCAGCCGCACCTGACATATCGGTGGCGGGGGCACCCGACGCGGCGGCCGCAACCGTACCCGACGCGGCCGCGTCCGCCATGGCGGCAGCGAGAGCGCCGGAGTTGGGTTCGGCCGCGCCCGACTCGGCGGCAGCGGGGGCGCCGGAGCTGGGCTCGGCCGCTCCCGACTCGGCGGCAGCGGGGGCGCCGGAGCTGGGCCCGGCCGCGCCTGACTCGGCGGCAGCGGGGGCACCGGAGCTGGGCCCGGCCGCTCCCAACTCGGCGGCATCGGGGGCACCGGAGCTGGGCCCGGCCGCACCTGACTTGGCGGCAGCGGGGGCACCGGAGTTGGGCCCGGCCGCTCCCGACTCGGTGGCAGCGGAGGCGCCGGAGACAAGTGCCGCAGCGGAAGCCCCTACCTCCAGCTCCGGTCCTGTTGCAGAGGAGGAGTTGGAGGTGGTTTTTGGCAGGCGACTCCTGCAGCTTCAGCTCCCGGAGGAGGATGCGACTCCGCTTCCTCAGGTGCTGTTGCGAGTTCGGCGTTCGATCGAGGAGGCAACCTCCTCCGCCGAGGTGGCCTTCCGGCGGGAGTGGTCTGCTCTGGAGAGCGAGCGTCAGCGCCTCTCCGACTGGCACACCCGCCTGGAGGCGCACACGAAGGCTGAAGCCTCCCACGCCGCGAAAACTCGGTCAAAGCTCAAGGCGGACCAAGAGGCCTACCGAGCCAACCTTAGGAAAGTGTTTGACCGAGAGTTCGCGGTGTCAAACCGAGAGAAATCCTTGGTGCAGCGGGAGCGGGACTTCACCCTGGAGGTTGCCGGCTTCGCTGTTCAACGGTCTGACCTCGAGGCCCACCTCGCAGCCCAACAGTCAGAGCTGGAGACTCGTAGCGAGGACCACGAGGTCCGGAAGCAGGAGCTCGACGTCTTCTCTGCGACTCTGAAGGGATGGCGTGAACAACTGCAGGAGAGGGCCCGCCAGCTGACTGCCGACGAGGCGGATTTGGAGGAGGGCCGGAAGTCCCTCGCCAAGCGGGAGGCTCACGCCACCGGCATAGAGAAGGAGCTCGGGCGCCAGCGAGAATCGCTCAAGAAGCGGAAGGCATGGGCGGAGCAGAGGGAGACCAAGCTGGAGGAGAGGTCCCGCGAACTCGAGGAGAAGTCCCGCGAGCTCGAGGAGAGGTCCCGCGAGGTGGAGGTGGCCAAGGCAGCCCTGGACACCCGGGTGCAAGAGGCGGTCCGGGAGGCGGTCCGGAAGCACCAGGAAGACCAGCGCGTTGAGGCCCAGCGGATCGCTGACTGGGCGACCGAAGCGAGCCTGGCGCTGGTGCCACTTGGTCTGAGCCCGATCCAGGTGGCGGAGCCGCCAGCTTCAATAGCTGACGCCCTCCCGGTGCTGAGCTCTGCTTCGGATAGGCTCCAGCGCCTGGGGCCAGCCCTTGCTGGACAGCTTGAAACCGAGGGCCGCGAGTTGATCCGGCTGGTGGCGGAGCACATCCTGACCTGCCTCTGGAGCCACGGCCCGACCATCTCGCTTGCGCCCGTGGTCGATGGCCCTGTAGCGGAGACGGAGGCCGCCGCTCGGGACAGCGTGCAGGAGGTCGTTGACTTCGTCGCCGCCTACTTCAAGCGAGAGCCTGCAGACCCTTGAACTGGGCATTGTATCTTTTTCCTTTTGCATTATGTAACAAACTTTGTACAAGCTGAAATTTTTGAAGTAGAAAAAACTTCAACTTAGCTGTTTGTCAGTTGTTGATTTGCAATATGCAGCACCCTGGCGCCCTGGCCCCCTGGCAGATAGGTTCAGTTGCTTGGACCTATCTGCCATCTGAGCCGTAGAAGATACTCCGGACCTCCTTGGCATAGGGCTGCATAGCCTGTAAGACGAGCAAGCGCCTTGTTCCCTGTGTAGTATACAGGAGTACAGATAGAAGAATCAAGTTCGCTTATATAGTAGCAACGATACTGCATCTTAGCTATTTGATGCATGCAGAATTCATCCATGATGTCTGGGACAAAGCGGATGCCCTGGGCCCCCTGGGAGAGAGACTCAGTTGCTATGAGTCTGTCTACCATCGAGACTGGCTCTTATCCTGCATGAAAGCTTTGAAGCAGATACTCGGACCCCTTGGTAGGTAGGCTCAATGGTTTGAGACTGACTACCACTAGCCAGGTTTTAACCTGTGTACCACTTCAAAGTTATAGCTTAGTAGCAGACCCGCGGGACTCATTCCTGACCAATCCCAGGCTAGTACCAGGTCCAGGACTCTAGATGCGCAGGCCCAGGTAGCTCTGTGCTTGTTACGGAGTGGGGGAGTGCGTAGGCTTAGGGTCGGAACCAGGCTAAGGCGCTACACAGGGTCCCGGACCATTCCAGGAAACAGCACGATCTTTCCGGACCTGGCTTCATCGTCCTAGACCCTTCGCAGCAGTGGGTGAGGTCACTTTGCTGTGCTCGATCCTTTGAGATATAGTGCTGGACATGCCGTGTTGGACTTAGGAAGCCAGCTCTTGAGTTGGGGCGAGGTCCGGGCCCCCAATTACCCTTCTCCAGGTACTAGGGCACTCGTTACAGGGTGGTGGAATGTGCAGGCTTTTGGGTACGGAACCAGCTAAGCGGCTACACTGGGCTCCGAACCTCCCCAGGAAACAAGTATCCGCTCTCCAGAGTAGGTCCCTAGGGGTCCGGACCCCTCTCCAGCAGCAAGAGGGTCCGGATCTGTACGGCAGTCCAGCAGCTCAATGCAGATCTTAGTTGCAGCAACAAGAGTAGAGGTCCCGCGGGGGTTAGAAAAAGCGAAAATTCCGAGAATCGAAATGTGTAATTTAACCTTGACACAAAGACAGAATTAGGAGAAAATCTTTCCTTTGCAATCTCGATGTACATGGCTTGCGCGATGGATGCCAGAGGCTGGGTTTACGAGGTCGGACCTCTACCGCTCTGAGCCGCACGTTAGCCGACGGTGCGATGGATGCCAGAGGTCGGGTTTACGAGGGTGGCCCCCAACCGCTCTGGGCCGCACGCTAACTCTATCTTATTACAAAGGAAAAGTTATTTCCCTGCTCTGCCTAGGTGTAAAACTTACGCAGATGCTCTATGTTCCATGGGTTGGGGAGCGGCACTCCATCTTCTGTGGCGAGGCGAACGCATCCGGGCCGGCATACCTCTGTAACCTTGAAGGGCCCCTCCCAGCTGGGGGAGAGTTTGTGGAGCCCCGCTCGGTTCAGGATCCGTCTGAGGACGAGGTCGCCAGCCCGGAGCCCCCTACTGTGCACGAACCGTTGATGATAGCGCCGGAGCGCCTGGTTGTAGCGTGCATTTCGGATTGCTGCTCACCACCTCCGCTCATCAACGAAGTCCACGTCGTCGCACCGCAGCTGCTCTTGTATGGATTCGTCAAAGGCCTGGACCCGTGGTGAGCCCAGGTGAATTTCTGGGGGAAGGCATGCTTCAGCCCCGTAGACCAGGAAGAACGGAGTCTCCCCGGTGGCTCGGCTGGGTGTGGTCCGGTTGCCCCATAGTACACACGGAAGCTCGTCAACCCATTTGGCACCATGCTTCTTCAAGCAGTTGTAGGTGCGGGTCTTGAGTCCCCTGAGGATCTCTGCATTCGCTCTCTCAACCTGTCCATTGCTGCGCGGATGTGCTACGGACGCAAAGCATAGCTGGATGCCGATGTCCTCACAGTACTCTTGGAAGAGTCTGCTTTTGAATTGGGTCCCGTTGTCCGCGATGATGCGGTTTGGGACGCCAAATCTGCACACAATGGACCTGAGGAATGCGACTGCTGATTTCTTAGTAATATTCACCACAGGAGTAACTTCCGGCCACTTGGTGAACTTGTCGATGGCGACATAGAGGAACCGGTACCCGCCGACAGCCCGGGGGAAAGGCCCCAGGATATCCACACCCCACACAGCGAATGGCCGTGAGGGTGGAATCATCTGCAGAGCTTGAGCCAGGGTGTGTATTTGCTTTGCATGGAATTGGCATGCTTTGCAGGACCTTACCAGCTCAGCCGCATCCTGGAGTGCTGTTGGCCAGTAGAAGCCATGCCGAAAGGCCTTGCCAACAAGCGTGCGAGAGGAGGAATGACTTCCGCACTCGCCTCCATGGATCTCCGTGATCAATTCGCGGCCCTCTCCCTGGGAAATGCACCGCATGAGGACACCGTTGGCGCCACGGCGGTAGAGATCCCCTTCTACCACCGCGTAACGTTTAGCCAATCGGACTATGCGCTCAGCGGACACATCGTCATCAGGGAGGATGTTATCCTTCAGGTAGTCCCGGATCTCGGAGATCCATGCATCGGGAGCTCCCAGAGTAGGTGGGGGTGGCTCTGTGAGGTCACCAGGTTCCTCAACAGAGCACACAGCCCAGATCGGGCACCATAGGTGGAATGCTGCCGGGACCGCTGGCTCCGAGGTGCCAGCTTGATCCCCTTCACCCAGCTCGGCAATCTGGGCAGTAGGTTTCAGCAGCCGTCTCTCAAAGACACCCTCGGGCACAGATGCCCAGGTAGATGCTCTCGCAGAGAGATCATCTGCTGCTGAGTTGTGCTCGCGGGGAACGTGTTGCAGTTCCAAGGCGTTGAAGTCCTTCTCGAGCTTCCTCACGTGTATGAGGTATGCCGCGAGCTGGGGATTGTTGCAGTTGCAATCCCCTCGGACCTGCTTGATGATTAGCTGGGAGTCCCCCTTCACCAGAAGCTGCCGGACCCCCAATGAGAGGGCTTGCATCAGGCCGAAGATCAGAGCTTCGTATTCCGCCATGTTGTTGGTGGCCTTGAACTCAAGGTGCACCATGTACTTCAGCTGATCTCCGTTTGGGTCGATGAGGACCACACCAGCCCCGACCCACTTCTCACGGGCGGACCCATCAAAGAAGAGTGTCCAGTGAGGCTCGGTGAAGACTGGTGTCCTAATTTCCGGCTCCGGGGGTCCAGTGTTTACGACCGGACCCCCAGGATTGCTTGGGGAAGGAGTCCACTCTGCTATGAAATCAGCCAGGATCTGGCTCTTGATTGCATGGCGTGGTTGGAAGTCCAGTTGGAACTCTGCCAGCTCTGCTGCCCACTTGGCGATATTGCCTGTGGCGTTGGAGTTGTGCAGGATCGCTCTTAACGGGTAAGAGGTCACTACAACAACTCGGTGTGCTTGAAAGTAGTGGCGCAGTTTCCTGGACGCAATAAGTATTGCATAGATAAGCTTATGCGTCTCAAGATACCTGGCCTTTGCCTTGTGGAGGACTTCGCTGACGTAGTAAACTGGCTTTTGGACGGTGCGGACCCTAGTTACCGGGTCCGGCTCGCCCTTGTTCACCACATCAGGCCTTTGGGCCCCCAGCGGTTCTGGGTCCCCAATGGGTCGAGGCTCCTCCGGACCCGCTTGCGCGGGGTCCGGACCTTCAAGCTGGGGTGAGGCTGACGGGCCCCCGTGTCTGGGGTCCGGCTCACCATCCTCGGCCAGGGGGACCTTAGTGCTCCCCTGGCGAGCTTGCTCCATCCTTTCGGCGACCAGCACCATGCTGACTGCCTCCGCAGACGCAGCAAGATTCAGAAACAATGGCTCACCGGGTTCTGGAGCCACCAATACTGGCAGCGAGGTGAGGTGCTGCTTCATCTCCTGAAAGGCCTGTTCAGCCTCTTCGGTCCAAGAAAATGGACCGGACCTCCTCAAAAGTTTGAAGAAGGGAAGGGCTCTCTCGTCCAGCTTCGATATGAAGCGGCTAAGAGCAGCGAGAGATCCAGTAAGCTTCTGGACGTCCTTGATGCGGCCAGGAGGCCTCATTGCTTCAATCGCCTTGATCTTGGCCGGGTTTGCCTCGATGCCTCGATGTGAGACCAGGAAACCCAGCAGCTTCCCCGCTGAGACGCCGAAGATGCACTTCTCTGGGTTCAGCTTCGTGCGCGTGGCGCGGAGTCGGTCGAAGACGAGGGACAGGTCCTCCACTAGTGTTGACTCTACCTTAGTCTTGACCACAATGTCATCGACATAAACCTCAACAATATCTCTAATTAGATTACAGAATGTTTTGTTCATAGCCCGTACAAACGTGGGCAAGGCATTCCTTAGACCATACGGCATGACAATGTAGCAATAAAGCCCATCTACTGTTACAAAGGCAGTATGCTTCCTATCCTCTCTAGACATCTGGATCTGGTGGAAACCAGAGTATGCATCTAGAAAAGACAAAAGGTCGCACCCGGAGGTGGAGTCCACGATCTGATCGATACGCGGAAGAGGATAGGGGTCTCTTGGACATGCCTTGTTGAGGCTGGTGTAGTCGATGCACATCCGAAGCTTCCCGTTGGCCTTTGGGACGACGACTGGATTGGCCAACCACTCAGGGTGGTGGACCTCCTCGACGAAGCCGGCGTGTAGGAGCTTGCGGACTTCTTCACGGATGAAGTTCTGCCGCTCCACGGACTGCTTCCGAGGCTTCTGGCGCACCGGCGTGGCGTCGGGGTAGATCCTCAGATTGTGCTCGATCACTTCCCTGGGGATCCCGGGCATCTGTGACGGTTCCCAGGCGAACACGTCGACATTTGCCCGGAGGAAAGTGATGAGCGCGTCTTCCTATTTCTCCTCCAGGTTCCCCGCGATGCGGGTGGTCCTGGTGGAGTCCGCTCCAATCTGCACCGTCTTCACGGGAACATGGTCCGGATCGGACGGTTGGACCTTGGGAGCTTTTGCAGGCGCCTTAGGTTGCGAGGTGGACGGATCCTCCTCGGAACGTGCGGCCTCTGCCGCCAGAGCATGCAGTCTCTCAACTGCAGTGACGGCAGCGGTGCGGTCGCCCTGCACGGTGAGGACTCCGGCAGGGGAAGGCATCTTCAAGACCAAATACCCATAATGGGCAATGGCCATGAAGCGGTAGAGCGCCGGTCGGCCAATGATGGCGTTGAACGGAAGGTTCACCTCCGCAACATCGAACATGACGCTCTCTGTGCGGAAGTTCTCCTCGGTCCCGAACGTGACCGGCAATGTGATGCTCCCCAGAGGGAACACCGGGTGTGGGCCCACTCCGGAGAATGGGCGAGAGGGAGTCAGCTTGGACTCCGGGATTTGCAGCTGCTTGAACGCTGCATAACTGATGACGTTGAGGCCAGCCCCACCGTCAATCAGCACGTGGTAGAGCCTCACGTTGGATATGACAGGAGCAGTGACTAATGGTAGCACACCAGCTCCGGCCATATTCTCCGGGCAGTCGGATGGCCCGAAAGAGATGGTGGTGTTCATCCACCTCTGGTGCGGCGCCGCCTTCGGGACCCCCGGTTTCACCGAAAGGACCTCCCGGCGAAGGGTCTTCACGTCCCGCCGGGAGACAAGCTCCCAGCTTCCGCCATACATTACGTACAGCTTTTTGCGGCGGTCGCCGTTGTCGGAATCGGAGTCGTCGCCGTGGTAGACGCCCTTCAGCTCTCGAGCCGGGGATTGGTACCCCAGCTCCTTCTCCCCGGCCGCGGCCCCGCTGTCAGAGGCCTTCTCCTTGCCGGCCCGCTGGCGAGGAGGGGGTGAACCGTCCTTGGAGGATTGCTCACGCCGCCCACTGACCCGCTTCGCGAGCTTTTGGATCTCGCGGCAGTCAGCGGCGCTGTGGCGAGCGGTGGGATGCACTGGGCATGAACCTCCGCTTCCACCTTGCGGGCGAGGGCGTTTGCCGTGTGCATTCTGGCCCCCAGCCGTTGCTGCCGCAGCCGGCGCCGGCGCTGGCGCTGCTGCTGCAACCACTGGTCCGCCAGAATACGGCTCCCCGCGACCCCGGTTCTTCTTCTTCTTCTTGCCACCGCCCTGAGCGGTAGCACTGGAGGCACCAGCCTTGGCGTCTCCGTCTTGGGGGGCTGAGTGCCATGCACGGCCCTCAGCGGCCCTGGCACACTTGTCTGCCAGGGAGAAAAGCGTAGTGACGCTTTCCACCTCGTGCGTCGCCAGCTTCTCGAGCATCTTCTCATCTCGTACCCCCTGGCAGAAAGCAGTGATAATAGATGCATCTGAGATACGAGGAATGGTACCCCGTACCTTGGTGAAGCGCGAGATGAAGGCCCGAAGCGTTTCCCCGGGTTTTTGCCTCACGGCGTGAAGGTGTGCCTCCACACCATGCTGCTGGTATGCACTGGCGAAGTTCGCTGTGAACCTCGCACAGAGCTCTTCCCAGGACTGGATCGTCCCAGGTGTGAGATTCATGAGCCAGGTCCGGGCTGGCCCAGACAAGGATACATGAAAGTAGCTTGCCATTACAGCGCCGTTACCACTAGCCGCTGTGATGGCGGTAACATACACCTGCAGGAATTCTGACGGGTTAGTAGTACCGTTGTACTTTTCCGGCAGGTGGGGGCGGAACTTGGGTGGCCACGCCACAGCGCGGAGGTGCTCCGCAAGTGCCGCACAGCCCACCCCGGCCACCGGTGCGCCTGACTGAATCCGGGCGTTCACCGGAGGCCTGGGTGCCGCCGCGTCCAGATCAACATTGAGGTTCTGTCCCTCAATGTTGAGACGGCGCTCTCGCGCCCTCTCGACGGCGATGCGGGCATCCTCTCCCGCGCGGCGGCGGTTGAGTTCCGCCCGCAGGTCTTCTGTTCGTGCACCCCTCACGGTAGGGGAGCGCACGGATGCCGACGCCCCGCCCTGACGCTGGTGGTAAGGTACCACCGCGTTGCCGGGCGGAGGTCGTTGCCCAGTCCTTGCAGAACTGGGGGAGGCCTGAGCCAGGTGGAGGAGACGGTCGACGTCGTCCCGCCACTGCTTCTGGGCGTCTGGCGAGGCTGCTTTAGCCGGGGGGTTGCGAAGCAACTCCCTGGCCGCTGCCAGCGCTCCGCCGCTCGCAGCCTGTGAGGGGGCCCTTGATGGGCGCCCTGACTCTTGCCGGTGAGCGGCGCGCGCCGCCGCCAGTGGTGTCTGCTCCACAGGCACAGTTGCCCCTGGAGCAGGAACGCGAGAGGCATGTGGCGTGGAGGATGCCACACCCTCCGTCATCTCCACGTCGTCCACGCGAACCATGGGAACGAAGAAGAGATGAACTGCGACCAGCTGCGCCCCTACCTGGCGCACCAAATGTCTTGGTGCTGCTAACCACAGCCGGGTGGCGGAAGGCACCCGCCCTAGAGTGGTTCGGGCCGCCGGAGCGTAATACCCTACGTCCACTGTGTGTTGTATTGCCTTCCCACGAGAGTGAGAAGGTTGCCAGAGCTTGGGTCTGTCTGAATCCTCTTTCATGCACAGCGAGCGCCTCCCTTTTATATCTCAAGGGGGGTGCGTACACAGCTGTTGGGTCCCCGACAGGTGGGCCCAACGTTGCGGTATAAAATAACGTACTGTTCATGCATTATGGCGTCGCAGGCGAAGGAGATCTCCCTCTTGGATTCCCTCGCCTGCTCCCGGAGCCCTTCGTCCATCATGTCCTGGCGTTGTCTTGCCAGGTCGGGCCTGTCGTAGCTAGTGGCACCGCCCGCCACATTGCTTAAGCGGGTGGTGTAGCTTGCGGCGTAGGCGGCATGATGGAAAAGTGCCGAGCTGTCGTATCCATCTAATGCTGTAGGCGGGCTCTGCGCGGGTGCGGCACAGGTGGCTGCACTGTGCTCCTTGGTAATACGCGGTGCTCAGCGAGGCCTGACAAAGGCTGTCTTGCGTACCGCGGCGTCAGAGCACGCCTTGTCCACCACATTAAATGCGGTAGGTGGGCGAGTCCCTCTGCGGAAGACCCGCGCACGATCCCGCGCCTTCGGGACACGTGGCGGTTCCGGACCCCTACACGGTGAGGGTAGTCCAGACGGGCGCAGGGGGTCCCGGACCCCTATGGGGGTCCGGGCCTCGGCGGTCAGAACGGAGCTTCCCTTCCTTAGAGACACGTGGCGTCTCCGGACCCATCCCCAGGCGGGGAGCGGGTCCGGGGCCGTTGGCCTAGTGAGGGAAGAGCCTGACCTGTGGGGCCTGGCTACCCGGTCTTTCCCGCGCAGCTACGGATAACTACGCGGGTCCTGCCTTGCTGCAGTAAGAGTGGGTATCCCTGTTACAGGGTACCGACAGTGCCGGTCGTCTTGCCAGCCCCTGCAGGCGGCGTAGTCGTCGCTGATGTATGGTCTTCTATATACGGCGCGGTGGCATTCGGTGGGCCCTACGGATTAGGGTCCTGCATGCACCAGCACCAGTGGTAGCGGGGCGCGCGACGGCCCCGGACCCCCTGGTCGGAGTGCGGGCGTGCACACTAGGAGGTCCGGGGGATGCGTGGAGGTCCCGGACTCCTCAAGGGGGGAGATCCGGGGCTCCGTCCATGCGTGCTGAGCGCCCCTCTTGGAAGGATACGTGACGTCGCCGGACCCCTTCCCCAGCGGGAGGCGGGTCTGGATGGTCGGTGTCGGCAGCATAGTGACAGGAGCAGTGCCGGGCCTGTCTTGTCCCGCATCGCTGGTTCCAAAGCCCTGCTACAACATCTGGGATGGCGGAGCGGTGACCGGAGTCAGCTGATGGGACCCCGGTCACATCCACTGTGGGAATGGCGGCCTGACGCCGCCTGTCCTGGGTGCCGTGGCGGAGTGGCTGGCTTTTAATGCCTTCGTACGGCGAGCAGTTGGGCGGCGGGGTTGTTCGTCCTTTGTGCCGAGGGGTGGCCTCGAGCGAGGCGGAGATGTGTTGCGCGGTCGAGGGTCCCGAGGGGAGCCCTCGAGCGAGGCGGAGATGAGTCACCCGCTCGAGGGTAGATTCGCCACCCTCGAGCGAAGCGGAGATTGTCCAGCGGGCCCGAGAGGGACCCTCGAGCGAGGCGGAGATCGTTCCGCGGGTTCGAGGGGGATGCGAATGGGCCGCACGCTGGTCTTCTTTGAGTCCTTTGCTTTTTTCCAGGCTGGAAGGAGGCCGTGGGCCTTCGTGGGCCCAACTGCCTTAACAGGTGTTTGCGTTTTTAAAGCGATCTTAGTACCCCGATTAGGGTGTCCCTAATTGTGGTACCCGACAGTAGCCCCGAGGCTTTGGTCGAGTCAGGGGATTCGGCCAAAAGGTGATTCGGCGATTTCCCCTTTTGACGTGATCAAAGGATGCCGCGCACCCACCAGACGCGCCTGCGCGCCAGCCCGGCGGATGTGACAACACGCCGGTCCGGGTAGTACGCCCGCGGGAGGAGTACTTCGAGGCGCGTGCCTCTTTGTTTGTTTGGTTGAAGGACAAGACGTGTCCGCGCGCTGAGAGGGGGGCCAGGGTGACGACGGCGCCCGCCGCTCGGCAGCTGGCGCTTTCATCGCACTGTCCCATACCCAGGGCCTTGGCCCCGGCGTTCCTTGTTGCTTTGCGGCGCGCCGTTCGAGGGCAGCCGGCCAGAGCCGATGCTGCACCACTTAGCGTCCAGGGGCTCAGCTCTGCTTTATTTCGTTCGGTCGTGTCTCGGCGTGGTGACCGAGGACATCCTTTGATCGTGGAGCGCCGCGTCGTCACGGGCGATACAAGCCACCGCTCTTCGACAGCTTGAAGCTTTGTGCCGGCGCAACTATAAATAGGGGTCATGGGGTTCCCTTTGTTCTCCACCCTCCCAGCTCCTTCTTCCGGCATTGCCCCACTCTTGTAATGTTTTCTTTGCCTTTTTGTGACCGGCCCGCAGATGGGGTGGCCTGGCTTTTTTAGGCTTTTGGCGCTAGAAGAATGCTTGCGAGCGGTAGGGGAAGACCGGAGTGGGCGTGCGCTCCATCCCTCAGGTTAAGTGGGATCAGCAGAAGAGCATTGGGCCCGTGGGGTCCTGCTCCTGCGATGTCCCCTAGCCTGAAGGGGGATGGAGACGCCTGACCGTGGCGCTGGCGCCAGGTCCGGCGGCTGTTTTTCGCATCGTCCCTCCGGCGACAAGGTTGCTCTCGGGGAGACGGTGCGGAGGGCGCTGTCCGCCAGCTCGACCCCCTGCGTGGTCTTCGGTGGAGGATACGCTAGAAGAAGGCTTGCGAGGAGGGCCCCTCACTGGTCCCGTGCGGCCTGGGGGCTACTCCTCGCATCCCTAGCAGCCTCGCTGTTGCGTCAGCTAGGGGCTCGGTGCCTTCCTTCGTCGCTCGCTCCTCCCCAAGACAGGGAAAATTGCTACGTAGGTGGCAACGTGTTTGTATCTTTCGACGGCTTCGCGCCGGTAACCCTTTGTAATCTTTATTTGCATTTGAGCAATAAAGTCCCCTTTCTCCTCTACATGGAGGATTTCCGAGGGTATAGGGGTGTACAGAGAGTTACGACCCTCAAATATGTGTGAAGTCTCCTCCGTGGGGGCGCGTCAGCGCACCCGCGGGTGTAGCCCCCGAGGCCTTGGAGGAGAGTTTGTGCTCGTCCAAGGGCTATAAACGTTGTCCCACTGGGTAGCTTTACTGGGGTGGCCGTCCAGCGTCTTTTTCAGCCGGCATCGGCACTCTTTCAGCCGGCCTTGGCATTCTCAGTGCTGGAACGACGACCCAGCGTTCATCATAACCGTCGGGAGAGCGCACATAAATAGCGGAGGATTTGGTTAGACACGTGGAGTTTCACAATTGACGGTCGTCGACTTATTCGAGGGTGCGGTTTGAACCATGGTGTGCGAGGAGCCCTTGAGCCCAGGCCCGTGTGAAGGCGTTCAGGGAGGAGGGGTGAAACGCACCATGCTACCCATGCCCGGGCCACGAGCTATGGCTGCTTCAGTGAGCTATTAACGGGTTGTTCAAGCGGACGTCCGTGCCCCGTTCGATAAGGGTCGGCTCGTGGTCCATAGACACGTCACATGAAGCGCTTGCGAAGGTTCGCTAGGCGGGGCTCGGACCCATTCGATAGGGTCCGAGGGCTCGATGCTCTCCCTCGATGGGATCCCCCTTCTAGGCACCCTCAACTGGCCTTGAACACTGCGTAGGATGTCTCGAACTCCGTGTTCGAGGGTAGCTTGTATGGCACATCCCTGCAGTCCATGACTCTGGCGATCTGGGGCGCCTGTCGAACCCCCCGAAGGGCCAGGCTTCGAACCCCCGATCAGTAAGGCCTCGAAATATGATCCCTTCGAGGGTAGGGGACACCTGAAGGAATATTCCGTCTTGATTTGGAAACGTCGCAAGGTCGCGAGTCACGCGCGCGGGTCTTCCGCTGGTGGTGGGCGACGTGGCCCGATTCGTGCGGTGCGGTGTGGGCGCGCCTTTTCAGGCGACAGCCTCGGGCGGACGAAGCGGCGTGGGCGGCGGCTGACGGATGGGATAGCGCAACAGTCGCGCTGCGCCCGCCGGTTACCGTGCCGCATTTATTGCTGCGTGTGTGCGTGGGAGACTCCGCGGTCGTGGGGCCCATCCGTCAGCGATAGCAAAATCTACCGCATTCAATGCGGTAGATTTGGTCCGTGGCTGCGGCTGCGCCCGTCATGGTGAATAAAAATGAAGAGAAAGGGGATGTTTTGGGTTCACCTGGCCATTTGCTTCCATCCTGCTTCGCCTTCTCCGCCTCCCCTGCATCCTGAGCCCGCAGCCAAGAGCGGAAGGAGGAAGAGAAACGAGAGAGTGAGAAAAAAAGGGAGAAAGAGCATCTTAGCCATCCCAGAGCCTTCGCTCCCACATTCCCCCTCGGATCGAAGACATGTCGGACATCCAGGAGCCTTTGCCGTGGGGGAAGTCCTCCGCCACCGTGGCGGTCCTGGAGCAGTTGGTCGCCGACCGGCTGCTGCCGCGGATCACCGACTCGGGGGGCGCCGGCGTGGATTTCCCCGCGTCCGGACGAGACCGAGCCGAAGCCCCCGCAAGGCTACGTTGTGAGCTTTGTGCGCCTCCACGAGCGAGGCTTCGGCATCCCCATCAGCAGGTTCATGAGGGCTTTGTGCGAGTACTACGGGGTGGAGCTGCACAACTTCAGCACCAACTCCATCTCGCAGGCGGCGGTCTTCGTCGCCGTCTGCGAGGGGTACCTCGGCATCGAAGCCCACTAGGACCTCTGGATCCATCTGTTCCGTGGCGAACTCTTCGTCGAGAACGCGCGGGGCCAACCGAGGCGGTTCGCGTGCGCCGGCGGCCTGACGCTCCACGTCCGCCCGACCCGGAGGAACCTCTACATCTCGAGCAAGATGACGACGAACAACGCCGGGTGGAGTCGAGGGTGGTTCTACATTCGGAACTACAGGGGCGCGCTCCCGGTGTTCACCAACAGGGTGCTCCAGGAGCGACCGGCGAAGTGGGATTGGGGGGTGTCGCCCCCATCGCAACAAGCCAAGCTCGAGGGCCTCACCGACGCGCTGGTGCGTCTTGCGAAGAAGGGGGTGATGGCAGCGGCCGTCATCGCAAACTTCCACCGGCAGAGGGTTATTCCTCTCGTGGAAAGGGCTCTGCCGATTTTCGAGCTCACCCCGGGAGCCAGGTGGAGGGCTCGAGGACATCGAACAAGCTGCCCCCCCCCCGCACCACTGCCGCCCGGAGGACAAAGTACGCGGTGGAGGAGTTCCCACAAAATCCCGAGGATCTTTGGAGGATCAAGGTGCGCCCCGAGCCGGGGTACATTTCTCTGGTAAGTTTTGGCTTCGAACCCGGCGTGCGTTGTGTAGCCCTCTTTTCCTTACTCCATCTCAGGCGTGCTTTGCAGGGGTTGAGGAGCGGTATCTCGAAGCCCCCGGTCCCGGAACAACGTCTGATCAATCGCCTCCAAGCGGAGAAGATGAAAAGGCGGAAGGACGCGGTGGAGGCAAAGGTCGGGAGGAAGAGGAAGAGGAAGGCGAGGCACGACAAGGCGTGCAAGCTTGCTCGCGCGGAGGGGAAGCCGCAGCCCGCCACTCCCGAGTCCTCGGAGGAGGACGAGGAGGAGGCCTCGGATGCCGAGGACCATGCTGGGAGGGCGACGGGGAAGGTGCGGGCGCGAGCCCCCCACCGTTCTACCTATGGGACGAGGACGAGGGGGAGCCGGCGGCGCCGGAAGAGACAAGGGCTGTGGCCTCGGCGCACCCATCCCTCGAGGGGGCTGAGCGGGAGGCGTCGCCTCCGGCAGCCGGTGAGGAGACGCCCACGCCCGAGGTGCCGATCCGTGGCGACGAGGCTGCGGCGGGCACGGAGTTGTCCGCGCAGCCAGCCTTGAGTCACCAGGCCGACACGAGGGGGCGCCCTCGGGCAGTCTTCGAGGGGTGGCTCGATGACTCGGGCTCGAAGAAGCGCCACGATCTGGGTAAGTGAATTGGATTTTGTTTTCGTTGCGTGTTTGGTGGGTTTCCCGATCCTGTTGTCCTCAACTCGTGTCTCTTGATTTCCAGCCCCGGGGCCGTTCCCAAAGATGCGGTGCAGCTTGCCCTGGCCAAGGCTCTCAAGACCGGGGCACGCAGCACGCCGCACACGGCGCCGCAGCCCCTGCCTGCTGTGGATCTCGAGGCGGCGGCCGCGAGGCTACGGGAGGCCATGGCTCGAGGTGCCTAGGCGGCACAGCAAGCTCGGGCACAGGAGGAGGAGGGTGACGCCGGCCAGAGTGGTGCCAATGCCGAGGACACCGGCCAGGGCGGCATGGACGGCGCCGCCCTTGCAGTTACTGAAGTTGAGGCCGGTCAGGGCAATGCGGCTAGCGCCGCCCGACCGGACATAGGAGGAGAGACTGGCGGGGGCGCGCAGGAGCGCCCTGCCGACCATGTAGAGGAGGAGACCCTCGTCTTCGAGCCCTCGAGGGCCGAGGGTGAGGGCGTCGCAGGGGAGGAGATGGCGCAGGAGGCGCCAGTTGCGGAAGGAGCCCCCATCTCGGAGCCCCTTGAGGCCCGGGACGAGGGTCTCGTCGCTGTAACGCCCGTGCCAACTGCCCAGGGGAGCGCGGCGGCGGTGGTGGAGCTGCCGGACAGCAGCGAGGAGTACGGGGACTCGATGGATATCGACCCCGCTGCTGCGGCAAGCGCCGCCGCGCACATCGCCGAGTTCGCGTCGGCCGGCGCGGGCAAGCTCGAGGCGGGGACGTCTGAGGGGGGCCATCTCGGGGCGATCGTCCCGTCCGGGGTCCCCTCGTAGTTCCTCCGCAAGGAGAAAGAGGAGGAGGAGGCCTGGAACAGGCAGATGAGCGTCGGTCGCGAGATCTTGCAAGCCCTCGACCGCGCCTTCCAGCTCCACCAGAATGCGGATTACCAGGTCAGCTAGGTAAATATTTCCCCCCGGAAATTGCTCGGATTCGGTTTAACTTTAATGTGTCTTTACCCATGTCCTTCCTCTTGCAACAGCTGAGGGACATCTCGCGCGAAAAGAGCGCCGAGATGACCCGGATGTACTCCCAGATGAGCCAGCTCGGGCAACACAACGTCGAGCTGGTGCTCAAGAATATCGACGCCAACACAAAAATGGCAGATCTGGGGGCGCGTCAGCAGGCGATGGAGGAGGAGCTGGCGCGGGTTACCGATGAGCGGAACGTCCAGAGGGCGGCAGCGGAGAAGAAGGCCCGGGAGGTCGAGGCGCAGGCTGCCGAGCTACAGCGCCTTCGGACGGCGCTCGAGGAAAGGGCTCGGGAGGCTGAGGCGCAGAGCGCCGAGCTGCAGCGCCTCAGCATAACACTCGAGCAGCAGAAGGCCGAGTTCCTCCACAAGGTGGTGGCCGTGGTTGCGCTCACCGGGACCCTCCAGGAACAGGGCGAGGCCCTCGAGGAGGAGGTGGCCCTCCAGAACATGGGGGCTACCCTTAAGGAGAAGGAAGCCTCCTTGTCCTCGCTTGAAGTGGCCGCTCGAGCCCAGAGGGAGGAGGCGCAAAGGAACGTCATGGGTGAGTACCTTCGAGTTTTTCGTCGATTTATTTCTTTTCGTAGCTGACGTTGATTTCCTTTGCTCAGAGCTGAGGCAAAAGGTGGCGGACGAGACCGCGGCTAAGGAAGCGGTCCACACCGCGCTCACGGCGGCACAGATGGAGTTTGCTGAGCTGGAGCAGACCGCCGTGAGCGTGTGTCAAGAGCTCGAGGGGGAGGGTGCCATCTCGGGCAGTTCGGTGATCAGCCGCCTGCGCGCGCTAGGCGGTCGGATTGCCGAACACGCCAAGAGCACCTTCCGCCTTGGTGTCCTGCGGGCTCTCGCCGTGGCCTCGACGCATTACCTCATGGATCTCCAGAGGGTGTCGTCGGGGTACGTCGTTCCCGATGATGCTGATGCGGACGCAGTGTCGGTCATCATGGATGAAGCCGCAGCCGCCGCGGAGGAGTTCGCCACCGTCCTCGTCGAGAAGCTCGAGGCAAACATCCCTCCCATCGCTGAATTCGCCGCCACGGAAGACCCGCAAGGGGGGGATGGTAGCCTGTAGGAAAACTGGGCCTCGAAGCCCATGTAAATAGATTAGTGATTATTGTAGTCGCACTTTGTAATCGTACCTTATGAATATAAGAGATTTATTTTCGTTGAATCGACTGTGTGGCCCATCGAGGCCTTTGTACGTTCGAGCCTATGTTTCTTTACTTTATTTCTGTGTTCTTCGTATGCGACTTAGATAAACGCCTGCGAGGGATTTCGCGTTCATAAGCAACGTAGGCGTGGGGTGGTGAGGGGGGTGCCGTATCCCGGAGGCGTAGGCGGCCCCGCGACTCGGCCGGCCCCGTACCGTAGTTACTTACGCCTCGCGTCTATTTTTCCAAGGATACGAGAAGCTTAGGGTCGAGACGGAAATATTTCAAAAAAACATTGGCGATTTTTGGGGACGTTCGGGGGTTCCCCCCGCAGTAGCCCCCGAGGGAGGGTTGGCTTTGCCGAGGGTAAAGCCAAGCGTACCTCAGTGTTCGTGCGCATCCGAGCCCTCGAGGGTCCGGAAGGTTCCCAAAAATCAATAAGTAAAGCGTACTTCCTTATTATTTCGGGAAATTGAAAATGCGAGTACGAACAATGTAAAAATAGCTTGGAATGCTAAGGATAGAAGCGACGTAGCTGTTGTATGTTCCAAGCGTTGGTGAGGACTTCGCCGTTTTCGTTCGCCAGCTTGTACGTGCCGGGTTTGAGCACTTCGGCGATTATGTACGGCCCTTCCCATGGAGGTGAGAGCTTGTGACGGCCCCTGTTGTCTTGTCGGAGCCTCAGCACCAAGTCCCCTTCGTTGAGGTCTCGGCGCCGGACCCTCTGCGCTTGATACCTTCGTAAGGACTGCTGGTAGCGCGCAGAGTGGAGGAGCGCCACATCTCGAGCCTCGTCCACTTGGTCTAGCGAGTCTTCGCGAGCTCGCTGGTTTTATTGCTCTTGGTATGCCTTGAGCCTTGGCGATCTGTATTCCAAGTCAGTGGGGAGAATGGCCTCGGTGCCATAGATGAGGAAGAACGGGGAAAAGCCCGTGGCTCTGCTTGGGGTCATCCTTAGGCTCCAGATGACCGAGGGTAGCTCCATGAGCCATCTCCGGCCAAACTTGTTCAGCTTGTTGAAGATTCTCGGCTTCAGCCCTCGTAGGATCATGCCATTGACACGCTCCACTTGCCCGTTCGTCTGTGGGTGTGCCACCGCCGACCAGTCCACACGTATGTGGAATCTGTCGCAGAACGCCATGAACTTCTTGCCTGTGAACTGGGTGCCGTTGTCGGTGATGATCGAATTCAGGACCCCGAACCTGAAGACGATGTCGGTGAAGAATAGAACTGCTTGCTTGGATTTGATCTTGCCGATGGGCCGAGCCTCGATCCACTTGGAGAATTTGTCGACCGCCACCAACAAGTGGGTGAAGCCCCCGGGCGCCTTCTTCAGCGGACCGACGAGGTCCAGTCCCCACATGGCAAACGACCACGTGATGGGGATGGTCTGTAGGGCATGGGCCGGGAGGTGTGTTTTTCGCGCATAGAACTGGCAACCCTCGCAGGTCCGCACAACGTCGGTGGCGTCGGCGACCGCGGGGGGCCAGTAAAAACCTTGCCGAAACGCATTACCCACGAGGGTGCACGGCGCAGCGTGATGGCCACATATGCCGGTGTGGATGTCGCGGATCAGCTCCTTGCCCTCGGGGACGGGGATGCATCGCTGCATGACGCCCGAGGGACCGCGCTTGTATAGCACGTCGTCGATTAGAACGAAGGACTTGGCCCGCCTAGCGAGGCGCCGCGCCTGAGCGCGGTTCGAGGGCAGGGCCCCTCGAATCATCCAGTCGAGGTACTGGACGCGCCAGTCTCGCGAAGTGGGGGCCTCGTCGACTTCCATTGCTTCGGCCTCGTCCGCGGAGGTGGTCCCGAAGCCAATGTCCATGGGCTCGACCCCATCCGCCGGAGGGTTCCCGCCGGGGGACCCGGTAGACGAGAGGCTTGGCTCCACCGGATCCTTGAATTTGGCGGAAGGCTTGGTGATGTCGCGGGCGAAGATGTTTGGGGGGACGGTGGTCCGCCCCGAGGCTATCTTGGCCAGTTCGTCGGCGTCCTCGTTGTACTTGCGCGGGACATGATTAAGCTCAAGGCCGTCGAATTTGTCTTCGAGGCGGCGCACTGCATTGCAGTACGCCTCCATCTTCGGGTCATGACAGCTAGACTCCTTCATGACTTGATCGACGACGAGTTGAGAGTCCCCGCATACGTTGAGGCGCTTGACGCCGAGCTCAATGGCGATGCGGAGGCCGCCGAGGAGGGCCTCGTACTCCGCCATGTTGTTCGAAGCAGGGAAATGCAAGCGTATCACGTGCCGCATGTGTTCTCCGAGGGGTGAGATGAAGAGGAGGCCGGCTCCGGCGCCAGTTTTCATCACCGACCCGTCGAAGTACATAGTCCAGCATTCGCCCTGGATTTGCGATGGGGGTAGCTGAGTGTCCGTCCACTCAGCCACGAAGTCAGCCAAGATTTGGGACTTGATCGCCTTGCGGGGGGCGTAGGTGAGGGTCTCTCCCATCAGCTCCACAGACCATTTGGCAATTCTACCCTCAGCTTCCCGGTTGCGGGCTATCTCTCCCAAAGGGAAGGACGAGACCACGGTGACGGGGTGGGCCTCGAAGTAGTGGCGCAGCTTGCGCCGAGCCAAAACCACTGCGTAGAGCAGCTTCTGAATCTGCGGATAACGTGTCTTAGTTTCAGACAGCACCTCGCTGATGTAGTACACCGGCCGTTGGACGGGCAGGGCATGGCCCTCCTCTTGTCTTTCGACCACGATCACCACGCTGACCACTTGGGTCGTTGCGGCTACGTACAGATAGAGGGGCTCGCCGTCCGTGGGTGGCGTGAGAATGGGAGCGCGAGTGAGCGACGCCTTCAGCCTTTCGAGGGCTTCTTGGGCTTCGGGGGTCCATGTGAAGCGTTCGGTTTTCCTCAAGAGTCGATACAGGGGTAAGCCTTTCTCGCCGAGACGCGAGATGAACCGGCTAAGGGACGCTAGGCATCCCATGATCCTCTGTACCCCCTTTAGGTCTCGGATCGGTCCCATCCGAGTGATGGCCGAGACTTTTTCAGGGTTGGGTTCGATGCCCCACTGGGAGACAATGAAGCCCAAGAGCATGCCTCGAGGCACCCCGAACACGCACTTCTCGGGGTTGAGTTTCACCCCTTTGGCCCGTAGGCAATCGAATGCGATCCTGAGATCAGCAACCAGGTCGTCCGCCTTCCTGGATGGTCTCCGAAAACATGGAGCATACACCGTTGATAGGTAGCTCCAGCGTTTCTGAGGCCGAAGGGCATCGTAACGTAGCAGTACATGCCGAAAGGCGTGATAAAAGAAGTCGCGAGCTGGTCGGACTCTTTCATCTTGATTTGGTGGTAACCGGAGTAAGCATCAATAAAGGATAAAAGTTCACACCCCGCAGTAGAATCTACAATCTGATCAATTCGTGGCAATGGAAAGGGAACCTTCGGACATGTCTTATTTAAACTAGTGTAATCTACGCACATCCTCCAGTTTCCACTCTTTTTCTTCACTAATACTGGATTAGCTAGCCACTCGGGATGGAATACCTCTTTCATGAATCCGGCCGCCAGAAGTTTCTGCAGCTCCTCGCCAATCGCCCAGTGCTTGAGCTCGTCGAAGCGTCGTAGGCGCTGCTTCACCGGCTTGGAGTTGGGCCGGACATCAAGGGAGTGCTCGGCGACCTCCCTCGGTATGCCAGGCATGTCCGAGGGGCTCCACGCAAAGATGTTTGCGTTGGCGCGGAGGAAATCGACGAGCACTACTTCCTATTTGCCGTCGAGGGTGGCGCTGATCTGCAACGCCTTGTCGTCGGAGTGGCTCGGATCGAGGGGCACCTTCTTGATACCCTCGGCGGGTTCGAAGCTCCCGATGTGTCGGTGCGTGGAGTCCAAGGCCTCATTTGCCATTTTGTCGAGGGTGGCCGCGAGGGCCTCATCCTCCGCTTGAGCTTCCGCACGCTCAACGCACTCAACGTCGCACTCGTAGGCGTGCTCGAACGAAGTGCCGATGGTGATGACGCCCTTTGGACCCAGCATCTTGAGCTTGAGGTAGGTGTAGTTGGGGACGGCCATGAACTTGGCGTAGCAAGGACGACCAAGGATGGCATGATAGGATCCTCGAAACCCCACCACCGCGAAAGTGAGTACCTCCTTGCGGAAGTTGGCTGCTGTGCCGAAGCACACAGGCAGATCAATCTGGCCGAGGGGTTGGACTCGCTTCCCCGGCGCAATGCCATGGAATGGCGACTTGCTGGGGCGAAGCTTGTCCAGTCCGATCCCCATGAGCTCCAAGGTGTGGGCGTACATGATGTTGAGGCTGCTGCCTCCGTCCATGAGCACCTTGGAGAAGCGGGTGTTGCCGACGATGGGGTCGACAACGAGCGGATACCGCCCCGGGTGTGGGACATAGTCAGGGTGGTCCTCGCGTCCAAAGGTGATGGTATCCTTCGACCAATCGAGGTAGGATGGCGTGGCTTGGGTAACGGAGAAAACTTCCCGGCGCTCACGCTTGCGCTGCCGAGAAGTCATGTTCGTTGTTGCTCCTCCAAAGATGAAGAAGGCGTTCTCCACTGGGAGGAACTCGTCATCTCCACCTTTGTCGCCAGCATCCTTCTTCTTGTCTTCGTCGCGATGCGCGATGCGGTTGTAGTATTTCTTGAGCATTTCGCACTGCTCGAGGGTATGATTGACCGTGCCCTTGTGGTAAGGGCACGGCTTCTTAAGCATGTCGTCGAATTGGCCACCACCACCTCGAGGGGGGCCTCGAGGTCCTTTGCGGTCTGGGGCGGCAGCGAAGGCCTCCTCGGAGTCCTCTGCCTGCCCCGACCCGCGCTGGTTCGGTGGGACCGGCTTCTTTCCCTTCCTCCCCCGCTTCAGTTTCTTGGCGGGGGCGTTGGGCTTGACGTTGCTGCCCTCCGCGGGCGCATCAACCTTGCGCTTGCTCGATTTGTCGTCGAAGATGGCACCAACAGCCTCCTCGCCGGCGGCGTAGTTGGTGGCAGCGTCAAACAATTCATTGGTGTTGATGGGTCGACTTCGCGCGAGCTCATGCACTAGGTTCCGTCACGTCGTTCCTTCGAGGAAAGCGTTGATGACCTCGACGTGGGTGACGTTGGGGAGCTTGGTGCACTGCTTGGAGAAGCGTCACATGTAGTCACGCAGGGACTCGCGGGGCTTCTGGAGACACCCTTTGAGGTCCCAGGAGTTCCCAGGGCGCACGTACGTGCCCTGGAAGTTGCCCAGGAAGATATGGACCAAGTCGGCCCAGTTGTGGATCTGATCCGCAGGCAGGTGCTCGAGCCACGTTCGTGTGGCGTCAGCAAGATGAAGAGGAAGGTTGTGAATGATGACCGCATCCTCCGTCGCGCCGCCTAGCTGGCACGCTAGGCGGTAGTCATTGAGCCAGACTGCATGATCAGTCTCGCCCGAGTATTTGACGAGGGTGTTGGGTTGTCGAAAGCGCGGGGGGGAAGATGCAGTTCGAATCTCCCAGCTGAACACCCGGGTGCCCGGAGGCTCCGGTGACTCACCCCTGTCGTGCTCGGGGTCGAAGCGTCCACCCCGTCGAGGGGTGTACCTCCTGTCGTCGATGACGTTGCGGGCGTCGCCGTTGCCAGTGTGCCCGCGAGTGTCACGGATTCGCTCCCTGACGGGAACTCTGCCGACGCGCTCGTGCAACGAGGGTGCCTTCGCTCCGGGCGATACGGCTGGCTTGCCCTTCCCTACTGGTGGTGTGTGCACAGATACCTCGCGGTCCTGGTGCGCAGTCCCACCAGGCTGCTCCGGTGCTCTCGAGCGCATACGAGATGCAGAACTCTCGGCCTGCTGCACGGCAGCTTGCTCGATGAGCTCCTGTGCCTCGCGGCGCAGGTTGCGACCCGAAGGCGTCGATGGCTCGGGCATGGCTTGAAGTAGATAGGCCGCAGCGACGAGCTTTTCGCCAGCTGTCTTCAGTTCCGGAGATTTGTCGACGTTGTCGTCGGCCAGGATGCGCTCCCAGGCAACACGTCCCGCCGCCTGGGCGTGTGCACCATGCGCGGTACGCTGCTGCTCGAGTGCGGCGCGCAGTTCCTGGGTTTCTTGACGCTGCTCGTCGAGCTTGGCTTGAAGCTCATTGAGCTGCGCCATCTGAGACTGTCGCGCCGCCGAGCTTGACGAAGAAGGGGCTGCAAGCGGCACCACCGGTGGGTTTGCCTGCGCGTCCGCCCCGCCGTCCCCGTCGTTGCTCGGGGCGTTGTCGTTTTGCTCGTCCGCAAGGTCCGCCATGAAGCACTCCCGGGAAGGATCGAAATCCCCCTCGCTGGAGTCTTCGGAGCAGGTGAGGCAGTAAGCCGTCGCCAGCTGGAATGAGCGAAGTACGTCGGGGTCGCGAACCCCGGAGTAGTCCTCGGCCTCCTCGGCCGTGAAGTTGTTTATGAAGAAGTTGACATCGTCGGCGATCGAGCCCGCCGTCTCGGGGTAGGATTCGTCGTGAGACGACGCGATGAGGCTGTGGATCGACAGAAGATGATGACCCGGCAGATCCTCATGCTCGATGAAGTTAGCGCTGGTTGATGAGGCATGGGCAGTAGCGTTGCGCATCCCAAAGGGGAAAGGCGACGCCGAAGTCAAGCCCCCCCTGGGAGGCACTAGTGCTGCAGCAGGTGACGATGCCGGCGCAGATGACGCCGAGGCACGTGATGATGAGGCGGTGGCCCCGCAAGTCATGATGCTGAGCAGCGACATGCCAGCCTCGACCCACGTGGGGGAGTTGTGGCGTGCCGCACGACGCCGCTCCGCCCGTGCCTGTCGCGAACGTTGGCCCGAGCGCCTATTGCGCCGGGCTGGTGAAGTCGGGGTGACGGGGTTGCGTCCGGGCGAGAGGAGCTGCATGAGGTAACCGTTGCCGGTTGCTCTGAACTCGAGACTCGCGAACGAGATCACGCGTCTTGCTGGAAGCGGATCCGAAACACCCATGGGGTATGGGTTGGATCTGCCCGCCATCCCTGGAGATCAAATGGGGAAAAGAGAGAGAAATGTCACGCAGCGCTCCCCTACCTAGCGCGCCAACTGTCGGTGTCCCGACCCGGGGGCCCGGATCCCAACTAGTAAATGATGTGTGTTTCCTCGTCCCAGATGATGATGCAAGAGGCAACACAGTAACGCATGGTTTATCCTGGTTCCGGCCGCGGGGCCATACGTCCAGCAAAGGGGGTGTGCGAGGGCACTGTATTATCTTGCACCCGGAGTGCTTGTAGTAGGGGATACAAGCGAGGCGAGAGAGGGAAGAAGGCTCCCAAGTCTCTGCTAGAAGTGGAGTCGGTTGAGATGAGTCCTCAGTAGTCCCTGAACGTCCTCTTGGAAAAGAGAAGCCAGAGAGAGACCGGACCGGCTAAAGGAAGCCCGCCTCCTCCTTTTATAGTCACAAGGAGGGGCGGTGTACATGAGTGGGGGCATGGAAGTCGTCGTTTTCCCCTGAATCGCGGGGTACAGTGGCCGGATACTGTAGGAAGTATACTGTGGGAAGGCGGCGTGCGTCGCAGTCATCCTGGATATCGTCCTTGGTCCTACAAAGATCGTGCTAGTCGTCTTGCCAGCCCCTGCAGGCGGCGTAGTCGTCGCTGATGTATGGTCTTCTATATACGGCGCGGTGGCATTCGGTGGGCCCTACGGATTAGGGTCCTGCATGCACCAGCACCAGTGGTAGCGGGGTGCGCGGCGGCCCCGGACCCCCTGGTCGGAGTGCGGGCGTGCACACTAGGAGGTCCGGGGGACGCGTGGAGGTCCCGGACTCCTCAAGAGGGAGATCCGGGGCTCCGTCCATGCATGCTGAGCGCCCCTCTTGGAAGGACACGTGACGTCGCCGGACCCCTTCCCCAGCGGGAGGCGGGTCTGGATGGTCGGTGTCGGCAGCATAGTGACAGGAGCAGTGCCGGGCCTGTCTTGTCCCGCGTCGCTGGTTCCAAAGCCCTGCTACAGCATCTGGGATGGCGGAGCGGTGACCGGAGTCAGCTGATGGGACCCCGGTCACATCCACTGTGGGAATGGCGGCCTGACGCCGCCTGTCCTGGGTGCCGTGGCGGAGTGGCTGGCTTTTAATGCCTTCGTACGGCGAGCAATTGGGCGGCGGGGTTGTTCGTCCTTTGTGCCGAGGGGTGGCCTCGAGCGAGGCGGAGATGTGTTGCGCGGTCGAGGGTCCCGAGGGGAGCCCTCGAGCGAGGCGGAGATGAGTCACCCGCTCGAGGGTAGATTCGCCACCCTCGAGCGAAGCGGAGATTGTCCAGCGGGCCCGAGAGGGACCCTCGAGCGAGGCGGAGATCGTTCCGCGGGTTCGAGGGGGATGCGAATGGGCCGCACGCTGGTCTTCTTTGAGTCCTTTGCTTTTTTCCAGGCTAGAAGGAGGCCGTGGGCCTTCGTGGGCCCAACTGCCTTAACAGGTGTTTGCATTTTTAAAGCGATCTTAGTACCTCGAACCTGGCCTGGTTCCCGTCCAGGTGCACTTCAAGGAGGAGTAGCTGCCAAGGCACCTGATCACCTTCCATTTGTGCGTTGGCGGGAAACCGACCTCTAGAGCTATAAATAGGGCCTCTCTCCACCCCCCCCCCCCTCAACACACACACACAGACACTTCATTCCATTCTCTCCGAGAAGTCTCTCCTCTCTCTTGCTCTCTTAGCTAGGTAATGGAGCTAGGCTAGTTCTCTTTAGAGAGCAAGTCGTCCTCGGGGGCGTTAAGCAATCCTCGGCTCCTGGTATGGCTTTGTATCCGACTTGTCAGACTTCTATTCATAATATAGAGTTCTGCCGTGGTTGCTTTACTATCTTGGTAGTTTATCAATCCATGCTTAGATCATTCATAAGTTATGCTACGGTCTTGGTTAGGCCAGATGATCCGGGTAAGGAAAGAGGTTCGTTGTGCTTTCGGGCTTGCTCTAGTGTTTCCCATCCGAAGGGTGGGAGACCTGGGGGCACTAGAGTAGTGACTTCATACACGAGTGTGGTGCTCGGGTATGCGGGATCCTTTGGATATGACCGTGCTCCACGGTGTGACTGGGGTAGACGGCAGGTGGTGACAGCCCTGTCCGTCCGGCGTAACAACGGTGTTGTGTTTAGCGTACTTCCTGACGTTCGGGTTCGGTGTAGGAGTTCATGCAAAGAGGTAATGGGACTGGATGTACTCCGGTGCGGGACCTTCTCCCCACTATCCCATTTTCCTGGCACCTGCAGTCCTAACCATGATCTAACATGACCCCAGCTTTGGATAGAAGCACTAGGACACCTAACCTAGCCTAAGCTCCAGCTGACTTGACGTAGGATAAAGTAGTTCTTTGTTTTATAGTTTCTCTCCTTTATTCCTTTCTCTTGGAGTGTGGATGTGTGATGTGTCGCATTACCCTTGCTTATTCTTTACTTGGACTTACCACTGTTAGGGCATTGCCTATTACTTGAAGCACAATGTCATGGTTAATGTTGAGTCCAATACCTTTGCCGCTACCATCCTTTGGTACACAAATAAATAACGATACCTTTACTCTTCGGGTGAAAAGCTACAACGGTATATCCGTGCGCTTGCGGATCCATCTGTAATCGTATTGATTATACCACGAGAGTGGCACCCCTTGGGTGCAGTTACTAGGATGGGTTCGGCGCCCTCATTTCTAGTGATTGCACTAAGGACTGCCAACAGGCATTTCTGGCGCTGTTGTTAAGGATTAACCATTCCTAGTGATTGCGCTAAGAAATGTCAACAGTTGCGAGACATGGAACACCGGGTGTATGTCTGACATTCCCTCTAGTAGTTGGAGTCGGTAGGCTACTTTTCCGACTTTCTTTATCACTTGATATGGTCCAATGTACCGAGGGGCTAACTTTCTGTGTACTTGAAACCTACGGGTCCCTCGAATAGGTGAAACCTTGAGATAGACGAAGTCTCCTGGATGGAAACTTATTTTTCATCTTTTCTTGTCCGCGTAGCTCTTCTGTCTGGACTGGGCTGCTTTCAACTTTTCGCGGATTTCCGCTACTCTTTCTTCTACTTCCTTTATAAGGGCTGGTCCAT
The DNA here is from genome assembly GCF_016808335.1 of Panicum virgatum. Lineage (NCBI taxonomy): Eukaryota > Viridiplantae > Streptophyta > Magnoliopsida > Poales > Poaceae > Panicum > Panicum virgatum. The sequence goes on along the minus strand of NC_053150.1, from coordinate 5,490,373 downwards.
CTAATGAACGCTCTCCTACTTCTGACCACATCAGAGGGGTCCTGCACTTTCTCCCGTAGAGAGCCTCAAATGGCGACATGCCTAAGCTTGCCTGATAACTGTTGTTGTATGAGAATTCTGCATAGGGCAAACTCTGTTCCCAATCTTTACCATAGGTAAGGACATATGCCCTTAATATATCCTCCATAATTTGGTTTACCCTCTCAGTTTGTCCATCAGTCTGCGGGTGATAGGCCGAACTAAAATCCAATTTGGTCCCCATGGCCTTATGCAGACTTTTCCAAAACTTGGAGGTGAACTGGGTTCCTCGATCTGAAATGATTCTACTAGGTACACCATGCAGCTTTACTATGTTATCCACATAGAGCTGGGCTAGCTTTTCTCCTCCATAGTTGGTCCGTACGGGTAGGAAGTGAGTGACTTTTGTGAGCCGATCCACTATTACCCAAATGGAGTCATAACCTTTCTTGGTCTTGGGCAATCCTATCACAAAATCCATTCCCATCTCGTCCCATTTCCAGACTTGTATAGATAGGGGTTGTAGTAATCCTGCTGGCTTCTGGTGCTCAGCCTTGATCCTTTGGCATGTATCGCAATGGGCAACGAACAGGGCAATGTCCGACTTTATTCCATTCCACCAGTACTTTTTTTTTAAATCCAAATACATTTTGGTGGACCCTGGGTGGATGGAATATGCAGAGTTATGAGCCTCGTCCATGATCACTTGCCGGAAGTCCCCTTCTTTGGGCACACAAATCCTATCCTTATACCACAAGATTCCCTTATCATCTACTCGGAAATCCGGTGCTTTATTTTCTCCGGTATTTTTGCGGATTTTTATTAAATCCTTATCCGAACCTTGGGCTTTTCTGATTCTATCCTCTAGTGTGGGCTGGATGTTCAGTGTGTGGCTGGAGCCTCGAGGGACAATGTGCACATTCAATCGTGCCATTTCCTCTCGCAGATGGGCATCCTTGGGTCTATAAGGTTTCCGGCTTAATGCATCTGCTACCATGTTAGCTTTACCAAGGTAGTAATAAATTTTCACATTATAATACTTGACCAGTTCTAACCATCTTCTCTGCTGGAGGTTCAGATCTGGTTGGGTGAAGATATACTTCAGGCTCTTATGGTCCGTGTATATCTCACACTTGTTTCCAATCAGGTAGTGCCTCCAGATTTTGAGGGCATGTACTACGGCTGCCAACTCCAAATCATGTGTTGGGTAATTCTGCTCATAAGGCTTGAGCTGACGAGAAGCATATGCCACTACTTTCCCATCTTGCATAAGGACACATCCTAACCCTTGTCGTGATGCATCACAATAGACGAAAAAGTCCCGATGAATGTCCGGTAGGGTTAGCACAGGGGCGGTCGTCAATCTTTTCTTCAATTCTTGGAAACTCCTTTCACATGACTCGGTCCAGGTGAATTTCTTGTCCTTTCTGAGTAATTCTATCATGGGCCGGGTTATCTTGGAAAATCCTTCAATGAATCTAAGATAATACCCAGCTAATCCAAGAAAGCTTCTAATTTCACTAACATTGGTCGGTTGCTGCCAGTTGGAAACCGCCTCAACTTTCTCGGAGTCCACTGCTACTCCTTCTGTAGTCAAAATATGATCAAGAAAAGCTACTTTCTCAAGCCAAAATTCACACTTGCTGAATTTGGCATATAGCTTATGTGCTCTTAGCTTTTCCAGAACCACTCTAAGGTGTTGTTCATGCTCTTGAGCACTTTTGGAGTAGATGAGTATGTCGTCAATAAAGACTACGACAAACTTATCTAACTCATCCATAAACACCTTGTTCAAGAGATTCATGAAATAAGCAGGTGCATTGGTGAGTCCAAAAGACATCACCATAAACTCAAACTGCCCGTAACGGGTGACAAAAGCTGTCTTTGGGATGTCACTTTCCTTAATCTTGAGTTGATAATATCCTGACCTCAGATCAATCTTGGAGAAGTACTTGGCTCCTTTTAGCTGGTCAAAAAGATCATCAATCCTACGGAGGGGGTACTTATTCTTGATGGTAACCTCATTCAGTGCACGGTAATCTACACACAACCTCATACTCCCATCCTTCTTCTTGACAAATAGGACTGGGGCTCCCGAAGGCGATGAGCTTGGTCTGATGAAGCCACTTTGTTGTAATTCTTTCAGTTGCTTCTTCAATTCCGCCAACTCAGAGGCTGCCATCCTATAGGGTCTCTTAGCTATAGGAGAAGTTCCAGGGATAAGGTCGATGACAAACTCTATATCCCTATCTGGTGGCATTCCAGGAAGTTCTTCAGGGAAAACATCTGGGTACTCATTTACTACTGGAACTTCTTCTAAGGGCTTAGTTTCTATGCTAAAAACCATTGGGTCTGGTCCACTTCCCCGAGTATGCCAGGTCACTTGCTTCCCATCTGAGTTGGATAGGTGTACTACCTTGTCGGCACAGCCTATGAGACCATTGTGTAGGCTTAACCAGTCCATTCCAAGGATCACGTCTATTCCCTTAGACCTAAGTACTACTAGGTCTGCTAGGAATTCTACCCCACTTAAATTGATCCTTACCCGTAAACAACCTAGTTGACACTTGATGTCACCCACAGGCGTCCGAGTTAATAGGGGTATTTTTGTAGTACCGTAGGTATTTTATGCTTATCCACAAAGCTTGACGATATGAATGAGTGTGATGCTCCAGAATCAAATAATATTGTTGCCAGAGTTGAGCTGACTAGGAACTCACCAAGTACCACTCCTTGTGCACCCTGAGCCTCCTGCGCGTTGATGTGGTTGACGCGGGCTCGTCCATAGGGCTGCTGGTTGTTGTTGTTGTTGTTGCCCTTGTTGTTGCTGCCGACGGAGACACGGTTGGCTCCGGATACAGGTGGCCTAGGCCCATTCACCGAGTTGGAGAAGGCTGATGCAGCAGGCTTGTTCTTGGCATATGGGCAGTTGGCAATGTAATGCCCTGTCTCACGGCAGTTGAAACAGGTCCTAGCATTGTTGTTGGTGGTGGTGACTAGGCTGGCATTGCTCTGTGGGGCTTTCATGGTGATCTGGCTCCTGAACTGTGTGTTAGAGGCCTGGAAGTCTGTCACTTGAGACTGGGTCCTATACTGCATTGGGGTCTGAGATCTTGGTGCAGTATACCTGGAGCTTCTTGGTTTCTGGAAGCGGTCCTGCTGGCGGGCCTTGCTTTCCAGGAACTTGTGCTTGTTTTCCTTTCTTTCCTCAGCTTTGGCCCTTTCTGTGAGAATGGTCATGTTCATCAGCGTATTGAAGTCCGGGTAGATCTGAGGCGTAAGCAAGGTCCGGAGTTCTGGGTTCAATCCCTTCTTGAACATGTCCTGTTTCTTTTCATCCTCATCCACTTCCTCTGGTGCATAGCGGGCAAGCTCCATGAACTGGTAGGTGTACTGTTCCACAGACATGCTCCCTTGCTGTAGTTTGCGGAACTCATTCGTCTTACGCTTCATGGTGGCTGTGGGGATATAGTAGTGGCGAAACTCCTTCACAAATTCATCCCAAGTGATGGTGGAGGCATCTACGGCAGCAGCATAGTAATTCTCCCACCACGCTAAGGCAGTTCCAGTGAGTTGGTGAGCTGCCAGGAGAACCTTGTCTCGGTCTTGGCATTCGAATGGCACGAGCTTCCTTTCGATCACACGCAGCCAGTCATCTGCCTCAAAGGAGTTGCTGGATCCGACAAAGGTGGGTGGCTTGGTCCTCAGAAAAGCTGTCAGCTTGTCATTCATGGTCTGCTCTCGTGGCCGCTTGTTGATGAGGGCGTTGGCCAGGGCTTCCAGTATGAGAGTCTGATTGCTTATCGCCTATGCCAGGTCCCCGAAAGGTGGAGGAAGTGGCAGTGGCACTTCTCCTTAGCTTCCTCCTCTATTCTGGTTCACTTCCTGTTCCCTGAGAGGGTCCTGTCCGTTAGGCGGTACTCCCGCGTCAGAGGCTGCAGGGGTCCAACTGTGGGAGGCTCTTGAACCACGTCGGGAAGCCATCTGTAGATTGGGTAGAGTCTTTGTAAGACTTGGATTAGGATTAAGTGATGTTTAAGTTATTTAGTTCGTATGTTTGAAAAGGCAAAATCCACCTCCTGTCGATAAGCACACACATTAACAAGCACACCGACTAGCAAATAACAAGCACAAGCAACTTTATTACTGCAAGGGGGGTACAACTCTAGGGCAAGGCCAAAACGCGTACTACACGTCCGGGTACAAATGCCACAATTAAGGGTACAACTTCAGCCAAAAGGGGCTGAGAGGGCTTCTTCTAGGGTGGCTTCGGGACTTGCTACTCGCGGGGCAAGCCTTCTTCGGAGTGTGCCTCCAGGGGAATGAGCAGTCCTTGCTCGCCATTCTCTAGGTTTCTGTTTTCCAGGGGTTGCTCAGCAGCTTCTCCTTCAACGGCGGCAGTAGACCCTTCAGGGTTCTCGGGTGGGACTTGTGGGGTTCCCAAAAGTGGTCCCCATCCTATGATGGGCGTCCTAAGTAGGACATGGTTTTCCCCAATTGCCGGGACTGGCGTTCCACTTCTGGTCCATTCTTGCATACGCCGGTCTCGGGCCTACCTGAGGCTTTCCTGGGCAACCGCTTCACTACTGACCATGGCTATGGCTCTTTCCTCGGCTTGAGCCACCCGGATCTGATGCATTCTTACCACGAGTTCTGCTTGCTCGGCCCGATGGGTCTGTTCCCTCAGGATGCTGGCTTGCTCGTCAAAGAGCTGATACAAGGAGGCTAGGTAAGTAGCCACTTGGTACAGGGGGTCCTCATCATGGCGGCGCCGTTCCAGGTTTCTCATGCGAACTTCCCAAACTGGGGTTCTGATGGCCGGAGGGAAGAACCACATTGGTGTGGGGGCGAGGTGTCCCTCAAAAATCCGGCACAGATAGCGAAGCGCCTTCCTGATGACCAAGGGATAGGTGTCTTGGTACCTAAGCCCCGTGGCGGTCACTCGCCATGGCTGGATGTCGGGGTAGCGGTCACTTTTGGCGATGACCAGGATCACCCTGCAGCAGAGGGTACCATGGTGCTCGTACTCCCTGCTGTAGTACCTTGGGCGCTACGTAATGCCAAGGCTCTCCAGGGCATTGATTAAAAGGCTGGGGAAGCCAAACGCAGCTTGGCAAAGGCCCTGGGTCCATCCTTCTTTAGCCATCTGAAAACAAAGATAGGGTGAACAAGCTTTGCACAAATATTTGGGTACAAAAAGGGATAGATGGTCCTTATTATTACAACAGGGTGGGGTACATTTTCCATGGATACACGATTATTAGGATAGGGGCTCTCGCTTAGGTGTGCTACTCTCCTATCATAGGGACTCTTCCTCGATCTGGATAGGGCGTTTCTTTGGTGGAAGACACTGCTCCAACACCTCATCCTCGGTCTGAGTACCTTTATCCCAATGGGTTTCTTCGGGTTCTTCTTCTAACCATCCACCTTCTCCTCTGTGAGCCTCGTGGTTTTGCCAATGGGTTTGGAGAGTGGCTAGGGAATTCTCGGCTCGTATGGCTCTTATCTGTTGTTCCTTCATCTCTTGGATTGTCTTTTCTGCCCTGCGGATTTGGTATTTCAGTTGTGCCGCCTGTTCGCGGTAGAGTTGGTCCAAGCCGGTGAGGTAGATGGACAGGTGGGAGATTGTGTCTTCTAGTTCTTCTTCTTCTCTCCCAAGTCCTCTCATCCGGGCAATCCATGAGCGTCCTCTTCCTCCAGTAGGCAGGAAAAATCCCATAGGAGTCCGATGAAAATGATGTTTGTAAACCACACGCAGATGTCGCAGGGCTTTTCGGGCGGCCTTTCGATAGGTGTCTGGGAAGCAAAAGCCAGTGGTGGAGATGAACCAGGGTTCCACGTCAGGATAGCGGGTGCTCTTTCCCATGAAGATCATCATGTCACACCGAAGGGTGCCCCTGGAGTCGTACTCCCGGTAGATGTACTCCGGTGGGTCCACAACTCCGATGCGTTCCAGGCTGAGTAGCAATAACTTAGGGAGGCCAGGCTCTGCGGGGCAATTCTGCCACTCCATCCATTGTCAGCCATCTGGAACAGGGAAAGAGTCAATGGTGAGTGTGTGTGTGTGTGGGGGAAAAAGGGTTAAACAAGGAAAGTCCTAATGTGGAAAGGCTTGAAAAAGGGTCTCGATCCTAGGGGTCACGTCCTACGGCCAACCTACGGCTCTGATACCACCTGAAGAGTCCCCTCATAAGAGGTGACTTAAATATGATACAAATATCAGTCCCAGGAGGATGATACACATTTATTGCATCAGATGGTACATCACCGTACAACTCTACGCGGTAATGGGTAGTGAAGCGCCACTATCGCGAGGACAACAACTACAACCCAAACAAGAACGTGAAGCACGAAGAGGTCATCAGAGTCTTGTGCCATACGAAGCTCCCTGCGGGTGACTCTATCCACAGGCAAGGTTGGGTGCAGAACGGAACCCCTACTCAACGTCCTCGGGAACAAAGTCTGGATCTTCTTCTGTAAAAATTAAGCAAGGGTGAGTACAAACGTACTCAGCAAGTCCAACCACACCCACGGAGGGGGTATAAACAGAATATAATGCACAGGATAAATCAAGGATAAGGCTAGGGTTTAATTTGCGGAAAGCTAACTTTTTATGCAGGGGTTCATTTTGAAACCATGTTTTTCTTAAAGCGAATCTTTAGCAACTGAGTGGAGTTGATCCTATACCAAGGATCCAAGTTTTAGACTGTTACCGGACTCCCCATCCGCCGTAGCACATGGCACAGCCGCCGGACTCTTTTTCAAAACAACTCACGCCAACCCATCCATTCCCAGAAGAAACGCTAGTTGTGTGACCAAACCGTTACTCGCCCAGTACTGTGGGCACGACTATTCGAATAGATTTTTATACTCTGCAGAGGTGTGCAACTTTATCCACAAGCGGGGTACCACAGCACGAGCACCTTAGTGTCGGTGTAGATCCCAACAAAGCCATTACCCACCTTAGCTAGACCTGACTAGCCATCACGGGATCCACCAAGGGGTCATCGACCTATCATCGAGGTTTAACCAGGGCACAAGTCACACAGAGCTTATCCCTTCTCCTTGATCACTCGTTGCTCTCAGCTCTCCTGATGGCTATCAGACTAACTAGTGGGGTTTACGCTAAGCTGTTGCCACATACAATGGTCGAGTGGTTTGCACAATAGTTGAGTTAGGCAAGATGACGCATCAACTCGGTCCTTAATTGTGACAAGATGGATATCTCCCCACCTTGCTCAACCACGCAGGTACGAGCACACCATTTGGAGTCCCACACAGGAATCACCATCCATCTCATCTACACATGTCTTTCGTTTGTTTTCCAAAAATCCCATTTTTTCCCTTTTGATAATAACACTTTTCTTTGCTTTGAAACCATTTTATAATATTTGAAGTGCAAAGAATAACCGGGTCCTAAGCGCTCTAGCAGGGTTTATCATCCAAACAGAGTAAATCATATTCAGAGATAAACCTAGGTTATCAAGGAATGGTCAAGCATTCAAGGGGTGGCTATCCAACCATGTTTTCAGCAATCAAAGCATATGCAGTTTTGTAAAATAGGCCAACAGGTTGTGTTTATAAAACTGGGACAAAATATGCATCAAAGGATGAGATTGAACTTGCCGTTCGCAAAGCCTTCCGGGAAGTCCTGATCGAGGTACTGTCCTTCGGGTTTGGGGTCGTGGTCTGGTCCTCGCAAACTTGCTCGCGGTACTGCTCGTCGACGGGTTCTCCCACGTTCACACCGTGATCTATGGCACACACAAACAAGCACACAATAAAGAAACAGAAATAAAGTTTTTATCGTTGAGCTCGAATCAGGAAATCTTAAGATATGGAGATAGGAATAATATTTTTGGGAGATTTTCTAATGGCATGGCTGAAATTATATTGGAAATGGCGTGGTCGAATTTTGGGAGAATTGGAGGATGTTTGGCGCATGAAATGATGGGTTAAAGGAGTGGTTAGGGGCTAAACCGGGGTTTGGGAACCTATTTATAATCATCTGCGGAAAGGCAAGGGCTTGTTTGGAATTTCTAGGAATATCTGGGTTACACTAAAAAAGGCAGGGGTTTAATCATGAATATCTTTGTATAGTGGAGGGACTAATTTTCTAAAGAAATAAAAGAGAGGGGCTTCTTTGGGAAAGAACTAGAGAGGTGGGAGGGCTCTTAATAGAATAGAAAGAAAGGGAGGGGGCCTCTGGGCAAATCTGCCCTTCTTCTTCCTTGCGACCCAGGCACGGGACAGGGGAGGCGCAGGAGGGGGGCGCCAGGGGGTGTGGCGCCAGCGGCTCATGGCACGGCGGCGGCCGGGAGGAGGGGAAAACGAGGAGGAGGACGAGGGGATTCCATTCCCCTCCTCACCTTGGGTTGCGGTGGAGCGAGGAGTGCTGGCCACGGGGGCCGGCGGGAGGCGGCAGTGGAGCTTGTGGCGGCGGTGCTGGGGCGTAGGAGTGGTGGGCTGGAGGTGGCACGCGAGTTGTGGAGCTCGGGGGCGACGCGCAGGGCCTATTTATAGGCGGGGAGAGGTGGCGGAGAGAGGGGGCGCCGGTGGCCGAGCTCGGCGGCCATTAATGGCGGTTTGGCCTCGTCGGGGTGTCGCGGAGCGGCGGCGCGATTCGCGGCGGTGTACAGGACGACGAGACGGCTCGGGCAGGGCCGGGCGGCGCGCCGGGCATCGAGGCCGCGTGCTGCGCGTGGGCGCACAGGCGCACGCGTGTGCCGCTTGTGGGGGGGTGGGCGCCGTGCGTGAGCAGCAGGAAGGAGGAGAAGGAAGGAAGGAGAAGGGAAGACAAAAAAAGAAAAAAGAAAAAGGGGAAAGAGAAAAAGGAAAAGGAAAAAGGGAGAAAAAGAGAAGGAGAAAAGGAAAAAAAGAAAGAGGAGAAAAAGAAAAGGAGGCGGCGGTCAGTCACGCGCGCGCTGCGGCGTCCGGTCGAACAGCGACGCATGCAGAACGAGGTGAAGAGGGGGATGGAACGGTGATTGGTACTGGTGTTAGGACGGAGATTAGATTTTTGGTGTCCGGGCGACGAATTGCCGAAAAAGATTCGAGCTCGGCGATGAAAATATTTTGAAAAAAATATTCTTAGCGAGTAATTTATTTTGGTGAATTTTTCGGGATGTTACAGCGCGCCGCGCGACACATGGAGCCGGCCGCCGCAATGCGCGTTTGCTGAGGGTGGGGAGGAGAAAATGATTAGGTTTAGGGTTTGGATGGTTGTTGTCTCTTATATACACTTTATATTGGGCCAAACTGTTGGGCTGAATCATGGGCTAGAAGTCTATAATACAGCCCAGTATGGCTTATTGGTTCGGGTTTAAAAAACTCCACGGGTTTTCAAGTTCGGATTCTCCATTCCCAGACCTGAACCCGTAAACCCGATGGGTCTGAGTTTTTACCCATTAGTGGACCTATGAGTCGAGAAAGTGACCCAAACCCGTGCCCTAATGGAATAAAAATCCATCGGGTTTTGGATACTGTTGTCAACCCTAATCCTGATGAACATACACGACGCGTCGACGCTTTCAAAAATTCAAGTGAACAATCAATGAAACCACATGTTTATTTCCACTGTAATCTTCTAACGATTAACTTGAAGAACCAATCATGAACTGCGTGGGTTTATCGTCCTGCACGTTAAGCTGAGCAAGATAAAAATAGCTAAACCTGACCATGAGAACCAAAAAAGATGTCAACAAAGCACACACGAGTCAAGTTGATCTTCAGAACACAAGTGAGCAGCTCATTATCACATCTAGCAGTAGCTCACAGAGTTAAACCCATTTAGTCAATAGCGATACCAATCTCACTCTCATACTACATTCTCAGTCTGGATGGAGTACATATCTCGCACACAATGACGTTCTACATTTCAGTCTGGATGGATTACAAATGCCTCACGGAAAAACTTGGCGCCAAACACCAACGACCTTTATTTGCCACTGCAAAATTTGTAAATGGAATAGTTTAGGAGACTTGTCGCCCGAAATTACAGCATTCAGAACGGAATACTAAGGTTGGTTTTGTTCACTTACGAGTTCATCATCAAGGTTATGTTGTCACCTTTCAGAAGTATCCGACCTGCAAATCATTTCCAGCCAAACATATTAGAGCATATCAATGAAATAATGCCATGCATTCGTACGACAGAAAAGAAACGATTTTCAATTGAAAATTTACTAACCCAATGATTTCCTAGTGTTCTTCTTAACATTGATTTCTTCAGCATCATCAAGGACCAAGTTCATGTACTCATCGAATCCCTGATGTGTACAAAAACAAGTGTAAGAACATCAGGTTATTACTAAGTAGAAATGCACACAAACAGTAGTAATAATTTGGGGGTTAAGTGACACAATTAGAGGCTTAGGTGGTCCAATAGAATGGTATGAGAGAATAAAATGACCTCTTCCCTAACTGATATACTACGACGTTAGGGAAAGCCATTCAGTTCAAAAACGAACTAATTTGCTTGTATGGATGGCCAGAGGGAGCACATGAATAACATGACAGTATGGATGGCCAGCTCCTCAATTATAATACCCACATGGCCTTTAGCGGTCAATAATTCCATCATGGTTTTTAAGGCAGTAAGGCGAAGCGTGGCGACCCACCCCCTTCCGGACGCCTAGGCGAGTAAGGCGCGCGGCGAGGCGACGCCATACTATATATCATAATCTAGGATGAAGCGCATAAACCTACCTTGTTGCTGTCAATTCTGAAACCGAGAGTAGCAAGTAGCAAAACTAAGCAAAATGCAGTAAGATGCAATCACATGAATCAATCATAATAGATGCAGTGGAGCAGAGCAGCCAATGTTGTTTGCCTCCTAACGCAAGAAGCACAGCAGAACAGAGCAGAGCAGAGTATGTCCAAGCAGAAAGCAGAGCAGAACAGAGCAATAGAGCAGAGGAATGGAGAGGAAGAGGTATGTGCACTGTGAGCAGACCGGGAGGACAAGGAGGCGGAGCGGAAGACAGAGCAGAAGGGGAACGAGTCGACGAGCACCTGGATCTAGATGTGGGCGGACTGGATTGGTTACAGCAGAAGGGATGGGAGCCGCCAGACCAAGGTGCGGGCGCACCTGGGCTGAGGCCACGCGCCGCCGGTGAGGATTCCAGGTGCGGCAGCCCTTTCTCCTTCCGTTTCTCCTTCCCTCTCTCTGAATCCGCCCTCCCTCTGTCTTCCAGGTGCCGGTGGGCCTGCGGCCTCTTCTTCCCCTCTCTCGTTCTTAATCCTGCTGGCGGGAAGTTAGGCGCGCGGATTTCACCTGCACGCGCCGACTCTCCCGATTCCCCGCGCGCGCATCTCTCTCGCGCGCCCACTCGTTTTCACCCGCGCGCGTCCCTCGTCAATTCGCCACGCGGCGCCCGACTTGCTGAAAATCGACGCCATGCCCGCCTAGGCGACGACTCCGGACGCCATACGCACAAGATTCATGGCGCCCTGGACGCCGCGATTTTTTTTCCGCCTAGACGACTAGGCGACGACTAGGCGACGACTAGTCGACGCCTTAAAAACCATGAATTCCATGAGCAAACATACAGACACAATGTTAACAGCTGAACATTATGCCGCAACCAAGACCTGGCCCGTGTTTTTTAAATGAAATAAACATTTTTACAAGCCTAGACCTCCAATTAGTTAAAGCACCACTGGTGAGATAAACACATCTGAGTTAACAAATATTAAGCAAGAAAAGTTGTTACATGAAAAGGAAAGGTCATATGCCTGGAGAAAATTCTTGCCAGCATAAGTAAACGAGTATATTAATGATTGTTGAAATCACGATAAACTAAAAAAAGCATGCTACCTAAGGGGATTGACCCATCACCCATTGCTATGCAAAATTTCTCTACGAACCCCAAAAGATTAACCAAGTACGTAAGTTATTTTTTATTGTCACTCGTCACACATCCTTTATTCTCCAGTCTCATGAGTCAATACAAGCAAATCAAAAACAAATGTATACACAGTTTATTTTACAGTGTTCCATACTAAGAAAAGTGAATCCAGCAATTCCTAAATGAAGGCATTCTGTAAAGCATGTTTCAGAAATACTCTTCAAGAAAACGAAGCCAGCAATGCCTCATTGAACACATTCTAAAAGGTATCTTTAGCTCATTATCTGATTACACATTGTAATGTTCTAACTGGGCAATAGGTAATGCATTCATCAGAAAGCAACAGAACTAAATTGCTATTTACAGATATAGTTATTTCATATAGTATTGTTATTGGTCCCCATAACCAAGATCTGGAATGATTCCAGTTATGACTGCACAAAGCAGGATAAATATATGAATCACATTGTAGCTGCCCAGTATAGTCGGGAAGGCCTAAATTCTCAAGCATAATATTGGGGCAAAACAATCACATGTACACAAACCAAGGTTGCTGTTCCATGTTCTTACTGATACAATTCACTATTAAAACCTAATCATTCTACCTAGAAGTAGATAAAAGAAATCTTAGTCGAGAACTGCCATTAACTTGACTGTGTAGCTGAAACCCTTCAAGAGTCTGCTCATGCTTAGAAGCTAGAGAACCACTATATCCTTTAATATTTTTTGAACTTCAATCCTTTGATATTAGATAGAGAACAGATGTAGTATATGAGTATATGGCAACGAAAGAGCATTTCACTAAGGTAGTAAGGTTACACAAACTTTTAAAAGCTCTACCAATTGCTCAATGCTAAATTCATTGGGATATAAGCAAATAGTTGATTGTTCTAATTGCCAATGTTCTTATGGCGTCGCCTAGGCGACAAGGCGCTCCCCTATTTTGGCCCGTCTAGGCGTTTTAGCCCGCCTAGGTGTCGCCTTAGCCCGCCTAGGCGGCTAGGCGGTGGTGACTCGCCACAACTCGCCTTAACGCCGTAAGAACATTGCTAATTGCGTTATTTAAGGGCCAGACATGAACGACTCTCCCACTACAACCACTGAATATATAATCCATAATCATCAGTGCAATTATACCACCACTACAACTACAAGATATCTATGCAAGCAAAGGGTCATTAATGCTTAATTTAGCAATTGCAAAAGGAAGGAACCAATCAAGGAACTCACAATGATGCGACCCTCAATCCGGAGATCCTTCTGCTCGAACAACCAGATCTGGATGCGCGCTTTCTGCAAGGAAAGCGCAACCGAATCAACTTAAATTCTCAGGCCACCTAAACACAAATACGGTCGGAATCAGAAAAGAAATTTTCCAATCGACTTACGCTCTGGAGGAACCGGAAGATGAGGTTCTACCACCACACACGCGCGCGAACGAGGGATCCACCAGCCACCACAGCCAAGAGAAAGCAAAAACCATCAGGAACGGCAAGTTACCAGAAGAGCAAGCAGGAGCAGAGGGGAGGGTAGAGGGAGGCGGCTTACGATGGGCTGGGTCATGATACGCTGGACCTTGGTGGACGCCATGGCTGATGCGGCGGCGGGAGCTTCCCTTCCCCTCCTCGGAGCCTCTGGAGGCAGAGCGCGCGCGCGGCGGCGGGGCGGGGAGAGCAAACCCTAGCTGGACCTGCGACTGCGAGCGGGCGAGGCGGCGAGGAAGGGAGGAGGGTTTTGTGACTTCTGTCTCTCCCTCTATCCTCCTCTTCGACGCGACGGCGGCAGGCGGGTGGGCGGGGATGGGGCGCTTGCATCAAGATTCGTGTCACAGGATCGAACGGTGCCGACGTCGTGCCTGATTTGGGCTGTGCAAGTGGGCCTGGACAGGCTGGGAAACTGGAAGGGCCTTCAAGTGGTGGGCTCCAGATACGGAAACTAATGGGGGATTGAGCTTTCTTTTGCGAAACATGGGCCGATGTTGAGTTGAGTAGTATCCTTGACATCCACCAAAAAAAAAAAGAGTAGTATCCTTGACATTTTCTATTCTGTTTCTCCCCGCTCTCAAAAAAATTCCGCATAGTAAGTGAGCTAAGCAAGCTAATAAAGTAATTGTTTAGAAAGACATATAAAGGTGTCATGTATCTATTCACATGGAGAAAAATAATTGGTGGTAGAGAAGAACAGCTTGATACAAAACAACATAAAGAAAATAAAATTACACCGATTGTTTGTCGTCCACCAAAGCCTGAAAAAAATACTGGAAAGGCAGTAGGAAAGAGACACCTACAAACGCCATTGTCACACAAGGCATTGAAGACCACAAAAACCGATTGTTACTTACGACGAGATCTGGCAACCGCAATCGGTTGAGGGAACACCCCAAGCAACACAGGCTTGCAAATCCTTCACCACGAAAATAGAGGATTGAAGAAACTGAATCTTGTCGCTGGACAAATCAAAAGAAGAGGTCGAAATCGCCACAACAAAAGATAGACAATTGCATCTCCTGATTGACACATCAACTACAAAGATCTCGATAAAACCTTCAAATCTAACAAAACCAACTCTTATTAGCCCTTTATCAATGTCGAATCGGATGTCGTCAAGGTAGGGGAAGGCCGTAAAGACCTTATTCCATAGCGTCATCATAGCCACCAACTTGCCGATGTCAGTGGAGAACCAAATCTTGAAGAAAACTAAAAGGCGAGATCTATGCAAAGGATGGGTCCCTATTCCATCTATCGGCGAGGCCAGGGACAGAGGAGGGGGGCCAAGAGGTGGCCAACAGAGGGCCTAGCGGCAGCGGCTGCAAGGGCGGATCTAGCGGTGGGTCTGGAGGGGCTCCAACCCCTCTTACCGTCGCTAGATCCATGGAGCCCCTCCTAACCCCCCCCCCAATTTTTTGACATGAATACACTGTGAGGATATGTTAAAGTTGTTTAGAGGTAGAAGAAAGCCCCTCTTAATAATTATTCTGGATCCGCCAGTGGGCGGCTGTAGCGGTTGCGGAAGTAATTTGATTGGTCTTATTAGTGTCCCTCCTTCTTTTCTCCAAATATGCAAAACCTTTGTATTTTCAACAAGTAGTTAGTTACTACTAGTATCTAAGTTCCTCTTTATAGTACGGTATGTTGTAGAATCGTGATTCTTTAAGGATCTTCTTTTGCATTGTATTTTAATGTAGACCAAACATTTATTTAGGTAACCATATATTGGCAGCCTTGAAAGATATTGCCATTGTAGTTATTTATGCTTTTGTGGTAGTTGCTTTTACAATTAGTTTGCATTAGAGGCACATTAGACGCATCAACCAAAAAAAACTCCTATGTGAGAATGTTGTTGATCCCGTAAAGAGAGTTTAAAGATAATTGACAAAAAGGAAAAAGGTACTCCTTAGAAAAAGGAGAGGTAAAGTAGTCAACCTATTATATAATACATGTCACTAAAACCCACACGTCAGTGACCAGGTGATTTATAAGTCTACTGCATTGGCCCCTTGAACAGATCCAGTGGTTGCTCCTGGGAAATGGCATGTTGACGATGGAGTTTTTTCTAAATCTGTAACAAAGTGGCCCATGCTCTTGCCGCTTTGGGGCGTATGTGTCCTTAGCAAGTCGACTTTGCATGGAGCGGCTGTCCTAGTTGTGTTGAGGACTTGGTGGCCAGTGATATTGCTGAGCCAATATATTACTGGAAAGGTCTTTTCCTCGAAAAAAAAGATGATGGATTTTTTTTCCGAAATGATGTCGACGATGGATAGATGTTGAGAGTGAAACCCCTCAAAAAAGAATGAACCAGACCATGAAACGCGTAGGTGGTGATGGTGCAGAACAAGGCAGAAAGTGTAGTACGCAGGAGACGTCCCCTTCACATCTCGGCAACCATAAGCTTCGCATCATCTCATTAGTACGATGGATTGGGATTTGAGCAGGATTGCAGGGACCTCCTGATCGAAGTCGCAGCTAGACAAAAGCAAGATTCTCTGATGACCTCACTGAATACAAAGTCACAGTGATCTTACAAGCTCATCCAATCGGTGTCCATGAATTTTCTTTTTCTGCTAGGTGTGAGAGTTCCAATACGGCAACTGCTGGTACTGTCCAGACTTTCAGAGCATGTAGCTCACTTCATGCATCATGCTTACTGTGTATGATGATCCTGTAGCTAATAGACAGCAGAATGTGAGGTTGAACATGCAGACATTCCAGTGCGCGATTGGTACATAGTAGTAGCATTGTTCATAGTTGCTGACCAAAAAATAATAAAGAAAAAAAACGGAGAGCACCAATTGGTTTCAAGGCTTCAGCCTGAATTTGGCAGGAACAGCTTTGTTCAAATCAGAAATCTATCCACGAGCTAACTAAAAAGAAAAAACTGCACCCAGTTCTAAGCAACTCCGATTAACTTGTCTATCTCTGTCCGACGAGAAACAGAGGACATCTCCTAATTGCCATTGCTCAAAGCAAAACAACCACATGTTCTCTGAACAAACCCAAACGCACAAACAGATTCTAATAACTTTCAAACTAGACAACACTGGTCACCTTCCAATATTCTCTAATATCTTAATCTTAGCTTGCAATTAAGTAGCACCATAGTCACCGAAGTTCCCGAAACGATGAACCGAGAAATGAGGAACAGTGAACGACATTTGGGATGGATTTTTACACTGTTGACGCAAATCTCGGTCAACACACAAACGCACTAGATCGTGCGGCGTGAGAAAGAGCTCGATGCAGCTCTTCCTGCGTGGAGCGATCAGACCGGTCTAAGGGACCGGTCAGACCGGTCGCCGGTGAGAATCGGCGACGGCCGACGAACGCAAACCCGGGAGGGACCCCGTCAGGGTAGGCGCACGTAGGGTTGTTCTAGGATCGGCAGGCCACCTAGAACGCCTTCAAACGTCGCGGAGACGAAGGAAGAACATCGGAGGGGGTTGGAAAAGCTAGGGTTTGGAGAAGAGGATAAAAAGTAGAGTTTGTATTGATTTTGTTCGATTGGATTCTCTAATCGGCCGTGACCCTTTATATTTATAGGGTGGGGTGGACTTATCCCGCAAGAAATCCTATTTATAGATCTAAATCTATGAAAAACCCTAGTTGTACTCGGACTCTACCTGGACCGGTCAGACCCAGGCACGGGATAGGGAGGCGCAGGAGGGGAGGCGCCAGGGGGTGTGGAGCGGCTCATGGCACGGCGGCGGCTGGGAGGAGGGGAAAATGACGAGGACGAGGGGATTCCATTCCCCTCCTCACCTTGGGCTACGGTGGAGCAAGGAGTGCTGGCCACGGGGGCCGGCGGGAGGCGGCAGTGGAGCTTGTGGCGGCGGCGTTGGGGCGTAGGAGTAGAGGGTTGGAGGTGGCAGGTGAGTTGTGGAGCTCGGGGACGACGCGCAGGGCCTATTTATAGGCGGGGAGAGGCGGTGGAGAGGGGGGGCGCCGGTGGCCGAGCTCGGCGGCCATTAATTGCGGTTTGGCCTCGTCGGGGTGTCGCGGAGCGGCGGCGCGATTCGCGGTGGTGTACAGGACGACGAGACGGCTCGGGCAGGGCCGGGCGGCGCGCTAGGCATCCCGGTCGCGTGCTGCGCGTGGGCGCACAGGCGCACGCGCGTGCCGCGCGTGGGGGGGGGCGCCGTGCGTGAGCAGCAGGAAGGAGGAGAAGGAAGGAAGGAGAAGGGAAGAGAAAAAAAAAGAGAAAAGAAAAAGGGAAAAGAGAAAAAGGAAAAAGGGAGAAAAAGAGAAGGAGAAAAGGAAAAAAAGAAAGAGGAGAAAAAGAAAAGGAGGCGCCGGCGGGATTCGCGGCGGCGGTCGGTCACGCGCGCGCTGCGGCGTCCGGTCGGACAGCGACGCACGCGAAACGAGGAGAAGAGGGAGATGGAACGGTGATTGGTACTGGTGTCAGGACGGAGATTAGATTTTTGGTGTCCGGGCGACGAATTGCCGGAAAAGATTCGAGCTCGGCGATGAAAATATTTTGAAAAAAATATTCTTAGTGAGTAATTTATTTTGGTGAATTTTTCGGGATGTTACAGCGCGACGCATGGAGCCGGCCGCCGCAATGCGCGTTTGCTAGGGGTGGGGAGGAGAAAATGATTAGGTTTAGGGTTTGGATGGTTGTTGTCTCTTATATACACTTTATATTGGGCCAGGCTGTTGGGCTAAATCATGGGCTAGAAGTCTATAATACAGCCCAATATGACTTATTGGTTCGGGTTTAAAAAACACACGGATTTTCGAGTTCGGGTTCTCCATTCCCAGACCTGAACCCGTAAACCCGATGGGTCTGAGTTTTTACCCATTAGTAGACCCATAAGTCGAGAAAGTGACCCAGACCCGTGCCCTAATGGAATAAAAATTCATCGGGTTTCGGGTACCTGTTGCCAACCCTAATCCTGATGAACATACACGACGCGTCGACGCTTTCAAAAATTCAAGTGAACAATCAATGAAACCACATGTTTATTTCCACTGTAATCTTCTAACGATTAACTTGAAGAACCAGTCATGAACTGCGTGGGTTTTATCGTCCTGCACGCTAAGCTGGGCAAGATAAAAAATAGCTAAACCTGACCATGGGAACCAAAAAAGATGTCAACAAAGCACACACGAGTCAAGTTGATCTTCAGAACACAAGTGAGCAGCTCATTATCACATCTAGCAGTAGCTCACAGAGTTAAACCCATTTAGTCAACAGCGATACCAATCTCACTCTCATACTACATTCTCAGTCTGGATGGAGTACATATCTCGCACACAATGACGTTCTACATTTCAGTCTGGATGGATTACAAATGCCTCACGGAAAAACTTGGCGCCAAACACCAACGACCTTCACTTGCCACTGCAAAATTTGTAAATGGAATAGTTTAGGAGACTTGTCGCCCGAAATTACAGCATTCAGAACGGAATACTAAGGTTGGTTTTGTTCACTTACGTGTTCATCATCAAAGTTATGTTGTCACCTTTCAGAAGTATCCGACCTGCAAATCATTTCCAGCCAAACATATTAGAGCATATCAATGAAATAATGCCATGCATTCGTACGACAGAAAAGAAACGATTTTCAATTGAAAATTTACTAACCCAATGATTTCCTAGTGTTCTTCTTAACATTGATTTCTTCAGCATCATCAAGGACCAAGTTCATGTACTCATCGAATCCCTGATGTGTACAAAAACAAGTGTAAGAACATCAGGTTATTACTAAGTAGAAATGCACACAAACAGTAGTAATAATTTGGGGGTTAAGTGACACAATTAGAGGCTTAGGTGGTCCAATAGAATGGTATGAGAGAATAAAATGACATCTTCCCTAACTGATATACTACGACGTTAGGGAAAGCCATTCAGTTCAAAAACGAACTAATTTGCTTGTATAGATGGCCAGAGGGAGCACATGAATAACATGACAGTATGGATGGCCGGCTCCTCAATTATAATACCCACATGGCCTTTAGCGGTCAATAATTCCATCATGGTTTTTAAGGCGGTAAGGCGAAGCGTGGCGTCCCACCCCCTTCCGGACGCCTAGGCGAGTAAGGCGCGCGGCGAGGCGACGCCATACTATATATCATAATCTAGGATGAAGCGCATAAACCTACCTTGTTGCTGTCAATTCTGAAACCGAGAGTAGCAAATAGCAAAACTAAGCAAAATGCAGTAAGATGCAATCACATGAATCAATCATAATAGATGTAGTGGAGCAGAGCAGCCAATGTTGTTTGCCTCCTAACGCAAGAAGCACAGCAGAATAGAGCAGAGCAGAGTATGTCCAAGCAGAAAGCAGAGCAGAACAGAGCAATAGAGCAGAGGTATGTGCACTGTGAGCAGACCGGGAGGACACGGAGGCGGAGCGGAAGACAGAGCAGAAGGGGAACGAGTCGACGAGCACTTGGATCTAGATGTGGGCGGACTGGATTGGTTGCAGCAGAAGGGATGGGAGCCGCCAGACCAAGGTGCGGGCGCACCTGGGCCTGAGGCCACGCGCCGCCAGTGAGGATTCCAGGTGCGGCAGCCCTTTCTCCTTCTGTTTCTCCTTCCCTCTCTCTGAATCCGCCCTCCCTCTGTCTTCCAGGTGCCGGCGGGCCTGCGCCCTCTTCTTCCCCTCTCTCGTTCTTAATCCTGCTGGCGGGAAGTTAGGCGCGCGGATTTCACCCGCACGCGCCGACTCTCCCGATTCCCCGCGCGCGCATCTCTCTCGCGCGCCCACTCGTTTTCACCCGCGCGTGTCCCTCGTCAAATCGCCGCGCGGCGCCCGACTTGCTGAAAATCGACGCCATGCCCGCCTAGGCGACGACTCTGGACGCCATACGCACAAGATTCATGGCGCCCTGTACGCCGCGATTTTTTCCCCGCCTGGACGACTAGGCGACGCCTAGTCGATGCCTTAAAAACCATGAATTCCATGAGCAAACATACAGACACAATGTTAACAGCTGAACATTATGCCGCAACCAAGACCTGGCCCGTGTTTTTTAAATGAAATAAACATTTTTACAAGCCTAGACCTCCAATTAGTTAAAAAACCACTGGTGAGATAAACCACTTGTTACTTACGACGAGATCTGGCAACCGCAATCGGTTGAGGGAACACCCCAAGCAACACAGGCTTGCAATCCTTCACCACCAAAACAGAGGATTGAAGAAACCGAATCTTGTCGCTGAACAAATCAAAAGAAGAGGTCGAAATCGCCACAACAAAAGATAGACAATTGCATCTCCTGATTGACACATCAACTACAAAGATCTCGATGAAACCTTCAAATCTAACAGAACCAACTCTTATTAGCCTTTTATCAATGCCGAATCGGATGTCGTCAAGATAGGGGAAGGCCGTAAAGACCTTATTCCATAGCGTCATCATAGCCACCACCTTGCCGATGTCATTGGAGAACCAAATCTTGAAGAAAACTAAAAGGCTAGATCTATGCAAAGGATGAGTCCCTATTCCATCTATCGGTGAGGCCAGGGACAGAGGAGGGGGACCAAGAGGTGGCCAACAGAGGGCCTAGCGGCGGCGGCTGCAAGGGCGGATCTAGAGGTGGGTCTGGAGGGGCTCCAACCCCTCCTACCGTCACTGGATCCATGGAGCCCCTCCTACCCCCCCCCCCCAATAATTTTTTTCCATGAATACACTGTGAGGAGATGTTAAAGTTGTTTAGAGGTAAAAGAAAGTCCCTCCTAATAATTATTCTGGATCCGCCGGTGGGCGGCTGTAGCGGTTGCGGAAGTAATTTGATTGGTCTTATTAGTGTCCCTCCTTCTTTTCTCCAAATATGCAAAACCTTTGTATTTTGAACAAGTAGATAGTTACTACTAGTATCTAAGTTCCTCTTTATAGTACGGTATGTTGTAGAATCGTGATTCTTTAAGGATCTTCTTTTGCATTGTCTTTTAATGTAGACCAAACATTTATTTAGGTAACCATATATTGGCAGCCTTGAAAGATATTGCCATGGTAGTTATTTATGCTTTTGTGGTAGTTGCTTTTACAATTAGTTTGCATTAGAGGCACATTAGAGGCATCAACCACAAAAAAAAACTCCTATGTGAGAATGTTGTTGATCCCGTAAAGAGAGTTTAAAGATAATTTGCAAAAAGGAAAAAAAGTACTCCTTAGAAAAAGGAGAGGTAAAGTAGTCAACCTATTATATAATACATGACACTAAAACCCACACGTCAGTGACCAGGTGATTTATAAGTCTACTGCATTGGCCCCTTGAACAGATCCAGTGGTTGCTCCTGGGAAATGGCATGTTGACGATGGAGTTTTTTCTAAATCTGTAACAAAGTGGCCCATGCTCTTGCCGCTTTGGGGCGTATGTGTCCTTAGCAAGTCGACTTTGCATGGAGCGGCTGTCCTAGTTGTGTTGAGGACTTGGTGGCCAGTGATATTGCTGAGCCAATAAATTACTGGAAAGGTCTTTTCCTCGAGAAAAAAGATGATGAATTTTTTTCCCGAAATGATGTCGACGATGGATAGATGTTGAGAGTGAAACCCCTCAAAAAAGAATGAACCAGACCATGAAACGCGTAGGTGGTGATGGTGCAGAACAAGGCAGAAAGTGTAGTACGCAGGAGACGTCCCCTTCACATCTCGGCAACCATAAGCTTCGCATCATCTCATTAGTACGATGGATTGGGATTTGAGCAGGATTGCAGGGACCTCCTGATCGAAGTCGCAGCTAGACAAAAGCAAGATTCTCTGATGACCTCACTGAATACAAAGTCACAGTGATCTTACAAGCTCATCCAATCGGTGTCCATGAATTTTCTTTTTCTGCTAGGTGTGAGAGTTCCAATACGGCAACTGCTGGTACTGTCCAGACTTTCAGAGCATGTAGCTCACTTCATGCATCATGCTTACTGTGGGTGATGATCCTGTAGCTAATAGACAGCAGAATGTGAGGTTGAACATGCAGACATTCCAGTGCGCGATTGGTACATAGTAGTAGCATTGTTCATAGTTCCTTGTTAAAAAAAATAATAAAGAAAAAAACGGAGAGCATCAATTGGTTGCAAGGCTTCAGCCTGAATTTGGCAGGAACAGCTTTGTTCAAATCAGAAATCTATCCACGAGCTAACTAAAAAGAAAAAACTGCACCCAGACCCAGTTCTAAGCAACTCCGATTAACTTGTCTATCTCTGTCTGACAAGAAGCAGAGGACATCTCCCAATTGCCATTGCTCAAAGCAAAACAACCATGACATGTTCTCTGAACAAACCCAACAAACAGATTTTAATAACTTTCAAGCTAGACAACACTGGTCACCTTCCAATATTCTCTAATATCTTAATCTTACCTTGCAATTAAGTAGCACCATAGTCACCGAAGTTCCTGAAATGATGGATTGAGGAACGAGGAACGAGGAACGGGGAACGACATTTGGGATGAATTTTTACATTACAGGAATAAAAATGTTCCCCGTTCCGGGAACGTGGAACATACCCTCGTTCCACGTTCCCAGTGACTAAGAGTAGCACCATGGATTAAGTTCACAGTAACTCAGATTACTCCAGTAATTTGCCACATTTGCCTTGCCTGCTTCATGCACAAATGCCCAAGAAATGATCCAGGCAATTCCAGCACTTTTGTTGCAAGCTTGGCATGATTATTGTTAGGGGATCTTGATCTTGATATTAGCAGCGTGCAATGATCACCAACCACAACATGATATGTAGGGGGCCAGCAAAAGCAACATCTATCGGTCCCCTTCGCTCGCCCTTTCCCCCTCAATCATGTACTCCGATCCCCTCCAACGTCGCCACCGTCGGCCTGACGCAGATGCGCCGGTCGCCGTCTCGCCGTCGGCGCCGGTCGATCGGTTAGCGCACGCGCCACGCCTCTTGGTCACGCGATCCGTCGACCGGGCGACCCGGCCGGCCGGTTCCTTGATGGTTACTGTGCATGTTAGTTCAGCAGTGACGCTGATGTATTGGAGCTCAATTGTACGCACATACTGAATTGTCAGTCTTCTTGCTGTCTGCGACTTGCTGCACATTGCAGAACACACTTGGGAGAAAGAGATGGTAGTATTCATTTCCATGCTTGGTTATTCCTCTGCTGGGAGATTCATCATTCATGTGATGCTGAACGTAGAGACTGATGCAGATATCCATAACTAATCAGGAGCCAATGAGAGGAAGAGAGAGAGAGACAGAGAGTACTCGAGCAAATTTATTGCACTGATGGGAAAAAAATGCAGGTAGAGACATCATACGTGCATCTATAGGCCTTTTGACTAACTGAACGATAAGTACAGGAGCCTTACATGTTCTTGACTTGCCGTGCCCATGGTGTGCCTTTGAATCCATGTAAGTTTGTACTGTTGTCTTGTTGGAAGGTCTGGTTCTGTTTTTCCTGTAAAAATGAAGAGACGAACAAGTGTTTTAAAAGGTTATGTTTACCCACTCTTGTCTCTTGGATGGACTCGATCTGATTAATTTTAGAGAAATTTTACAATGATTGAAAAAAGTAGGAGCCGTTCATCTGATAAAAATCCTACGGTGGTAAAAATAGGAAGTACCTAGGATAAAGTACCTGGTACTTCCAAAATATGAGACCAAGTACAAAAAAGTGGGACAAGTATCAAAATGTGGGACCGAATACTAATTTAATCTAATTTTTATAAATATTTTTCATAGATCAACGGCTAGAAAAAATTTTAAGGTAAAAGTACCTGAAAGTACCCATTGGTACGTTACTATCATAGTAAAAGAGCTCTTACTTTTATGGTGATTATTATTGGAAGTTACTGTAATTTCCAGCAAAGAAAAGGTTGTTTTCTTGATCGTTATTTCTCCAATTAAATTACTTGATCTATGACGGAGTTGAATAATTTTATAAATACTTTGCCAATAACCGACAGGTTCCCATGGTTGGGTGAAGCATCATTACCAAGAAATGTGTTGGTTTACTAGGTTGTTCCCTAACAAATTGAAGAGTGAGTGCTGAAGTAGAAACAAAGCAAAATTTTGCAGAGCCGAAACAAAAGTTTTTTTTTTTGCTACACTGTTATTTGTTAGTTATTCTTGGGTGGATTTGAAAAGACGGACCATCTTTCTGAAATTTTTCCCAATAACTGACAAAGAGTTTCCTCGGTTTGGTGAAGCATCGGTGCCAGGAATCATGTTAGTTTTACTAGGTTGTTCACTAACATATTGAAAAGAAAAAAAATCAAGCGAGATGTAGATGAAGTACAAACAAAGCGATTCTTCATGTCCATATGTAAATCTTGGACTCCAACGGTGATTAAAAGGGATGGGATGGGCAATTTGGGATGCCAGAAATGTGTGAGAAGTGCCCTCTAACAGCTGAAGCAAAGCATGTGGTCAAAAACATTTTGAAACTGCATGTGTGTTTGCAGTTTGCACGCATGACAGGTAGGCTACACAAGTTGCTGCTTGTTGAGGTTGTCTAGAAGTCTGGACCTTGAGGGCAACCTAAAAAAGCTGGAAATGCAAGCATGTAACTAACCCTGTTGAGTTCAATTTAATTAGCTTAGGGTGCTCTTGCATTAGTAATTTAAGAAACTGTTCTTCTTTTGCTAGATTAAGTTAAAATTTAGATTGTTCCCAACAATGTATTTCTTCAGATGCTATAGGCATGCCATTTGTCTGCCTATAGCTAGTGGTTCAATGACTCTATATTAGTATAAAGCAAGGAAAAGATGCAGTGGCATTAGGGGCACAAATGCTCATGGAAATGTGTGTTCATGGGTCACTGTCACAAAGTACTGGCGTACGTTTAATTATTATTGCTTAGTGTTAGTTATGGTTGTGGTGTGGCAATAACGTTTTTCTACGGCACAGCAGGACCGGCAGCAGCAGAGTGATTTGTGACTGATTGAGATTGAGGCATATGACTCACCATCTGTGATGTGAGCATCTCAAGCTAACTTTCCGTACCCCTTTCCTCTTCTTTTTTTTGAAGGAAATTCCTCTTCTATTTTTGCTTAGATGGGTAGCAAGCAATCCACGCCCATGGGTGAATAAACAAATTAAGATCAGGAATGACAATGTGGTGGAGAGAGACTTCTTTGAATATGTGTGTGTGTTTTCCTAATTAACTGTAGTATACTGTAACAATGTCATCTTGTAAGGAACATGGCCCCATTAGGCCATTGTTTGTGATTTTGGTGATTGTGTGACAACAAAATCAATGGGACTAACAAGTTTGTGAGATCACATTTGTAGGATTTTTAGGTCCCATGGATAAAATTCAATGTGTCCAATTCACCGCATAGATGCGTCCAATTCACCGCTAAGACACTCAACCGTAGTGAAAAAGTAGAGATAGTATATTTTTGAGGTGTCCATGAACGCCGCGATAAATTGGACAACAGCTTGCAAAAATCAGTTGCACCAGTTTAACCGGTGACCAAGCACCGGTCTAACCGGAGGTCTCCGGATAAACCGACGCACAGGCACCGGTGCATTGGACAGAGCACTTGAAGGCCAAGTCAAAAAACCTCAGTAGCACCAGTTGAACCGATGGTCAAGAATTAAGGCACCGGTGCAAGCACCATACTATTGACCAGAGAGCATGTCAAACGCGCAGAAGCCAACTCTTCAGCACCGGTTGAACCAATGTGGCGTCGGTGCAACGCACTGGTCTAATCGGTGGCAGTGTCAGAAGGACAATGGCTAGTGCAGAGCCATGAGTGACCGGTTACACCGGTGCCCTTCGCAGAAAGTGGATAACGGCTAGTAACGGCTCTCTCGACTTGGTGGCCTATATATATGGGTTTCCCCGGACTTTTCAAGGTTGCTGGAGTTCAGAGACATCACACCCACATCCAAGAACACCTCCAAGCCATCCAAGAGCTTAGTGATCATATCCTTAGTCCTTAATACATCTTTGAGAGTATTAGTGCTAGATTAGCTCTTTAGAGAGTGAGAGAGCAAGGCTTTGTGCCCTTGTGCTGTGGTTCTTCAATGAACCAACAAGATATCTTGGTGCGTCGGCCCCTTGGAGCTTTGAAGCTCACCGGCAACGTCAACAACCCTCCGACTTGGTGTGGAGCGGCGTTGATGACCTTGTGCGGGGGACGTGAAGACCCCATCCTTTGTGGAGAAGCTCTTTAGTGGAAATCGGGATCAAGGTGACCGTGATTGTGTCCACAGAAGAGACTTATTGCCGGCAAGCGATACTCTTAGTGAGTGCTTCAATAACGTGGATGTAGGTGTGCCTTTGTGGCTAACCGAACTACAGGATAAACACCCGCGTCAAGAGTTTGCTTCCTCCTATCCCGCTCTTTACGTTTCTACTCTTTATACTAGCTTTCTTGTGTGCATTTACTTTTATAGAGTAGTATCTTGATAGGAAAGGCTATAGGTTGCTAAACTCTTTTGGAATAGGAGTTTCACACTAGAAAAACTGTAGTTACACATATAGATAGTATGTTTTAGTTTAATTTGTGCAAATTAGTTGGAGCAATAGGTCAAAGTTTTAACTCGCCTAATTCACCCCCTCCCCTCTTAGACTAGAGCATCCGATCCGATCTTTCACATCTCAAAAGAGCATTTCTCAACTTTAGTTCCTACTATATAGCGCAATGCATTGCTGTATCAAAGGTTAATATTTATATCCACATGGTTGCTTGATGATTATGTCGGTTAGATTTCTTATGGTGAAACTGAAACTTATATATCCATTCGGATTCTCCAGGTCCACTGCTGCCGGCCTTCTTGACCCTAAGCTCGATCGTCTTCAACAGCAGCACTGGTCGAGGAGCCACGCTACTACTGGCATCCTCCAAATCCACTACTGAGTTTGACATCGAGCGCCTCGCCACCGACGGCACGCACCATCAAGCTATTGTTTTTTTCTCGAATACACAGGAGAGCTACATATTTTTCTAGAGAAATTTTACAATAATTGAAAAAAATAAGAACCGTCCATCTGATAAAATTCTATATTGGTGAAGGTAGGAAGTATCTATGATAAAGTACTTTGTACTTCCAAAACGTGGGACCAAGTAGCAAAATTGAGACCGAATACTAATTTAATTTAATTTTTATAAATACTTTCCATAGATCAACGGCTAGAAAAATTTTCGAGGTAAAAGTACTCGTTGGTACTTTACGATCATTGTAAAAGAGCTCATTTTTCTATTAAGGAGAAAGAGGTTCATCAAGCTATTGTATCTGTTTTTTTCCTTTTTTGATTTAATTTTTTCGCTTTTTTTTCTCCTTGCTTAACTATCACTACTGATCGAGTGTGCATGTGCACCACCGTATCCAAATTAAATGATGATGCTTAGTTATGTGCGCGGTAGTGGTGTGATACGTTTCCAAATGAAAACAATGGAAGTTAGCCTTAATGCCTTATTGGTCATCTAGCTGCTGAAGCTGCCTTGACCTCAAAGGGAAAAACAAATCGATCAAGCAACGCGCGCATGCAGTGTAAATCTAAATTTAATGAGGCCCATCAGCAGTACTCCCTCCGTATTGGTAGAAGAAAGATGTTTAGGACAGTGACACGGTTTCCAAAATACAACTTTGACCTCTTATTTTTTTTAAAATATTTATAGAAAAATAATATACATAAATTTTTATGAAAGTATTTTTCAAGACAAATATATTCATATAATTTTCACATTTGTAAACTCAATAACTTAAAAGTTATTGATGATTTATATTTCCAATGTTTGACTAAAATTTTGTCCAAAACGACTTCCTTTACCGGGAGTAGCTTAATTGTTTGAGCTAGCTAGCTAGGGGGCCACTGTAGCAATCAGGGAGGGGCCTTTTTGTCAAAGCAGGGATGGCGACCTGCATGATGAGCTAGCTCAGAGAGAGAGAGATGGGCAGCTTGAGGAAGGATCAGCATCTCGTCAGGCAGCAGAGGCAGCACAAGGCCCTACACTGGTCACCCTAACACTGTAGCGAATCAATTTATGTAGAGCCTTTGTGTTCCTGAATTTGAGTGAAACACATGCTTACCCTCACTCTCTTTCTGACTATCTCTCTCTCTCTAGATCTCTAGATCGATCGATCAAGTTGGTTAAGCTAAGCCAGTCCGAGATGGTTAAGACGTCGCCCTTTCTTGTAGTGCATGCAGTCCTCAAATTAGCTTGCTGATCCTCTCTCTCTGTGTGTGTGTGGGGGGGGGGATGTAAGGGCTGTCCTATGAGCATCCCCTTAGAGTTTTTTTTCGAAACAGGATTAACCCAGCTTTTAAAGAAAGTGTATTATAGAGTAGCAACGACCGGGAAAATCCCCTTAGGAGTTAGGCCAATGCATGGTGTCCCTTATTATTAGCTAGGTCCAGAACCAGATGCCTCGAGTAACTCAGTTTCAGTTCATCATTGTATAGTTTTTTTTTCTTGTTGACGATGACATTGTTAAATTCAATGAACAAGCAGGTAGCCATGGTGCTACTGCTCCATCGATCTATGGACCAACCTGTGCTCCTCCGGTCCAATTCTAGCTCGTGTCTGATGAGGGGCGATGCATTATTAATTCGCTGGTGATCCTGCGCTTGCATGGATATGATGCCCCACGCTGCACTGTTGCTGCTATGGCCGGGCCGGGGACAAACTGATGAGCGCGAGTGATCAGGGCACTCGTACAAGGGAGCCCTGTAGTGTCACTGTTGGAGAAAGGCACATTAGTGCCGGTCACAGGACGGCTTAGTGCCGGTCCCTGTGGCCGGCACTAAATGGCCGGCACTAACGTGACAGACGTTAGTGCCGGCTATTCTGACCGGCACTAACGTGCGTATGTTAGTGCCGGTCCGTAATACCAGCCGGCACTAACGTGCCCGCCCCCGCCCGAGTTCTGACAGCAAGGTTAGTGCCGGCTGATATAACTAGCCGGCACTAAATGTTTTTTCTTCTTTATGTTTCTTTTCTTTTCGTTTTTATACGTATGGCTATGCGTATTTCTAGCGTATGTGACTACATAGTCGTACTCTTTGCATTGCACAGTATTATTAGAACAGCATATTACACTAACATTATATATTTATATATATATATTATATGTCATGTATGGAACACTTAGGAGTTCAAAAGTACATGAGATATTACATCAACTATAATAACGTATCAGCTTCCTCGTCGTCGGATCTTCTTGGGCGACGCTTAGACGGAGATCGCCATGAAATTCGCCCTTAGGATTTATGACTTCATCGAGTAGAAATCCGCATATAGCTTCTTGAATTGCCCTGATCCGAGCGATTTCAATGAGTTCTTCTTTCATCCGCCAACGCTGTCACATTTTTCGATAAAAACATGAGAATAAAAAATAATGAAATAAAATAATGAGCAGATGTGATTGTGCTCACGTACATTGAATGCATCCACTGTCATTTGCCCTTTTTCACTTGCAAAAGAGTTGATCCACTCGCATACGTAGTATCCACATAAGTTGTTTCCTTGGCCCTGTCTCCAACACTATGGACAAATGTGGGTTACGATATAGAATTTTTTTGATGTTTATTGCGAATGACATTAGTAGCGAGAGTATATTCATACCGGAAAATCAGTCACCCAATGAAGAGGCTCGATTTCACCTATGGGCAAGCCTATGTGTTTGTGGAGGTAGCGACTCCATGCAGTATTTACCACCTCGATGATATCTTGGTACTTTGATTTATCTTGCCTTAACGAGTCGTACACCAAGACCTTGTGCTCCTCAATCCGAATACAAAGCAATATCCAATGAAAGCTGTGCATATACATACGCATAACCAATTAATGTTGATTATAATAGTTATTAAATGGTATTATTAATACGAAGGGATTGAAAAAAAAGTCTAACAAAGAACGACTCACTGATGGTTGTATGGCAAGAGAATGAAGGGACACATGCTATTTTTACGCAACCCCCTGTATATAACATTGACTATGTCTCCAGGATTTAGCGCTAGCGATTTCTCGTGTATAATATCGGGGTCGAAGAACCCGACGTTATGAAAGTTCTTCTTTCGGCAAATTTGAATTTTTGACCTACGGGACACAAGAAAAACGGGGATCAATCAACACTCAAGGCTAAAATAATGAAATGAGAGACAATACTTACATGCACCATACACTGACGAGTGACTTGTGAAGGGCATCTTGATGGTATAAATCGTAGAGTGATGCAAACTCGATATATACATCATCTGCCCCCCGCCAGAAATGCTCATCTTTAATCCGAGCTGGGAACATCTCTAATTTACTAGCTTTAGATTGCACGGCATACCATTTGTGTAACTCGGCCATTCTCGTTGGTAGGAATGGTAGCAACTCTGGCCATATCAAAGGTTCACCAAGTACAAACTTTTTCCTGCCGCGGGCATTCTGTAGGGCCTCCCCAAGCAATTGAGCCCTTGTTAGATCAGTTTGCAATATCATCCCAGCCATGGTCAACGGATCTCTTGATTCATCGGGACAGTCTTCATGCGACACTATCAACGGAGGGATCGATTGTTTGGACTGCTCTCCGAGCTGGGGAACGGTCTTTGCATTAATCAGGCGATTCTTGGGGTTGCTGTAGCACTTTCTGATCTGCCGATCATAATCCGACTCTCTTTCTTTCTCCTTGGTGGGATCTTTAATGAAGTGTTTCACAAAGTGTGCCTTTGCAACCGGATCTATTTCTGGCTTCTTGTTCGCAGCCTCCCTCAGTAGCTTGCGCTTCAGCAAGAAGGTTTGAAACGATTCTTCTGCCTCTTCCTCTTCTGGCACCTTCTTTTTCTTCTTTCTTTGCTGCTTATGAGATGGCTGGACCGAAGGGGACGTGTATGACTTCTGTCGCTGACTCTGATTCTGTTGTGCGGCTGGTGATGATGCCAGAATTGGCTCGCTTTGTGCGGCTGGTGATGGCGGATCCATGCTGGGGTCCCGTGCAGGCGGTGGAGAAGGTGGGCCAACACTAGGATTCCTATCAGCTGGCGTTGGTGATCTTTGCCTTGAGCACCGAGCGGAATCTGTGTCTGCTTGCACCAATCTTATGTCGCGCTTTGGCCACGCGATCCATGTGTGTACGGCATGTTGTAGTTCTGTTTCTTCAGGACTTATAGGGATCGGGAGGTCCATGTCTTCCCAGCGTTCTTCAGTAATTCGGTCAACAAAGACTCTGGCGAATCCTTCAGGAATCGGCTGGCAATGTATTGTCCCGCCCTGTTCTTGGACTTCCGCATAACCCTCAGCACAAACTTTAAGCTTTTTCCCATAAAGAACCAGAAGCTCACATTGGGTCCTAACGGTGATGTCGTCAATGGGGTCCCTCGGCCTGTCGGCACCCAAATTAGGGTGCTCCGTGGAAGCAACACTGCTACGATGCTGAGAAGAGGGGCTGATCTCCACATTGGCAGCTGGTTGGTCCGAGCGTTGCCCAACTGCTGCCTCAAGTGACATTATCCGGTTTTCTAGGCTATGAATCTTCTCAGCCACTACTGCCTTGCTTCTGCATCGGCTTCGGTAGGTTTCGAGATCTCCGGAAAAGCCATATTTCCATGGAACTACGCCCACACCTCGGGTCCGTCCAGTGTGTTCCGCATTCCCAAGAGCGTAAGTCAGCTCGTCATTCTCTCTGTTGGGCTGGAAGGTTCCTTCTTCGGTACGCCTCATTGCGTCCTCGAGTCTTTGGGCAGCCTCTCTTAGTACGTCGCTAGTCACAAATATTCCAGTGTCGGGGTCTAGTGTGCCTCCATGAGCATAGAAGTAATACCTTGCTCGTTTGGGCCAACTCAAGGTTTGTGGTACGATTCCTTTTACAATTAAATTATTTTCCATCTTTTCCCATTTCGGAATGGCAACCTTATAACCTCCGGGCCCAAGTCTATGGAAGTTTTTCTTTTTGCTAGCATTCATTTTGCCTTGAATCGAGGCTGCCATGCTGTCAGCACTGTGCTTGTAATTCACGAATTCATTCCACCACTCTCGTTGCTTCTTCCAGACTTTATCAAAATCTGGAGTGAGGCCCTTGTTGACAAAGTTTGCCACCAATTTTTTCTTGAATGAGGCGAACTGAATTGCCATCTTCTTAAATGCCCATCCCTTTATTTTGTCAGCTTTGCCTGGGGGAAAGTTGAAGTGCAACGACACCTCTTTCCATAACAAATCTTTCTCTGAATCTGGCACGATATCTTCAGGTCGATCAGAGACTTTATTTCTCTTCCAAAGCTTATACTTTATGGGGACGGATTCCCTAACAAGATATCCCAATTGATTTACAAATGTTGTCTTAATTTGACCAGGAGCTAGTGGCTCGCCGGTTGCTTCGTTGATCTCCGTGATGGTTGTACATCCTACCATCTTCCTCTTGGAGCCACGTTTCCGTTTAGGCTTCGTCGATCCTGATGCCTGAAAGAATCGCAAATTTATCAAGCGGGTTGCTAGCAACTAGTGGACGTCGCGGCAGGTATGCGTAACCTTCATAACCCGCAAGCAAGGGTTCCAGATCGAAAATTATCATGATATTAGGTAACTTATTGACTGAAACATTCATAAGAATTTTTAGCTGGAGCACGACTCCTTACACAAGGACTGAAATCATCAACAAAGCTAGCAACATAACACAAATAGTTCGCAGCTGGGCCGCATGTGTCACAAACAATATCTTGCTCCTAACATATATATTGACAAAACATTTATCCTGATGCCTGAAAGAATCACTAAACTTTTATACCTCGGCTTCCTCGACATTTCCTTCTTCCTCCCCACTAATATCTTGCTCCTCGTCGCCATGATAATGCAAGTTTAAAAATTGGCTGCCATCGTTCTCGTCCTCATCAAACTCTGGAGCTATGTGCCCAGAACTACCACGAATGAGCTCGTGCATTAACTCGTCTTGGTTGTCCGTAGGATCCATTTCCACTACCTGAAACAATAAAAAACAAAGAGAGTGCATGAGCCCAGTTGCTAAGGCCTTTAGATTATTTTGTATGCAATAGCAACATCCAGATTGTGAAATACTAAATGAGATAAGCATATATACTGTGATAATGCCGCAAGATAAAGAAAAGCTCCATTGGAGTGCATGACCAAGCAGCATGGGAGAAATTGGCAGTAGATAGGTTGCATAGCATGGGTATCCTAACATTGCTATTTCTATTCCGAGAGACAAAATGCATATGTTCTTCTTGCTAATAAATTATTCCGAGAGACAAAATGCATATGTTCTTCTGATCTGTACATCGAACTGAAGAAACATTAGGGGTGGTTCCCCTGTTTGCCTCACAACATTCTCTATCAGGTTAAAAAACTAAAGCACTGAATCCAGTTATCAGTAACTTCACATTTCTTAAATCTACAATGTGATTGAAATATAGCAGCATATTTTTTTAAAAATACTGAAAAATTCATTTGGATTTAGCGACTGTTAAGTATAACAAGATCTTTCTAGAAAAAAGGAACATCATCATAAGTGGCAAAATCTAATTATTTGAGACTGTCATATATAGTAGCAATCATGTTTCATTATGAAGGTCATAGATATACACTTATGCTAGCATAACCTGTTCCTGCTTCAAAATTATGCTCCAGAGACTTGGCACAGTACTCGTACTTAAGTACTCATACTTAACGACTACAAAACCATCTGATATTTTTACAGAAGAAACATAGAATAGAAAACCATTGTATTGGTACTATCAAATATAAGGCTTGTATGATCTAATAATCAAGGTAAGGGGTAATTCATTCAAAGATTCAGTCAGCATTCATATATGCAATTCGCAATATACTTTGCAGTTGCACAATTTGCACACTCGAGGCATTTAACTTTTGAACATCACGAAGCTATTGCTTAAAAAGTATCCAAAATGTCAAAAAAAAAACAGGACCTTAGGGGATTTCTCCTTGTGTAAGTTTTTTTTTCACGAAGGGGCATGAGATTGGACCTATTTCATTTATAAAGAAGGGAGATTACAACATGACTAGCCGGTTAAAGAGCAAGTAAACAATTACTTGTGTAAGTTATTGACATGGATCACCAGTAGGATACTTAGTCAATCAGTTCAACTTGTCCAACAGCGTGTATGAACTTTGCCAATATTGTAGGACTTCGAATTGTCGATGCAGCTAATAGCAATAGACAGGCCGCTCGTTAAGCCGAAACGTCATATAGCAGTACTATGGTAGCTAGAAAACTTTAATAGCCTAGTTTATCTCAGATGTGTTAGCCAAAATATTAACATAGGAATCCAGCTAGCGACCTCATGCAAGAAATTGCTTATATGCCTTGCCCTGAAGAAAGACATGGTGCTTTTCTAGCTTCTGATCATACTTGTGCATAATGTATTTGCCCCAGCTAGCGACCTCATGCAAGAAATTGCTTATAATGATCTTTCACAGAAAAGGAGATAGAACACATTACCTCGGTGGAAGTAGGGGCGGCGTGGTCGGGGCCGGGGCGGCGTGGGGGCAGCCGGGCGGCCGCGATGGCGCTGATGAGTCGACGGGCGGCTCCACGGACCGGGCGAGGACGCCGAGGTGCGCGGCGGCGCGGGCCGGGCGAGGACGCCGAGGTACGCGGCGGCGCGGGCCGGGCCGGCGAGGACGAGACGACGAGGCGTGGGGGCGGCCGGCCTAGGGACGATGAGGAGGGACGGCGGGCTGGGGAGGACCTCGAGGGCGGCCACGGTCGAGCGCCGGCCGGGGACCCACACACGGCCGGGGAAGAACGCGGCGGCGCACGCGGGCGAGCGAGCCAGGGGCGGCAAGAAGAAGTCGGGGCGGCGGGCAACGTCGATCGGAATTGGGCGGCGAAGGGAGTAATTTGTTGGGGGTGGCTCGGTTAGTGCCGGCTGGTATTACCAGCCGGCACTAACGTGCCCCCGTGACGTCAGATGGGACACATTAGTGCCGGCTGGTAGGTTAGTGACGTCACGGGGGCTCGGTTAGTGCCGGCTGGTATTACCAGCCGGCACTAACGTGGCTCTGTTAGTGCCGGCTGGTATTACCAGCCGGCACTAACGTGCCCCCGTGACGTCAGATGGGACACATTAGTGCCGGCTGGTAGGTCTAGCCGGCACTAACGTTCTCACATTAGTGCCAGCTAGAACTACTAGCCGGCACTAACGTGTCCCATCTGGCGGGAATTGTAAATTCGCCACGCCGGTTACCATTTACAATAAATTTTTAATATTCATAAATTTATTCATAATAGGCTTAATAATTAAAATAATAAAACAAAAATTTATATCTTAAGTTTTTTAGCTACACAATAATTATAGTAATTATATCTACAAAATAACAATAGCAATTGAAGTAAATTAACAAATATGCTACTATTATCAATTATGTGTAGCTTATAGGGTTTATATGTTAGTATACTTCTATTATTTGTAATAAATCGAAAAAATTTCAGATTGATCCATGCAAAAATATTCAAAAGTCTTTTCAGTAATAGCCAATACAATGATGTAATCAATTCGCAAATTACTTGATTATTTGTTTGTAATTTAATGTTTCAACACTCCTAGTAATGCAAAATTAGTGAAAGTAAATAATAGTTATACCATGCAAAAATATAATATTATTTGAAGATGATATTGTGTCCTAATTGGATGAATAGTATCGAGAATTGAGACAAATACGGCGCGGTGCGTTACATTACATCACTAAATGAGAAAATATAATATATAATTTATATAAAAGTACTACTCATCATCATTATCTACTGGAACATTGATAATCTTCCTTTTGATGAAAGTGCCTTGGACGTGATCACGGCGTAAGTAAGGCGTGTCCTCTTTGGATAAGAGGATGCTGGGGTCAACGTCAACTGAGAATGGAGGAAGGTCATCAATCTGGTCATAATCTTCCGAATTGTCCGAAATATTCTCGACTCCAACAACTTTTCTTTTACCTGGAAGAACTATGTGCCGTTTCGGCTCATTTCCAGCCTTGTCTGCTTGAGACGTCTTATCCGACTTTTTCTTCGGTTTGCTCGACATGTCCTTCACATAGAACACTTGTGTCACATCCTTGGCTAGAACGAATGGCTCATCTTTATATCCAATCTTTTTAAAATCGACTATGGTCATCTCATACTGGTCCTTCGTTACGCCTCCTCCAGCCACCCATTCGCAACGAAACAGAGGGACAACTATGGGTCCATATTCAAGTTCCCATATCTCCTCTATGACACCATAGTAGTTGTTTTTTTCTCCATTACTGTTTACTATACACATACGGACACCACTGTTTTGGTTGGTGCTTTTTTTATCTTGAGCTCTCGTGTAAAATGTATACCCATTGATTTCGTACCCTTGGTATTGCTGGACGGTTATTGATGGTCCCCTGGCCAGCCATTGAAGTTCTTGATCAACTGTGTTGTTGCCCAATAATTTTCGTCTGAACCAGCCGTCAAAAATTTTTATATGTTGGCGTGTAATCCAAGCAAAATTCTTCTGTGGATTTTCGGACCGTATAATATTCATGTGCTCATCAATATAGGGAGCCACCTTGGATGAATTCTGAAGAACCGTGAAGTTTGCTTGGCTGAATTCACTACAAGAGATGTTCATATTACATTTCTTTCCTAGTGTGCCTTTTCCCTTTAGTCGCCCCTCATGGTGTGACACGGGGAGCCCAATCGGATTGAGATCAGGAAGATAGTCAACGCAAAACTCAATGACCTCCTCTGTTCCATAGCCCTTAGCAATGCATCCTTCTGGGCGAGAACGTTTGCGCACGTACTTCTTCAATACGGCCATGAACCTCTCGAAAGGGAACATATTGTGTAGAAAAACAGGACCCAGGATTGTTATTTCTGTCACAATATGAACTAGAAGGTGTGTCATAATATTGAAGAAGGAAGGTGGGAAGACCATCTCGAAGCTGACAAGACATTCGACAATGTCTTTCTGCAGCTTTATTAGATTATTTGGATTAATTGCTTTTTGCGAAATTTCATTCATGAACGCACAAAGCTTTACAACTGCCAATCTCACATTTTCCGGTAGAACACCCCTCAGTATAACCGGAAGTAGTTGTGTCATCAGGACGTGGCAGTCATGTGACTTCAAGTTTTGGATTTTCTTCTCTTTCACATTTATTATGCCCTGTATATTTGAGGAGTACCCAGACGGGACCTTGATACTGTTCAAGCAATCGAACATACTTTCCTTCTCCTCTTTGCTCAGATTATAGCTGGCAGGTTTTAAATAGTGGCATCCTTTGTCTCTCTTTTCGGGTTGCAAGCCTTTTCGTCCAGCTAGCTGTTGCATGTCGCGCCTTGCTTCCAATGTGTCTTTTGACTTACCATACACTCCCAGGAATCCTAGTAGGTTTACGCAAAGATTCTTCGACAGATGCATCACATCAATTGCGTTGCGAACCTGTAAGACTTGCCAATAAGGTAGGTTCCACAATATAGACTTCTTCTTCCACATTGGAACATGTCCCTGGTCATCCTTGGGAACAGGTTGCCTACCGGGACCCTTTCCAAATACTACCTTCACATCCTTGATCATCGAGAACACACGCTTTCCATTACGAAATAGAGGCTTAGGACGAGTTTCGGGCTCTCCTTTGAAATGCTTCCCTTCGGTTCTTAGGGGGTGATCGGTTGGAAGAAATCGACGATGGCCCATGTATACGCACTTCTTACAGTGTTTCAAATAAATGCTATCGGTCTCATCATAACAGTGGGTGCAGGCCATGTATCCCATGTTCGACTGTCCCGAAAGTTTTGCAAGTGCAGGCCAATCATTGATGCATACAAAAAGCAAAGCTCGGAGGTTGAAGGACTCCTGTTTATACTCATCCCACACACGTACACCTTCTTCTTTCCAGAGTAGTAATAGATCATCCATCAAGGGTTGTAGGAACACATCAATGTCGTTGCCAGGTTCTTTTGGCCCTTCTATAAGCACCGGCATCATGATGAACTTACGCTTCAGGCACAACCAAGGAGGAAGGTTGAACATACATAGGGTCACAGGCCATGTACTATGAGCGCTGCCAAACTCACCGTACGGATTCATTCCATCAGTACTTAGAGCAAATCTTATATTTCTTGGGTCGTTGTCAAATTGAGGATACTCTCGGTTAAGATTTCTCCACTGGGACCCATCTGCTGGGTGTCTGATCATGTGATCCTCCTTACGGTCTTCTTTGTGCCACCGCATCAACTTAGCGTTATCCTTGTTTTTGAAAAAGCGCTTCAGACGTGGTATTATAGGGAAGTACCACACCAACTTTGCGGGAACTCTCTTCTTTACCGGCTGCCCATCAACATCACCTGGATCATCTCGCCTAATCTTATACAGCAATGCGTTGCAAACAGGACAAGCTTCCAAGTTCTCGTATTCACCGCGATACAGGATGCAGTCGTTAGGACATGCGTGAATCTTCTGCACGTCCAATCCAAGAGGGCAAACCATCTTTTTAGCTTCGTATGTTGTTGACGGCAGTTCATTACTCTCAGGAAGTATGTTCTTTACAATCTTTAATAGCTCACCAAATCCCTTATCGGTTACACCATCAGTTGCCTTCCATTTCAGCATCTCCAGCGTGGTACCCAACTTCTTTTGCTCCGGTTTGCAATTAGGGAACAACGGCCTTTTGTGATCCTCCAACATCTTCTCGAACTTTAATGCCTCCTTCACAGTCTCACTGTCTTTCTGTGCATCAAGTAACGCCTGACCTAGCTCGTCAGGTGGCTCCTCTTGTGCAACATTTGCTTCACCCTCGTCCATTGGTTCATCTTGAAAGCCACCTGCTTCATGAACCCATGCCCAATCTGGAAGATTGTTATCACCATCGTCATCTTCTTCATTATCTTCCATCATAACTCCAACTTCGCCGTGCTTAGTCCAAAGACTATAGTTACTCATGAAACCATTCAAGGCCAGGTGATTCCATAGAGTATCTCTTTTTCGGAATTCCTTTTTATTTTCGCAAACACTGCATGGACAACACATTAAACCCTTTGGCGACCTATTTGCCATTGCCGCTTTGAGAAAAGAATCTAAACCCTGAATCCACGCCGAGGTGCTCCGGCTTCCGTGCATCCATTGCCGGTCCATCTGTACAAATTAAAAAAAATCATGCTCATTATCCCTAAAAACAGGTTACTATGAAGTAATTAAAAAAAATGTAAATGTGTCATAGACCACCTATCTAGTAAATTTAAACTAAATAACAAAATAACTTGGCACAATAACATATAGACATGTCACCATGAAATAATTCAAAAAAACTCATTCTAAATGTGTGATAGTCAAACTATATAGTAATCATTCTCTAAAAAGCAACAAATCAATTCTACCTTGCTCAAATTAATGAACAAATTAATAAATCATGCTCATTTTTCCTCATCCTTAAAATCCTTAAAATTTTGCATAATAACATATACACATGTCCCCGTGAAATAATTCAAAAAAATTACTCTAAATGTGTCATAGTCAAACTATCTAGAAAACCTTCTCTAAAAAGTAACAAATCGATTCTATTTTACTCAAATTAATGAATAAATTGGAAAATTATGCTCATTTTTCCTCAACCTTAATATCACTATTTTCTTTATCTAGAAAGCATGAAACAAAGAATAAATACCGTGAAAGAAGAGTGGAAGAAGCTACTAACCTTTGGTGCACTTGGATGGGTGAAATCCTCACAAATTTGGGGGAAAATGGGCAGCACCTCCCCTCTAACACGCCATGAGAGAGAGGAGGAGCTCGGCCAAATGAAATGGTCGGGCTGGGGAAGAAGGAGTGCCTGGCTTATACGGGGCAAGTTAGTGCCGGCTAGTGGATTTAGCCGGCACTAAGTGTGGACGTTTAGTGCCGGCTAGATTTACCAGCCGGCACTAACATGCAATTGACCAAGTTAGTGCCGGCTAGAATCACCAGCCGGCACTAACGTGTCTTTTGACCGTTGTGGCAGACGGGCTGACCGTTGGGGGATGGCACGTTAGTGCCGGCTGGAGTTTCTAGCCGGCACTAACGTACCCGCTTTGTACGGTTCATGCACGTTAGTGCCGGCTCCGTTTTGACCGGCACTAACGTGCTGGTACCAATGTGCGTTTCTCCAACAGTGTGTAGAGGAACAGCTTGCTGATAATTAGACCTGGGCATGGGTCACCCGACCCGAACAACCCGACCCAACCCGCCTGAAAAAAACCCGACCCGACCCGACCCGACCTACATGGCGGGTGGGCGCGGGCCGTATTTTTTTGACCCGCAACAATCAACGGGCCGGGCACGGGCCGTGATTTTTGACCCAAAACCCGACCCAACCCGAAAAACCCGACCCAAAGGCCAAAAAACCCGACCCAACCCGAAAAAAACCCGACCCGACACGCCCGCGCAGGGTGCACGGGCCAACCCGACCCGACCCGGTGATAGGTACGGGTCGGGCGCGGGCCGTCCTATGCGACCCGTGACCCGGCCTTGACCCGACCCGACGTTTGCCCAGGTCTACTGATAATACCCAACATTCTTAGCCCGTGTTTAGATGCAAAAACCAAAATTCCAAAAAAATTTCCGGCACCTGCATGGAGACTTAAATCTAGACAAAATAAAAAACACATTGCGACTGCTGTCTGTAAATAGCGAGACGAATCTAATGAACCTAATTAGGCTGTAATTAGATGCTAAATTGCTACAGTAATGCTACAGTAAATAACCTCTAATGACGGATTAATTAGGCTCATTAGATTCGTCTCGCGATTTACAGACGAATTCTGTAATTATTTTTGTAATTAGTCTATATTTAGTACTTCAAATGTAGAAAGATGTCTTTTCAAAATTTTTACATCGCGCAACTAAACGGGGCCTTACTTGCAAAACAGGGGACCTTCTAGGCTTCTACATTGATTCAGCCGCCATGGACCCTAGCTAGAATATAATCTAGCTAGGTCATACATGGCCTGTATTGATCATTATTGTCATCTAGAAAGAATATATATACGACACTGCTGCGCACATGTCAATCTCTATCTGGTGGGTTCAGTGTAGATGAAAAACAAAAAAGTCATAGAGGATAACATCGACATATATTCTATGAATCTCTGCCTGGTAGGTCGACTCGATTCCATTGTAATTAAGAATCGACTTCGATACTAGTAAAGGCTGAATGCTAGTTCAAAATGCAAAGGTTAATTTGCGTATTTGAAAAAAAAAAGATCAAACTTACTGTGTGCCTTCACCTAAACCTTTGCCTCAAATTTACAAGCATATACCAAGATCAAAAACAAGAAGAAATCGAACAGTACATCTGATTCCAAACAGAAGTAGTCGTTTGGGACGACGACATAGCCTCCAATATGGTACTTTGACTTCAGTTTTTACAAAAAAAATAATACTATTTTAAATGATGAAAATATTATAAGTCTTGGAAATATCTATTATCTTATTATTTGGCCAACAAACGGAGCCTCCACATTCGCTCTCAAGACTTAGAAATTCCCACGTTAATCGAAAAAAATAGAAAAATAAAAATCACCCACCACTGCCATTATAATAAAAATTAGCCTAAAATATCCTTGTACCTAATTAAAAATCATCCACCAATGCCATTATGAAAAATTAAATATAAAATATCATTTACCTATGTATCAATTACAAACATATACTATTAATAAAAACTAAAGCTAACAACAATCAATAAAAATAAAATAAAAATAAGAATAATTATATGCATAATATTATTAAAGCTCAACAAATTAAATTGTTATTATAGGTAGATCATATTTGAATTGTTTTAACCAACAATAAGACATAATTTATGATAATGAATAGGGTGATATATGATAAAATATAGTATGATATTTAAGTAAGGATACAAAGACATACAAATCTTTGAATTTTCAATACTAGCCGCGCAAATTCACGGGCTATACGCCTAGTACCTTGGAAAAGAAAATAATAGTTCATCTTTTATATGTATGAACAATATATTTATTCAGAGAAACTGGCCATACCTTGCAAGGCTGCCAATATATGTATGACTTCTCCAAATAAATGTTGTGTATACATTCTACTGCAATGCAAAATATTTTTTTTGAAAATCCAATTGTTATCCTGTATGTTTGGAATTGATTGGTCCAATGAAAATAAATCCATAACAAAGAAATCACTTAATGAATCATGATTCTAGAACATACTGTAAAATGACTATATATAGCTAATCATAGCACAATCTATAACTCAGCTTTTCTCATCGACATCATATTCTCAACAAATCTAATAAAATGACCCTCATGAACTAGCATTTTCTGCAATTGTCTGTAACAAACAAAAGCTCTTTATTTCGAAGTTGCAGAAACAACCTAGAATCAGTGTTAGCCTAAACGGTAAAATGCTAAACAGTCAGTTGCCTACCATTTAGCTCTTTATTCGGACTAAACAGCCATTTAAACAAGTTAAACAAGGTAAATATATAATTAAATGTACATAGCTAGCCATTGTGCAGCGTTTACATGGCGTGTAAATAGGCTAAACGGCCATATAGACGAACAGTGCCTAGAATATACATGATCCTTGGGCTCAAATAGAAATCTCAAATCTGAGTTAGGGTATGTACTATGACGAGGATGTTGTTTCTCATAGACTATTTCTCATATATCGTTGTTTAAATTCATTTACAGTGTTATTAGTTCAAATTATTCAGGCTGGATGCTTTTCCTTCTTGCAGGAACTATAGCACATTGTATTTATATTATCTTTTTTTACTAAATTAGTTTTAAGCTCACATAATTGGATATTTTGTTGTAGAGAAAATTACAATTTACACCCCCAAACTATCGCAAAAGTCCGATTTTCAATCTCCAACTACAAAACAGGATAATAGAGGCCATCCAACTATCGAATCTGGGCAAATTTGGCCCTTAGGGTGGTTTCGAAGCTGGTTTTATACTTTTTAAAAAAAATTCTAGTTACATCTAAAAAATCAATATGAAACTAGTACCAAAATTTTTCTTAAAAAGTAACCTATTATTGCTCTATTTGAATCATAATTATTAAAAAATAATAGGCATAACTACATGCAACCAAATTTTATAAACATAAAAAATGGATCAATAGACAAGTTACATTTTTTAAAAACTTTTGATACCCATTTCATTTTTTTATTTAAAATGAATTACTTATGATTTTTTTTAAATTTGAATATTTTAATTCTCACAAAATGGAAAACAACCTTCGAAACCACCTAAGAGGCCAAATTTTCCTGGTTTCAACAGTTTGATAGCCTCTATTATCCGGTTTCACAGTTGAAGGTCGAAAATTAAACTTTTGTGATAGTTTGAGGTTGTAAACTAGACTTTTTCCTTTGTTATATAATAATAAATGATTGTATCAGTGAGATAACGTGTTCATATGGTATTTATGTACCGTTAAAAATGGATCACAATAAATTAATTTTTTTGTGATCTATTGTGTTTTAAGGTTTTTTTGTTTCCCTAATGGAGATAGTTCCAGTTAATTAAAACTATGTGATTTTTTTTGCAGGTAAACTCAGTAGTTTTCTATATTACTTCATTTGGTTAGAATGGACGAAGGTGCATATCCCACTTAAATTGAGGAATAACCAAGCAAAATTATTAGCAATGATGGCTACTGAGATCATGCGAACATACGTACAAATTCGAATCCCAGTCAAGATGTACCTCATCAAGGTTCATTTCTGAGGACATGAAAAGGTAGGTTGACATCAAGATCACGCACAATATTGCGTCGATTACATACCAAACTCCACATTTGCTTACTAACTACCAACAGGAGCACCCAAAGGCACATAGAGCTGTGCACTTTTCTCTTGACAACAACAACGGCTTTCATGCCACACATGCTGTATAATACACATATAATACCCCACAACAGTATCTGTCATGTAGATATCTTCTGGTTAGTTATGGTTCCATCATGCTTCATACTGATGCCATGTATAGCACAAGATGAAAGTGGTAATCTGAACT
This sequence comes from Panicum virgatum, assembly GCF_016808335.1. Classification (NCBI taxonomy): domain Eukaryota; kingdom Viridiplantae; phylum Streptophyta; class Magnoliopsida; order Poales; family Poaceae; genus Panicum; species Panicum virgatum. The sequence continues at coordinate 5,446,143 of NC_053150.1, read as the reverse complement.
GTTAGAATAAATTTAATATTTTAAAATAGATATGTATAAAATTTAATGGTGATCATTTCTTATATTATCAAGCATATTATTACAAATAAAAATAAAATTTTGCATAAATTATTTTATGCATTATTTGCTCCCTACAACAAAAAAAGTGAAAAAAAATACCGAATTTGTTTCCGAATCCATACCGAATTTTATATCTATCATTTGAGAAAATATAGGATGAATTTAAGGTTTACCTTTTATGAATCTTTACAAGCTCAATGCTCAAAACAAGAATACAAATTTGTATACAAGATTCTATATCCTATTTATTCACAATCAAAGAAAAACGACAAAAAAACTAATTACCGAATAATTACCGTTTCCGACCGTTTTCATCCCTGCACAAGTGCCCATGCAAGTGTATGTGTAGCTAGTTGTGAAGGTTGTTACGAATAAAAGTGAAGCAACCATTCTTCTCCTAGCTATATATACGTTTGATGCCATGTCGCTGTAGTGTTAGATAGAAAGCACCAATTAAAGTGGAACCAGGGTAGGGCCCTCACCATGGAAACGCGCAATATGAAAGGGAAGAGTCATGGTGAGGCCTTGCATGCTTGCTTAATCAGGAGGATCCCTCAGGAAGCAATCAGAGAAAAATATAATCTATGATTCGATTAAATAATAATCGGCAAAGAAGAGTGATGGAGGCAGAAGCTAGAGCTAGAAGAGGAAGGGGCCAAGCCAAGAGAGCTCATGTTAAAAGGGCTGCTAAACACCAACCAACCATTTGCACCCATGAGATGTCATATGCATATACTGCTAGCTTGATAGTTATAACACAACTTGCATCAGCATTTAACTTTTGTGTTCGTGTGCATAGCCAGCAGCTATAGTATTGTTAAGCTAGATATAGCTATAACTAGTGAATTTTCAAGTTTGTGTTGTGTGTGCATGGGGCATCATTCCTGCTGCAACCAGCAGAAGGTGAAGAGGGGGCTCTGGTCTCCTGAGGAGGATGAGAAGCTCATCAGATACATCACCACGCATGGCTACGGGTGCTGGAGCGAGGTCCCGGAGAAAGCCGGTAGGTCCTCTCTTGACTACTACTCCCCATCACTTGATTGACGATGGTGAACATTTGGGTCCTTGTTCTTGGATAGTTGAGAGTTGGGTGATTTTTGGTCGATTAAGTTTCTGCAATGTGATGGCTCTGTAGGTCTGCAGCGGTGCGGGAAGAGCTGCCGGTTGCGATGGATCAACTACCTCAGACCGGACATCAGGCGAGGGCGGTTCACCGCGGAGGAGGAGAAGCTGATCATCAGCCTCCACGCCATTGTTGGCAACAGGTATGCCGCAAGTGTGCTATGCTTTCTGTTAGTACAAAATGGAGCTTTCTTCTTTGCTTCTTAAGAAAGTTCTCCCCAAACCACTCAATCACTCAGTCCTGCAAATTAAGTACTTGCACGCCAATTGCTAGCAAAATGATTTTTCTGTCAACTGCTATTTGGCCACCCCCCACATTGGTATTTTTTCGTTGTGACTCGATGAGTTTCCATCTTCTTTATATTGATGCGCAGTTCTCCTACGCGTTCGAGAAAAAAAAAAAGACTCTATGAGTTTCCATGCTCAATTATTGTGTTCTTAGTTTGGCAATGCTGACTTGGCTGCAAGTTGCTACTAGATGCTTCATCGCCTTCGACAGAATTTTCTCCTTGGTTCATTCGCGTCTCTTCCGACATTGACTTGGCAGTCTTGTAGGCAGCATCAGACAACAAAAGCTGATATGAAATTTCTACAACATCAATTGTGATTTGAAGTGTCTTAGGATGCTGTTTGTCTTTATTATCTAGCTATCACACATTTTTCCAAGGTTTTCATTTGTCCTTCCAAACAAATTAATATTATTTATGATCTGTACATACATCAGCTTGACATCATCATACATGTATAGCAGTACTCGTGCCATTTTTTTCACAAGTCGTTTTCGACTAGTTTAACTTGAACACGACTAGAACAAATCGAGGTGTATATATATGATGATAAAGATATTAAGATTGCATTACTTGAAAACGAAGGCCTAATCCGAAGGAATTAACCCCATTGTGCAGGTGGGCCCACATTGCCAGCCACTTGCCTGGCCGGACGGACAACGAGATCAAGAACTACTGGAATTCATGGATCAAGAAGAAGATCCGAAAGCCAGCAGTGAGCACGACGAGCTCGTCGGTGACGACGTCGAGCCCTCCACGCAGCACAGCGGCATCGGATGCAGCGGCGCTTGGCCACCTGCAGACGCCGTTCGGCGCGGCGGAGCACCAGCTCGACGCCATCATCAGCCAGAGCCTAGCGCTGCCGCCGAAGCTGGGCGCCGGCCAAGCAGACTCCCCGCCGGCGCTGCTGCCTCCGCACTGCCCCTTCTTCATGTTCGACACCAGCGTGAGCGTCAGCCCGCCGCCGTCGCTGACGTCGCCGGCGGCACAGCTGCAGCTCCCGTTCCTCACCTTCACGGCGGCGGCGATGGACGCGCCGGGCTTTCAGCTGCCTCCCCTGGTCGACGGCATCGACATGGGCATGGCAACCATGGACTGCGGCTTAGGTGAGGAAAGAGGCCATGATGATCATGAGGGAGGCAACAATGGCCAAGCGGCTGGCATGGCGAACGGCGGCGGCTGCTTCTACGGGCAGCAGCAGAAGCAGCAGGAGGAGGAGCAGCTAGGGCAGGATCAATGGGACGATGAGTCGGCGCAGCACCTGCTGATGTGGGACGATGACCAAGAACTAACACCGTCCAACCTGGAAGCCATGGAAAGCGGTGCTCACTCCCTACTTTTTATGGGACCAAATGACCATGCATGATATTAAGCTGGTGTGTGTGCATATGCATCTCTCTCCTTGATATCTTTCTTGATCTGATGATCTACCTCTGATCCATTTCTAGCTCTCACCTGATCTGATCTGTCTATACGTGAAATAATGAGGTTTTCCAAGGCGCATAATTTATTTTGTTGGATTTTTTTCTTTTACATTTTGATTTAACATGTTTTTTTTTGTTTGGAGTGCATACTAAGAGAGAGTGTGTGTGTGTGTTAATTGGTTTTTTTTGTAAAGATAAATTGCATGGATGCATGCATGCATATGTTCATGCATGGCATTGCGCTTGGAGTGTAATTTGATTGATGTATCTAAATGAATTTAAAATAATAAGCAAGATGACAAAAGAGAAGCAAAAAGGAGCCATGCTCTTTCCCCCTTTGGATTCTTGTGTTTGTTTGCGCTATAGATTGCAGCATGTGGATGATGTTGATGTGGATGGATGTATCTAGACATCTAGTTATCAACTGCTTTTTTGTTAGTTTCTGTTGCTCGATCGTAATTTGTTAGTTTTTGTTTTCTTCATGTAAGAACAGATAATAATTAAACTCTGGTGATACTTGACATTATTTATATATGCTATATATTGAATGTTTAGCATGACTTTGATTTTGCATATAAAACTGAAAACTTAAATAGTAAATGGTGTCAAGCATGGATGTATTGTATTGTATTGTCTAAATTAAAATCTGAAGTTCCATACTTATAGTGACTGCTTCGTAAAGTGAGCTATAAAAGAGCTTGCGCATACTTGCGTAAGAGTTGAGATCAATGAGGTGCACGTGTGTGTGCCTTGTCATCACATATATAAACATAGCTAGACGACAATAATCATCTAAAAACATAGGGGAGAGAAAAGTGATAATGCGAAATTAGAGTCTTTGATCTCATTGTCAGTCAGCCATAGTGGTAGATACAGCACACGATTGGAGAAAGGGCTGAGGCACTGAGCTCCTTCAATTCTTCCTCGTCGTCCAACTCTCTCTTTTCCACCTTTCCTCCCCTACCCCCCCCTCCCCCCCCCCCCCCACCCAAAAAAAAACTAATCCGCCCCACGTTAATTAGCCGCGGTATTACATTCATGTGATTTTAGAAAATGGATTCATTACTTGAAAAAGAATTAACAGTCGCACAATAAACACTCATGGTATAACTTCACAAATTAAAGCATCTATTATCACACAACCCTCCAATACATAGTATGGTGCATGCATTGTTGACAACTTATTAGAGAATCGAAGCTATATAATATACACTTTGATTAACACTAAGGGAGATGGCTTAACAAAAAGGCAACACATATAGTAGTTGAATATAGCTTGCTTAGTGCCGTTAACTCTTGCTTAAACTCTAATCAAGAGTACTACAATATTAATCAATGCAATTTGATGCCTGGTGCCCCCAGAACTGAACCTCCAGCCGTTACACGAGCTAGTACAACATGCATATAAGCATCTGTCCATGCATTGCATTGGTTCCTTAGAACCCAAGCATGAAATTAATTTGTCAATGGATCCTGGACCTGGAGATCAAGTGGCGAGACTTGTTGCATAATGGCCACCCAAGAGTGTGCCCTGCATGTCACATCATCGCCAACACACACCCACACACTGATGACCAGTGTGCGCGCGCGCAAGAGATGGATGGCATTGTTCTCCATGAACAATAATAACACTATATATTATTAATTTGCCAACACATTATTCTGCATTCTTCGATGAATCAGTATTATTGTTAGGTGCAACGTTAGCCAGCAGGGCACAATGAGGTCTAATTCTATCTACAATATTGCTAGCTAGTTGCTAGCTCGATCAGTGCAAATCCTAGCTGAACACTGAGAGCAACAAGTTTGAATAAGAATAATGGACAGCAGCAGCTTCTTGCTGAAACAAAGCTTAGGCAGCAGGCATAGGCCCATGTTGACAGCTATGTTCGTCCAAGAGAGATAACGACATGAAAGAAACCCATGCAGTGGTGCTTATAGTTATATACACATATATGCATCTTCTCTTTCTATGTCGCATTCAGGATTAATTTAATTACATGCTCCGTACGTACATATGACTTTTTTTTTGGTAGCCTAAAAATAATCAGACAGTACATAATTATTTGTGTCAGCCGTGGTACATACTATTGTATTCTTGTCACAGTTGTTGAATGAGGAAAAAAAATCATTTAAGATTCCAAGCAACTAGTGTTGGTGTACTACTGCTGTAAATAAAGTAATTCATAATAAAGTGTTCTTTCATCACTTTTTCATAACTTATTATCAAAAATGCACCTAACAAGTCCCTGAATGTGGACTGCTGTCTGCTTAATTTCGCCGAAGAAAATACACAAATGAGCAATGTTTCATTAGTCCGACAACCCAAAATTTAATTTATGCGTCCATGAGTGAATAAACATAACTGAATTCCGTCGGTGAAACGGGAACTTTTTGCATCCCTTGTATGGGGTCATTAGGTGGGGTTGGACTTCTGCAAAGCAAGGAATTAGCTGGAACGTCACAGGCAGATGATCGATACGATCCATCGCATGTCACTGTGGACCGACGGATTAAATCACACTTTTCTCGCTGATTTTATATGTTAGTTTCCTCTTCACATGTGTATTATTAATTCAATTTCTTCCATGAAAGGGCGTGTGTTTTTTTTAAAAAAATAGCATGAATAAAATTTTTGCAGTGCGGTGGTCAGATGAGCCTTGCATTGTGATCTTCCTATCCTAGAGCATGAAGTAGTAGGGTCATGATTCTGTCGTCTATGTGGACTGTGGTGTGTGGTTTCCGTAAGAATGCAGCTAAGCACAAAATTGGATGAGGCATCACTCCCGCTCCTCCATCACCTTGCTCACTTTGACATGTATGAAAGATCGACCGATCGTCGCTCGATACTTCGTTTTGGATCCTTCCAACATCAGAGTTTGTTAGGGTTTGAAATGCAGTAGTGGCCATGGCATTGCAGGCCGACAATTTACTGTTATCCTACTCCCTTTGGCTTTTCTTAATTTAGTTTTCCTCTAACTTAACTGTCCAGATTATTCCTCTCTGTTTTTTGTTCTAGGCCTTGGCGACAACCGACAGCTTGATGCATGCCCAGAGGTGTGAGTGACACTCCTCGGTTTTGTTTCACTTTTGATTAATTTACTTTTGTGTGCAAGTTTAATTTGGATGAGTTGTCAATTTGTGGAGAAAAGGAAGTCTTGTGATCGCTGCAAGCATTAAATTTTCATATGATTTTCAGAAGTTGTGAACACCAAATATGAAACAGAATAAGGATCAGCAGTACATGGAACAATGTCAACTTTCTGAAAAATTGTGCACCAAGAGTATAATAGGGTAAATTCAATTCCTGCAGGTATTAGTAACTTCAATTCCAATGTTCCAAGGGGAGACTGGAGTGTTAGGGTACATGTGAGATTGCAGAGCGTCAGAGTATTGCACTACACTAGAGACTAGTTTCTAACTTCCTATGCTGAATTACTAGCATCCATCCAGGCCTTAGACTTTCCTATAAACCTGTGATGCTCAGACTTACATATAATTTGTTCAAAGATTTTCCCTTCTTCATAGCTTTCAGTTCTGCAATCTGCACCAAGTATTACTTCTCCAGAAACTTAGGGAGACATGCATGCAGGTGCCTAAACCAACACTTTCAGATACACTAGAGTAACAGACATACACCAAGCTTTTCTTGTACCATAGCACCAAGTACCAAACATTAGGGTCAGGTGTAAAGCCAATAATGATGCTAGTACCAGACAGCATTCTGTTTTCCTAACTTTTTTCAGTCACTTTCTCCATTGAATAATATAATATACCTTCTGTCTGGGCCTAATGTGGAGAACCATGCATGCACATGAACTGCATTCGATTCCAACCAGCATACATACGCAGCGAAAATGATCAGTTAAGCTTGCGCCAATTCCTAAAACATATATAGAAGTAACATGAGTAAAAAGGGGGAATAAAAAACAGGTCCAGCATCCACACGGCACCAATGCACACAACTTCAGTGGGTAAACAGAGGCAGCAGGTATGAAATGATCGGAGCATAGAAAAATTACAGACAATGGTTATCTTATAACCCATGCTTTTAATTGATGTATTGCTAATAGAATGTTAATGATTATTTGATCAACAGTCAATAAACATGTAACTTCCAAAAAAAAATATTAGTTTAGATGACTTGAATCACGCCTACCGCATTCTGGGAAGACATATTGGTCATGTTTTGTTGGGAGGGTGGGGCAACAGTCAGTTCCAAATCCTTCATCTCTGCTGGAGGATCTGCCTTCGGAGGCAATGATGATGTATCACTTCGCGGGCTCAAGGATGTGCTAGTACATGCAGTTGGGTTAGCTTTGGAAACCCGAGAAGCTATATTGGCAACAACAGGAGTGATGGAGATGTCCCGTCAGGGGACCTTGGAATTGGTCTGAATGGATAGGGTGTTCTCCATAAGGGCTCCTAACAAAGGATAAAATCATGAGTTGATCAATAAGCAATGAAAATTTTAAATCTAGCTCATAAAAGATCAACATTGAACACTGCATAATAGTAAAGAAGAAATGCTACATGCTTTTTAATAGGAAAAGTTTCTGAAACCATGTAGTCCCCCTGTAGACGCTAAGGTGCCAAATAACCTTGGTTTAAAAGGTACATGTTTAAAGATTTTTCATATTTCGCAAGTTGCGTATTTCAATATGAAAAGCAACAACTGTTAACTAAAAATATCTTAGGAAAAGGGGGAAACGTTGCTAGTTGTTGGATTGATACATAAGGCTAATAATGCACACTAAAATGCAATGGCCAATCGGTATGCAACACCATGGAAGATATCCATTGTGCAGCCGACCTATTCCATGCTCAACAATATCTGACAAGCAACCATACAAATCACAATGAGATCTAAAAGGTTTAAAATTAAGGGTTAGGGTGGTCTACAGTCCGACAAAGGTACATGCCAAAAGGGCGGTACTCAATTTGATGGAAGAATTCCAGGTCGGTTTACACATGAGAAACAAAGACAAAGTTCACTAAACAGTATAGCTTTTCTTTACTATTTTTTTTGCAACTGAATGCCTTTTTTCTTATCTATTACCGAACATGAATTTTGAATGATGATCGCCATTTTTGTATCTGCATTTCCAGTTCAATTTTTTAGTGACCATTTGGATGGTCCTCAAATGGGGAGAAACTGTGCGCACCTAGTAAATAACTAAGGCAGCTTCACTTTCCCCGTAACCTATCTTCTCGGTAAATATACACAGGCTTTTGGTTTCCCTTTTTGCTACTTTAACAGAAACATAGTGTACTACTGTTCTTCTGTACCACATCCAAAGGTTCATCTCATAACTGATACTGTGGCCTGTGGCCTGTGGCACTGTGGTGAGCTAATTATGCCCCATGCTATAGATGAAAGATGAAAAAAAAAAGTTGCTAACCATAAGCAATCAAAGGAAACAGATAATATAATCTATCCTAGAAATCTTTTAGGAACTTTGTTGTGAGTGGATTAAAACAAAATACATCAGTGACAGAAGTGGTATCATATCAGCTTTACCATGCGGTTCAGTTTGCTGAAGCTTGAGTCCATATTTGTTGCCCAAAAAGATGGAACTGGGGGAAGATCTCTTCCAACTTGAGGTGCTATATTGGCTGTGTTTGAAGATGAGCCTCCTTCCTGAAAGTGAGATTGGTAATTCCAGTTCAGTTATGAAAGAATGGTATCAATATTAAACTGTGAGGATCAGGAGCATACCAAGTTGCTATTTTGGAGTTGTCTCGTCATAGCTACCACATCATGTACTTTTGCCATTGATGGTGGTAAGATGGGGCAATTGGGTGCTGGTGACTGCAGTTCACAAGTTTTAAGCATGGGTTAGAATATGTTTGGGATGTCAGTGTAGTACTCCATAGGTTGGTAGGAAGTACCAGCTCGCCTGGCATCATGTCAAAAAGACTTGATCTGCGCTTCTTCTTGTTTGGATTAGTCTGTCTAAGAAAAATATTTCTGAGCATGACTTGCTACTTGAGTTGGTGTTCTGCTGGTAACGAAATTTTTCGCTATACCCCTCCAGTCTCCCTTCCCTAGCTTTTCAAGACCAGCAAGAAATGTCCTATGCTCTTCTTCAGTCCAAGGAACAGCTGCAACGTGGCAATAATATTGTTAATGAATTGAACTAGATATAGAAAGATGTTATGCATTTGCAAATTCTAGCTGAAAAATGGAGATGAATACATATCTCATCTTTAACTCGATAATGTAAAACTTCTTGAATTGGCTCTCCCTAATAGAATTGTCAAAAAGATTTATAAAATGTTATCTGATTCAGGTTGATGCGTAGGTGGGAGACACCTCCATCATCTAAGAAAAATCTAATTCTGCTGCATTTGATATAAGTTGGTGTTTGTCTAAATAAGAGGATAATTTGCACAACAGGCCAAAAAGCCTAAAAATGCAGTAAATAATTTTGCAAATAAAAAACAACTGGATAAGCCTCAAAATATTTCAGTTTTCAAAAGTTTACCATCACCATCAGTTTATGAAATTGGTTTCACTGCAGGGATAAGCCTCAGTTCTCAAATGTGCATTATCTACTCATTCTACATAGGGATCGTCAAAACAACTGTCATATTTAATAGCTCTGATAAAACCTCCAGAGCAATTTAAAATGTAATATAGAGTAAAAAAATATATATTATTCATCATTTATTCAAGTGTATTTAGTGTAAGTCCATATGATACTTCATCATCACTCCAGAGCCCCAAGCATGGCCACTGCTTTGCCAGCAAAACAACTGGATACACTTCTAGAGTCTAAACTGGTGATAACCAACAACAACAAAGGCCTAAACAAGAACTGGTACATTCACTGGTGGAGCTTTATTGGGGCCAAGGGGGGCCTTGGCCCCCCCTGGCCAATGAAATTCCCACTACGTGAATAGTAAAATGGCTACTGTTCATTACTGTAGCAAAAGAGCGGCCCCCCCTCATTTGTTTGAAATTCAAGGTCAAGCTCCGCCACTGGGTACATTTTCAATTTTATAACCAACAACAACTCACTGGAAGCTTGGGGCATGATTGCAAAATGATAGCCCCATATATATCTAATAAAATAAGAGAAATCATACTAACAAACTAACACAGTAACTCATCAAAATCAAATACAATAATAACTGCAGCCAGTCAACAACTTTCAGCTTGAATTTCACCATACAGCATCAGTCACTAGAGAAATGGATTCCTAAAGTCACCTACAAGACTACAACTGCATAAGTCATGCATTATCGGAAAGGACAGATGATGGCATCAAACAGGGCTGCATACATCAGGGTAACGCACGAAAAGAGTTTTCAATTAATACAATCATTCAGTTAGCTGACAGTATATAAGCCAACTAGGCACTGTAAATAGCAGCATTCAGCATCACATGTCGGTACTTCCCCATAGAAGACAAAGCTTAATTTTCTAACCACAATATAGCTTGAATAAATCCAATCTCCAATTCCACAAATCACCAGAATATAAGAATCAAAATTTTCTTTCTTATGCCTGTGATGATGCAAAAAGAAATGTATAAGCACCATACAGTCCAGCATAGCCACCCACAAGGTTCTAAAAAACGCTAGACGCTAGGCGAACGCTTGCCTATGGTTTAGAGTTTTTTGTGATTAAACGTAGATTGAACATGATTAAACGTGTGTTGTGATTAAACGACACTGTGATTAAATGCAACGCTTGGCCACCGTTCAGCATTTAATCAAGATTAAACGACGTTTAAAAACGTTTTTTAGAACACTGGCCACCCATCATGCCACCAAATAAGGAACATGTCTGGTGACCGACAAAAGTACAAACTCATAACTGATCCTTATGTTATTAAATTAGTCTACATCACCCAATGTCACTAGAAGCTATGATGCATGGACATGTCCCTGAGGTTGTGTCTCGGTGTCCGACATTGGGTGTCCGACATTGACACGTATCCGTTTCCTAGTCTAGAAGGACAAATTACAAACTTATATCTCCTGGTCACTTCTGTATTTCCCAATCGTCCACCAGAGTGAATATGAACAAAACAAACTCGCTAGTCTACATCATTTGGATCAGATATGCATGAACAGCTACACAAATAACTGTGACATGGAAAGTACATCAAGATATACTCATAATTTAACACAAATAAAGGATGTTTTGCACATTAAATGAATCCATACGCCAATCGCAATAAATGGATGCAACATACAGGCTAGGGTACAATACTAGGAAAGGAAAAAAGATTCATGCTTTTAATAAATCTAGAGCTCCATCCAGATAAACCAATCACTTGTACAAGAAAAATAAACCAATACTCGAAAATACTACCTCTAAAGCAATGCATAGGATAGCATTTCTGCGTATAAAAAACTCACAAGTGCGGCACCTCCCTACTTCCAAACACTCTAGGACCAAAATAAACATTCCTACCGCGGAAATGGGACTATTGCCTCATCAGATCTTTGCGTATTTGTACACATTTCAGCATCAAAAGGAAGATTTTGTATAGACAGAAGAAAAGAGCAAAAGGCGGCACCTTTCTTCCTCTCCTGCGCCCTCCGCCGCTTCCCGGACGACTGCATCAGCCCGCCATCGGAGAGGTACCCGTCGCCGGCACCTCCACCGTCAGCGCCAGCTCCTCCGCCGTCGCGGCAGCGCCAAGGGCGGCGAGGTTGCCCATGCTCTTGCACTTGCGCATCACGTCCTCCTGACCGCCACGGGCGGGTTGGGGCTCGGATCCCGGTCCGGCGGATCCGCCTCGGGCGCCGGCGGTGGTACCCGGCGCGATGGTGACGCCGAAGAGGCGCATCCCCGCTGGGCGCGAATCTTGAGGCATCCCGGCGGCCGGGCTCCGGTGAGTGGGCGGTGGCGTGGGTTTTATTGGGAGGCGACGGAGAGGGTGAATAGAGACAGCTCTGGTTATTTATCGGACACGGTTTTTCTTCTGTCTGTCCTCTCTCTCTCTCCTCCTTAATTTTAGCATAATAGCCCTTCACTTATCAGGTTTTCATTTCCAGTTCCAAAATTTCAATCTCTACATGTTTATTTCGTAAATTTATTTTGCAAATATGTGCCTTGAAATATGTTGCCACTCTACCCAAAATAGTAAGGAACAAGATTACCACAAGTTTAATTTTTGAGTCTTACATCGGATGTATACGAGAACTAGGAGAATCAAGATTTACCAATTTAATTTTCGAGCAGTACATCAGACGGATACAAGATGATTTAACATTTAAGTTCAAATGAATACCTTTCTTAGAGAATATACAACTTTTGTTGCCTGGACGGTCTTAAGAAGATAACAACATTTTGACACATCTTGGCAGTGTATTTTTTTTTATAACTAGAATGGACTTATGCAAGGAAATCCTTACTTTGTATTCGTTTTAGGCATCACATTCGGAGTAAGGCATTATTCTAACTTTGTTTTAACAATTACATACCGCAATGAGTCTAATTTGGTATGAGTATCTCATCATCTAAAAATTACGTGCTACTAAGAATTGATGCAAATTTTTCTCAGGATACGTTATCAGTCCACTGGAATCAACAAGGATATAGGTTAGCATGAATTTAATTTAGAGCCGTTACAACAGATTAATGTGCTTGGTTGTCTTTTCACTTTAAATAAAAATATGATCTTTAATGAATAGACAATGTAGCTTAGTGTTTTACGGTCTATTGTCTAAAGAATGTTCTTGATGGTCTTAGTAATCATAAAACTTGACAAATCTTGACACATTATTTTATTTTATTTTTTACAATGGACTTCTGCAAAGAAATCCTTACTTGTGCATTCTTTTACGCATTACACTCTATACAAGGCATCACTCTAACTTTGGTTAAGAATTACATATTGTAAAGAGACTAATTTGGTTGAGTATCTCAGTTTACCTAAAATTTAAGCACTTCGAAAAATCCACGTGGGTTTTTCTTCATCATATGTTATTAGTAGTTAATTAGAAGTTAGAACAATGAAGAACATAGACTAGCATGATTTTATTTAGAGTTGTTAAGATGAGTTAATGTGCTTGATTATCTTTTCACTACAAATGAAAATAGACACTTTGCAACAAAACATAAGCATGATTTTTAATGTATATATACAATATAGCTTAGCTTTTACCGTTTGTTTTCTAAAGAATGTTCTTGATAGACCCATGAAAAGTGCAATTACATGATTCAAAAAGGTCCTAGAGAAAAGTGCAATTCTAGCAATAATTTACTGCCTTGTCCTTTCAATAAATCAATTAGGAATTAATTATCTGCATATTAACTAACTCCATGGAAATTGAACACCTTATATGCCTAAATCAAAGGGATTAAAACAATTACAAAGGGTAATATGATCATGTTCCAATAACACTAATCTGTCTAAAAAATTAGGATTGCGCTTTTCATGAGATGGAGATAGTACTAAAAAATCCACATATGTTTGTATAAGATATGTCATCACTGATCCTCAACCGGAAATAACAAGGATAAAGATTAGCACACTGATCCTCAACCGGAAATAACAAGGATAAAGATTAGCACACTGATCCTCAACCGGAAATAACAAGGATAAAGATTAGCACCAATTTAGGCCCTGTTTGGAATCCCTCAGATTATGAAATCCGAATTCTGGATTCTCATAATCCAATCTTGGATTCTGTGTTTGTGCCTTAGGCTCTGTTTATTTCCGCTTTTCTGGAGAATCGGCTGTCTGGATAAGCTGGGTGTTTGGCAATCCTGATTATTTGAGTCGATTATCTGAGTTGAATGGTAAAATATCTGAAATACCCCTGAGGCTGATGATATCTCAATTTTTTGCTGAATAGGAGCAAATTCAATAATTCTTATATTTTTTAAAATCTTAACTATATAATTATATTACTATTAGATCATAGACTAATATCACAAATATGCCAATAGATGTACCAGCCCTAATTTCAAAACTATGGATACATAAATGAGAATATAACAACTAATCCAGATCTTCTAAGTAAAATTAAGTCATCCTAATCTGTCCCCCGATTCATGATCAAACAGTTAGCTAAACAAGCCGATGGCTAACAAGGTAAAGGGCTGAACAGGAGAATGGAACTAATCGAATCAAACAAAACGCCTCAAATGAGGAAAACTGGGAGGAGGGATGCGGTGCGAAACTGAGGGGATCGAGGGATGTTCCGTCTGCCTCGACCTCTGGTGCTGGCCGGCCGCCTTCACCCGCAATTGGAGCACCCACCGGTCGGCCTCGTCCGCCCCGCGTCGAGTTCCTGCGCCGGCAGCAGGGGCGGGCGCCGCGGCAACAAGGCAGTGGCAGGGGCGCGATAGTTGGGGTAGCAGGGGCAGCGGCAGGGGCTCGGCAGCAGGGGTATAGCAGGTAAGGATGGATTCGGATGTTTATTCGAATGTTAGATTTTTGGTCATTTTTCTTCGATTATAGACAAATAAGATATAGAATTTACTATGTAAATTCATAGCATTGTATTTAACATTGATCTTGTAAATATTCATAAAAACTAAACCTCAAATTTATCATATATATTCTCAAATAATAGATATAAAAATT